>NW_005054300.1:18633805-18721670 GCF_000277835.1 Geospiza fortis
GGGGGACATTTTGGGAGCGTGTGTATGTACATGGGCTTGTTCCCAGCCACGTGGTGTCTGCATTGCAGCAAGCTCTGTGCTGTGTCATACAGACGAAGCATTAATCCTCTTCTAAGACAGGGATATTTAGTGGGTGGTTATCTCACTGGAATCTCCTAATGCCCACCCCAGGGATGGGGATGGGTCCAAAGCCACAGACAGAACACACTACTGACTGGTTTCATTCCTTTTTGTATCAGAAAAATTGTGGAGGTTTTATAATCTCTTAATTTACAGATGTTTTAGAAGATACTTAAAACTCCCCCAAATGAGTCAATTCTTTTTTGTACTCAGCAGTGAGCAGGTCAGTGCCAAAGCCACGTCAGGCAGTGCCAGCACAACTCAAGGTTGTTCTCATCTGCTTGGCACCCCTCCATAGGTGTAGGCTTACTTCAGGCCCATTTCCTTCTACATGGCTCTGAGTGCTCCCCCCAAGGACAGTGAGAAACAGCAGCTTGCCAGGGTGTCCACATTTCAGTGCCTGCTGTGATGCAACAAAGGCCTGAATTCTTTCCCATGGTCAAAGTCACCATCTGATACACCTGCACCCCACGGCTATCCTGAGCAAAACTTACCCCAAAACCCTTAGAGTACCCCCCTCTTTCCTAATGTGTGCGTGCCACTGATCCCAGCTGTCAAATGCACAGACTAAATGCCAACGAGCTCTCAGTAATTGATATTAATACTGGCAATGGCCAGCTGGGGACATGCCTTCTAGGCCACTGGAGTCCCCAGCCCCGAGTCACCCCAAGACCAGTTCCATGCATTCACAGATCCCTGGCACGTTGAACAGCCCTTCTATAGCAGGGAACAACACTGGAGATAGCTGAAAACCCAAATAAGATGTTGGCAAGTACTCTGTGCAATTAGAAGGAGGGAGGATAGCATGGAGCACGAACAAATCTCAGGACTGGATGCTCTCTAAAACTTCTGGGGCTGAAATGCTTGTGATTATTCCAGGACTGCCGTGGATATAACAGTGGATATTCACTGTTTAAACATTTAAAAGCTATACATTATCACTCTTAGTGTATCTCCAGTGGGTCTCCCTCATGCATTACAGTGCCTGGTGCTGCTATTGCAGACTCTGGATGTATTTCCATTAGCAAATTGTGTAACATAGTAGGAGCAGTTCTGGAGAAAAAACAGCTGGTGCTGAGAGCCCAGCTCAACTCCTTATACTCCTTTCAGGGCCCTCCCTCTGGAGCAGCTTTGGCTCCGTGGCAATTATCCATTAGCAGTGGGGATGCACTTGATGTGCATGTGGAGCCCAATCTTCTGTGTCTAGCTGGATCTAAAAGGTGTCTAGCTACATGCTAAAGTATGGTGAGTATGAATAAAAGATTTGCACTCCTAAGCTGAACTAATCCAGCAGAACAGATGAACCCTCTTTCACAGAAACAAATGTTTTTCCTGAATTTTTTTGTCCTGTGATTTTTCTTGGTTTTCTCCTCCTGTTTTCAGTCTGCTGCCTCAGCACCTCTGCTGTTTGGCGTGACGCTGTATCCAAAGCAGTTTCCTGGCTCCATTTAGTCTGCCATTTGGCATGTGCCACATCCTAATTTTCTATTTCTTAATCAATCTCCATTTTAAGTCTAAGCAATTGGACATCAATGGAAGACATCAGAATGACAGTTCAGATGCTCTCTGGAAAACCTGCACTGGTTGAAGCTCTGAAATTAGCTGTAAACTGTAGCTGTCAGTCTTTGAGGTGGGGTTCTCACTTACAAGGAAAGGAGAAGAGGATTGCTGCTGCTCAGTCCTTGCTGGAGGGGAGACAGCTTGCTGTCTGCAGCAAGGATTCCTACCATCAGCAAATTCCTCACTCTCTTGGGTCAATCACCCCACGGTCAGTCAAAAGGTAGGAAGGGGTATTCTGGCCCCATGGAATTGGGAATCACTGTTTCCACTCCTGCAGCCTAACTGCTGTTCCCTGTGGGAATAGAGATTAAATTTATCCCAAGAGCTTAGCAGAACTCCTGTATCTGCCCTTTTCACATGCTTTCAGGAGGACATTTTGCGTCACTTGAAGCTGCTGTTCTCTTTTGTTAGGCTATTCTCTCAGGATTTATATGCGTGTAGAAGTTTTGTTTCACATCACAATGTGTTTATGTGCAGGTCAGGAAATTAATCAGCCGACTATCTGAACAATTAAAACAATTTTGGCCAGCCTGGCTTTGCTTTGATTCTGGGTTTGGGTTTGCTGTGACTCATAAAGCTCATGTGGCCATCAACAGCACCGATCACACTCTCTGAAGAGGGGAAAGAGAAGGCTTACCAAAGAGCTGTCAAGTATTGGCCTCGTGCTGTACAAATGGGTGCTGTTTGTTACCAAAGCATCCTCTGTAATGATCAACACTGCCTTCATCTAAGGAACTGTTCTGCTCCTTCAGACTTCCTTTAATCCCCTCACTCGAAGCAGCCTCGTCCATCAAATTAGGCTGGAGGACAGAAGATGCCTTGTCTGAATCTGGCTTAATCCCTACACAATTTGGGTCACACGGCCTTTTATCAATAAGCACTTGGTTGTTGTCAAATCAGCACGAAGCAGAGCAGCAGGCTCAGGCTTTCTGCTGGAACCAGGCTGTGCCTGGCTTGCTGCTGCCCTCTTCTGCCTCCGGAGCTGCCGTGGCCAGGGCAAACCTGTGCATGCCGCTAGCACTGCACAGGGGTGAGGGCAAGTGCAGGCTCCCGTGCCTTCCCACTCTGCACATCCCTGAGCTCTGACTCAGGCCAGATGCTCACTGCTGCCCACACACATTTCTACTCGAGTCCCTGGGAAAAATGCTTTTCTACATTCCTAAGAAAATGGAGAGCCAGACAGTTGCCAGCAGTGCCCACTGACGGGACAGGAGACAATAGGCACCGAGTGATTAATGTGTCAGTCTGAACAGAAGAAAACAATTCTCTTTTTCCTATGAGGGTGGTCAAACACTGGCACAGGTTGCCCAGGGATATTGTGGAGTCTACTTCCATGGAGATATTCAAAACCCACTGGGACAGTCCTCTCTCAGTGGCCCTAAGGGGGTTGGACTGGATGATCTCCAGGTGTCCCTTTCAAACTAAATGATTCTGCGACTACATTAGGCATTGTATGAAAATATTAAGTACTATACAAAAGCAGATATTGCTGAAAACCTTTCATGAAATAAGTAAAACCATCAACTGTAAATGTTTGCAGGTTAATCCAAAGGCTCTTCTGTCCTGCCCATCATAGAACAAACAAACACACACACCTTTTTTACAACTCCTGTAGTGGCCACGATGGTCTCTGCTCCTTCTACAGTCTTGTTTGCCACTGTGTTCACGCTGGCTACTACAGCTTCTCCCACCACGTTGGCCTGCTCTTTGGTCTTCTCAGCAACTGCAGTTCCAACAAAAGCAGAAAAGTCAGCAAACTAGACACTGCCAGAAGGCTGCCAAATTCCCTGGGATGACAAATGATTGCATTGAAGTAAAAGAAGAAATTAGCCCTGGTGCAGTCCTTGTTTGGATTTTTTAGATGAGATCATGTCTGAATTTAGATTGTGTGTGTGAGGATTTTTGTCTGGCACAAAATGCTGCTTAGAGAGCAGCACTGCAGCCTGTCAGTCTTTGTGGGCAACCAGAGAATGAAAAATTCACTGCCAGATACTAAAAGACAACAGTGTAAATAAGGTATTTTGCATTGCAGACTGTGCATGACCTCTTCCAGGTTACTTTCTGTTTGATTTAATACCCCTTGGCAGAAAACAGCAGTAGTTATGAAATTCTCCAGGCAAAGGATCCATTTATCTTCCTTCAGGACAGTCCATATGGCTACTCCTCCTTGGAGTTGGGGTTACCCTAGAAGGGACCTGTAGGTCCCTGATTCTGCAGCTGCCTGACAGGACTCTCCCAAAGACCACAGTTTTGGCCAGACAGGATCTGATGCCAGTAAATCCTCTCAGTGTGCTGGGCTGTGCACCTGACATTGTGAAATGTCTAAATAGCTGTGAATCATCCCAGTCTGCCAAGTAACCTGCATTAGATTTTTTCTGACCTACTCTACTGATTAAATATTTTCTCTGACCTGTGTCCACTGCAAATGCCAGACCCTGAACCATCGCTCCTGGCAAGCAGCCTCTACTCATCAGTGTGAAGGTCAGGCAGATCAGTGGTGTCCCACAGAGACCTCCCACTTGGCAGAGGTGACTGCCTTCCCAAGAGGTCCAACATCCACCACAGATTTCCACATCCCTATCAGGCTGTGCTCTTACCTGAGGTCACACTTTGCACTACACCCTCCTTGGTCTTGGTGCCTGTGAAAGGAAACACAATCCATCAGTGCTGCCTGGAAATTACACCCTGACTTCTGGACACAGATGGTTTCCTGCTCTCAGGAAGTGCAGTGGGGAGCCAAGGTCCTGTTGGTACCTCCTGCTGAGACACAAACCATTTGTAGAGTCAGAAAAGAGACCAGCTTCCCTCACCAGTAAAGCCAATGAATATCTTTGTGTTGAGAGTTGGAGAGCTTCAACAGCAAATTCTCTGGAGATGCCTAGACCTGAAAAATCTTGATTACAAAAAATTGTCCCTGCAATATTCCCAAAATGAGCAGTTGAGTAGTGGTAAATCACCTTTAAGCTACTTGTAAAAATGACTGTAAATAAAATCACCTGGTAACATCTCACCTACCTCACGCTTGCAGACAAGAAATCACATCCATGACTCTCCCCTGCCTTTCAGCAGGGTACTCGGCTGCACTGGTCATTTAAAGTCTCATTCTATACCACTAATAAAGACTGGAGAAACCTGAGACTGAATTTACAGAACCACCACCTACCTCCTACATACCTAGTTACTAGATTCCCTGTTTGGTGCCTCAGCCTAGGCTGCAAGTGCCTGCTCCCAGCAATGCACAGAAAACAGATGGTTTTATCACAAATTATGAAAACACACCATATGTATGCTTACATTGTAATTTATCTCACTGTTCTCAATGCAGAAAAGCTAACAGGATGTGAAGGCATTCAGTTTGCAACACAAATAGCCCTGAGGAATAATTAATCTCTGTGATTTTCCTCCATGCTTGAAGTGACAAGCTATATATCCTTTGTACTTGATATTGCTGCAGATAAGTTAAATCATATGGTACATGGGCAGCCCCTATGGTAACTAGGTGCTTTACACATTAAAAAAATAAGGGATCAAATTTATCTCTCTTGGAAGTTAAATAAACACAAGCCAAAATATTCCACTGGCCCCACTTTACTGTATATTGCAAATCATCTGCACCTATACAGGTTCTCTTCAGGTTTCCCATACTGATACGACAAAAGGATTTCTATGGTCAACCATCAAAATGATAAAAATGGACAACAACCAGGCAGATTTTTGACTCCATGATAATGAAGCATCCACGGGTGTGGTGGGAGAAACCAGTTACAAACCACAGCTCATTCTCATTAACAGGAGGCTGAGAAGCAAAACAGGTGCAGTGCCCTGATAACAACAGCCCAGCTCAGGGCTGTTTTGCCTGATACATGTTACGTATTATTGAATGTAATTCTCAATTGTTGATTTATTTTGGTGCTTGCAATGCCTGCCTGGGGCAGAACAAAACTGTTCTACTGCAATATGCCCTCAACATTTCATTCCACCCTCCCAAACTGTCTAAAAAGTCAAGAAATTAAATCTTTGTACCTTTAACTTGTTACTGCTGTAAGCTACAGTTCCTAGTGATGCACATGACACATGTGCACTGCTGTGAACTGGATTTAATAATGGTGCCCATGATACAAAAACATGTGCAGAAACACAGCACTGAGCACAGCAGGTGCAAGTCTCAAGCCAGGAATGTGAGCCCCTGAATGGGCCAAACACACAAGGTTCAATTCAGACACCATCCTGCTTCGTTTTCCCTCCCAGTAGCATTCCAAGAAAAGACTGCCACAATATTGATTTGACATACAAGGTTGTCTCATATTAGACTCAGATCCCCAAGCCTAGCCCTTTGCAGGTTTTTGGTCAAACAGCAACTGATAGGTAAGCAAAGTACATGATTTGCTGTACCAGCCTTTCATGCCTTTGCAGTTTTGCAGTAAATACACTTAGTGAGACGAGAGCTGCAGTTTTGTATGTTTTTTGTCAGACCTTTAAGGTGACTATCTGGGCTCAATTCTTTTATGGGGAAGAGGAGTTAGCAGGTGCTATATTTGCAGGTGGAAAATAATTCCAGAAAGGAGGGATGCAGCTAGAAGGAAAACATCTGAATCCATTTCCTGACAGAAGCAATGTCATTGGGAAGAGTCACTGCTGCAGCCTGGGGAGAGCTCGCCTCATCCTCCCAGCCCAGCCACACCCGATGACTCAGGCTCCCATCCATTATGCACCGCATGAAACCCGACCGACCTTCCGAGCACTCCTGCCAGCAGCCCGCATCTGTTGAATCAGAAAGCAATCACCTGATGCTCAATCTCATTTCACTCATCAGTCCTTGCCTGCAGCTTGTGTACCCAGAATTAAAAGTTCATGCATCTTGCCTCTTCTGAGTGCTGCGAGTCATCTGCAAGCGCTTTGGGACGGCCAGGGTGTGACCGAGGTGGTGCAGTGCTATGCCCTGGGAGAAGGTCTAGAGCAGAGAGGGATATTTTGATGTGCATTAAATCCTACAGGAATCACTCAGTTTAAACATAGCTTGGTGTGGTGGGGCCTTCTGCAACACACACAGTCGAAAATCGTTCTGGAAAACTAGAAGTGCATTCTTTGCTGAGGCTTCCTGAACTATAGCATTAAACAGTGCTAATGACTCAATACTCTGATGCATTTTTGCATTAAATTCATCAATTAACTTCAGCATCACTTACACCCATTCAAACCAAATTAAAAAAACAGAGCCCACTGAACAATCTGCTGGATCCACACTAACCATGCAGGGATCTCCTGACACCTTGGCACACTCAGAGGCTGTTAGAATTTGGAGAGCAGATGGTGATTTCACCAAGCACAGAGGTGACCCATGACACAGGATTCCTCCCTCTCCTTTCGTGCCCTCTCTTCTCTACCCCACAGGTTCAGCGGGGCTGGAAGCAGGGCAGGGGCATTGCATTGCAGGCTTAACACAGGAGGGAGACATCTCCTGCCTGGCATGGGCGGTGGGAGCTGATCTGGATGGATCAGAGGGGGGACGAGGTGTCCCAGTGATGCTGTTCACTCCAGACAGATGCCTCTGAGTGAGCATTATTTGCTTCTCCTGAGCAGCAGCGACTCACCAGACATGGTGGTTGTGCCCAGACATTTGGAATCCTCCTCAGAGAATGAGCAATGAGTTAACACAAACCTGAACAAAAGTCAGGGATCCACTTCATCCATCCTAGGCCCTGGGGATTTTGTTCTCTTTCCTGAAGTTCTCAAAAGACCCTTGAGGTTCAATACAGTATTATTCTCTCCTAGCGTCCAAAAATTCAAGTGTCATCACCTAATGCTCTAGATGAAGCTGCTGGGATAGGGCTCTGCAAGGGAAGAAGCAAGGAAGGAACAGTTCAGGTCTCTGATTTACTGTTCATGTGGCATGGAGTGACAAAAGGCAGCATGAACAACATACGAATCACTCCAGTTTTAACCAATATACCACACCTCCACCTTCTCTGGCTATTAAAACAAAACCCCCATTTTCTGAGCTAATTAGCATCTGGTCTTTATTTTTCCTGCCTGTGAAAGGCTGAATTTTCCCTAAAGGGCTGAGCTTCCCAACAGGAACTGAATCAGACCAAGGCAAAGCTCTGACCGGTGCATGACAGGGCAGGAACCAGCAGTATACCAACAAACCAAACCAATAAAAGGAGAAAGCACTTAATCCTCACCTTGATCCTTATTTGATCCTCATTCAGAGATTAAGGTTTCAAGGATTTTAGTTTCAGGCTCATAGAAAACTTTATTGAAAAGATTACAATCTCCTAAAGAGACCTCTTGGCTCAACAATGAAAACCAGGTCACAGTATGGAGCTGTACAACGTGACTGAAAAGAGATGTGAGAAATTATGTATAAAAACCCTGAATAACCCCAACAGAGCTCAAATCTGGAAGTAGGTGGACCAGTAATGATGCCACAATGTGACACCTACGTGTGACATTTCTTAGACTGGTGTTTCACTTACTGTAGTTAGTTTAGTTGTTTACGGGAATGCTGCTTACCTTTTTTCTTGTGGGTCAGCTTCAAATTGAAATGTGAACTGTTACATCCATTCATTTCCGGCATGTCAATAATTAAACATTTAAAAATTCAAGATAAAGACATGACCAGACCTGCTACATACAAATTTTGTATTTAATTTGTAATGTACCAATATATAATTGCACCTATTGGCAATAGAGCAGTTTTAAATATAGTAGGTAAGTACAGCTGTGGATGTTGCAGTAGGATAGCAGGAAGAGCCTGCATGTAAACTTTCCTACAAAAATAAACACTCCCACATCCAGCAAAAACAAAGAGCTGTGTGAAATGCTGTAATCAGCAGTGAGATAATCAGTCTTGGGAACCTAAGACTCTTTAGTTTGTATTATATGGAATATCTGACCATCCAGCCATATAGTTGCATGTGCTAGATAAGTGGAGATAGTGGGTTTTGAGGGTGACCTTGAAAGGGGAGGTTTCAGCCCATTAACTGTGAAAGAGCTCTCTAGGCAGGACATCAGGCATGCTGTTTTCCAGATCCTATTCTTTGGGCAAAAGGAATTTGGGCGTTTCTTGTAAAGCAAGATTAATGTGTGCATGGGCAACGAAAGAGGTCGGTGAACACGAGTAGGATTCCAGGGCAAACCCATTTGTTTGTGGGGAAACAGATGCATCCTGCAATCCCCTCATACTAAAACTGTTGGTTCTTCTCAGGGATCTCCTCAGTGAGTCCCTCCCAGTGTGGAGGTGAGGCAGAGACTGGCAGTGCTTGTTCGCCTGGAGAGTGCCTGACTCACCCTGCAAACAATCACTGAATAGTCAAACAAACCTTTCACCTGGGCACCTGCTCCTTAACATCATTCTGCCTTCCCTGGAGTCATGGTTTCTATGTCTAAGGGGAAACCGAGGCATGGGGAGGCTGTTGTACCCCAGGTTTACACAGCAACTCTGCTGAGCTCAGGATCTTATCCAGACTATCCTGCTAGTCATTCTCAAGCTTCAGCCACAATATCATTTCCCCAGACTTTCTCAGAGACAATCTATGCAGCTTTTCATGCTCAAAAGTAGATCAAAACTAGTTCTCTCTTACCTACATACATTACCCCTTCTTTGGTCTTCTCTGCAGCCTCTGTCACTCCCTGCTTGGTCTTTTCTGCAGCAGCCACCACACCTTCTTTAGCAATGGAGAAACCTTTCTTAAAGACATCCATTCTTGTTGCTTGTTAGGGTATTATCTGGGATGATCTGAATGAGGGAGCAAAAGCAGCAAAAAGCACTTCAAGGCTGGGACTGCGAGATGCAGCCTTACCCTCGGCAGATCTCAGCTTCTCTGGCAGGCTCTGCCTTTGCTCTTCCTCCTGTGCTGGATGAAGGCAGTGTGGCAGAGCTCACAGCCCTCACTGGCTCTTATTGATGAAGTGTGCTGCAGTGTAGCCAATGCCTGTGTACAGCTGATACTGAAATATTAATGATACAGATCTGCTTGGGAAGCTTTAACAAGGGAGGGGGAGAGGAGGACGATGACAGCGGTAGGTAAGGAGATGTCTGGAGAATTTCCAGACAGAGAGAGCTTTTAAAATGTGCTGCAATGCTCTCAGTGGAGGATGGTCTCAGTGAAGAGGGAGACTTTAGCAGAAGAGCTGAGTTCCTGAAAGGGCATCTCCCCGAGGCTGCAGCAGGAGCCAACACCAGGAGCTCTCCTGGACCCCAGAGGGAGGAGAGCAGGGAACGCTGACAGCATTTGTAGCGAACAAACAGGGTCAAGGTTTCTTAGTCTGGCAGTTACCAGAACCCAGCCTGCACAAAATGGTAACAAGAACATTATTTCTAGTAAATCCTGAGAAAAAGAGAACCAGCTACAGCTTGGTGCTCAGGTGAAGCAAACTTGAGGTCCCACCTGCTATGTTTTGTCAAGTGTGAAGTCATTCTGAATAAATTGTGGGGTTTGCTCAGCTGCACATCCCATTACAACAGTTCATTTCTGAAAAATCAGATGCCTGTTGGGGAAATCCTGTTTCCTCTTTGTTTCTCTGAGTTGCTGTAGACAGAGCCCTGCTCTGCTGCCGCAGAGTGAGACAACATCTCACACCAAACACCATCCCTCACGTCAGAGCTGCTGCTGCAGAGCACAGCAGGGTGAGAACAGCCAGCACAGAACTGGCTGGGGAAATCTTACAGAGGATCCATCCAGCCTCCAGGCCTGGCTAGGAAAAAATACCAAAACATGATCATTAACCACAATTGGATATTCTAATGTACTTGTAGTTAAACTCAAGTTAAAGTGTTTTCTGAAGTAGATCCTAAGTGGCCCAAATCAGCTATTGCCCCTCCAGCAAAAGTTCAGTGCTAGCTGTGAAAGCAATTGCTGGTGCAGCAAGGTGATTTTTTATTTATTTTTTTTAATAGTGCCAGATGTGAAACTATGGAAGCCACATTGCATCAGCCTTTGAGCCCAAAGCATGACCTGCTTTGGCTGTTTTTCTGCGCCAGGCAAACAGAATATGAAATTCAGAGGCTGAGCTGCATTTTGGAAAGATAGCACACCACAACGTCATGAAGTGCAGTGGTTTGCAAGCCACTGCTGCCACAAGTTACCAGCCTGGAAGTGTCAGATGGGCAATGACTACACAGAAAACAGTCTCAACAAAAAATGTACATAAATAGTTTTTACTGTGGAACTAAGAATAATTCTTCAGTTTTTGGAAGTGTTTTTCTTACCCCATACTGAAATTATTGAAAAGCTGTTGATCTGGGAAATAACATATACAGTTCTTAATCCTTTTCTCACAAATAACTCTCCTTACTTATAAATGAAGAACAAATTTCTGTCTGAACATAAAGGAGCCAAATCTTGGTCAGACTAATGAATTTATCAATTGTTAATTTTAAAAAGTGCAGGAATCAGAGGAAGGCCAGCACAGCATACCAATTATTATAGGAGCTCACATAGTTCCAGAATGCTGCAGCAAGAAGTGGAAAAGGTTTTTTCTTACCATCTGTCAAAATTCCCCCTAGGTGGTTGTTGCTATGGCTGGTGCTCCTTCCTGCTCCCAAGGTGCTCTCAGATTGAAGATATCTGCACCTTACTGTGCCATACAACAGTGGTTTAACCTCCTGGAGCCAGTCACAAAACTGCCATTGATTTCACCAGGCATGGGCAGGAGTCTTGTTTTTAACTACATTTGTTTAAAAAAATGAATTTACCATCTTTTTACCAGGACCTATTTACTTTTTCATCATACTTCCAAAGACCATTAAAGCAGAGCACAGACATTCCCAGGGTTATGAGTTTTGCTGGTATTTTCAGGAGAACACCAAGGCTGATAAGGCTGAGTGGGAAGGGTATCTTGATTTTGTTCAGCTATTGTTCTGTCATTGTGATTTGTACAATTCAATTTTACGTATTTTACATTGCTATAAAAGGTAATAAATACATGAAATATCAAGCCATCCTGGGATGTGAAACATGAATCATCACCAGATTGAATTAGCCAATACTCAAGTGGGATACTCCTTTCCTGCCTTCTCCTGTCCCAATGACCTTGGAAAGGGCTCACAAGACATATTTCAATGCTGTTGGATCCCTCCCAAGCAGCAGGCAGTTTGCACAGGCATTGTTTTACCTTGAAACCTTTTTAGGAAAGCTCTGAACTCAAGACAACATCGTAGGCAATCTATACAGGGCAAGCATCCACATTGGCTCCTCAATGTTTGCCACCTCCAGGTGGCTGCAGGATCCTTCCACTCAAAGCAGAGGATTCAGTTGCAGTTTGTTGCCAATCCTACCTCAGACAAGACTAACAACAAGAGTTAACACAAGCTACCTTGGCTTTTAAGGTTTTGCTAGGGACTTAACTTTCTGTCTGGTAAGGTTTTCCCCTTTGTATCAGGTAAGATCAGCAGAGAAAGGCCTCCAGCAGGCAATTCAGAGACCCCAAGTTCCTGTCTCACCTGGCACAACCTCTTTTTCTCTGTTTTCTGCCTTGCAACACTAGGAGAAACCAGTTAAGCTACATCACTGCAAACAAATCTGTAACTCAAAAACATTTGGCTGACCTGCATAATACCAAAAGAAAGCCTTGTCTTGACTTGTGCAATGACAAACCATCCACTTGCTGTTCATTTAAAGTTTGAATTCTGGCTGCTCAGACTTGGTTATTGAGCCTCTTGCTGGATAACAGCAGAGGTTCTTCAAACTTCCCCTAAAAGGAGTAGTTCCCCACCTCTCATGTGTCTCCACCTGTCCCTGGGTGTTGGTGGCTGACACCTGGAAGGGAGCAGGTCTGTGCAACATCTGCCAGCAATTCTGGAATATAGATAAGGAATTCTAACTCAAGTCTACCTATTCCCAAAGCACTGATCCAAGGCAAAGTAAAGAATGCAAAGCAGAAATCAACATTCCCTGTCTTCTACTATCTTTTTGTTTGTGCCTGCAACAGATTAAACAGGATTTTACTTAATTTGGGTCTCTTCCTTCTTGAATTTTCCCAGTTGGAAGCTACTCCATCCACAAAGGCTTAACCTTGTCCTTTCACAATGAACTTATGCTGGAGACTAACAGCTGACAAAGTCATTTTGCTGGATGAAAGGAGTGTCATTTGGTCATATTCTATTGAAGTACTTAAATTGTATATGATATTGTTTGAAAGACAGGTAAGGAAAGGAAAGACAGACTGCTTTTGTGGCTGGTAAATATCCTTTGTTGAGGAAGTTATTTTATGGAGAATAATATTAACAGGATCCAACCTCGCTATATATAAACAGAAATCCTTCCTCTCTCTCTCCATTTATGAAAACTTCAAAATGCAGAAAGGAGAACTGCCACAGATCTGTCATTTCCATGCCTTAACGAAAACAAGCAGTTGTCTGACATCCTATGGCAAACAGTTTAGGACTTGAATCCCTGCATGTATGTTTGCATAGGTAATGAGCTAATTTCCTTAGCCAGGGAATGAATAAGCCAGGGCCAAGCCATTTTTCAGGAACACACACAGGGATGAGCCACATGCAGTGCACAGAGTGCTGCCAGTACAGCAATCTTCCGTGACTGATCTCTGCTGTCAAATACCACTGAGAGCTTTTGAGCAAACCATTAAAATGCAGGCAACAAGAATTCATCTCTCTCTGATGGACACACCAGCAAAAGGAATTGCTCTCTGGCTCTGCAGTCCGCTCCTGACACTCTTCTCCCCGCGCTCTCTTCCTCCAGAGCAGCCACACACGCATGAGCGCGCACTGACAGCGGGCAAGGGATGAGACAGCATTTTCCAGATCTAAATCCCAGTGCCCAATGAGAAGTTATCCCCTTGCTGTGCAGATATCAACAAAACTGTCTTTCCAGACATAAAATCTTTTCATTTATCCAGTCTGCTTCAGAGATTAGGAACCAGGATATAAGAATCTAAAGCAATGCCTGCTTTCCATATTTTTTGGCTTTTTAAACATTTTTTCAAGGGTGTTTCTTTAATTTTTTTTTCCTTCTAAATACACAGACTTATGATTTAAGTCTATAATTAAGAGCTTTATAGAGTAGGCAGTGAATCTGGAAAGACAGAAAAGAAACAAATTCATCAGAATCTATTAAGTGAAAACTGAATTTCTAAGGGCTGTTTCTCCAGAGACATGCTGACTGGAACAGCCAGTGTGTTTGCTTCCCAAGTACAGCCAAGCCATTTATCAGACAGGCCATTGATCAAACACATTGTTTGGCACTGTTTACTCCAAGCTTGCCCACCTCCCACCCATCTGCAGCTGCAGGGCTCTGACCCTCAACAAAAGGAAAGGGGCCAAGATGAGATTCTGTACCTTAAGCAGATTACCCAGGAGATGGTGCTGGCATCTGATGACTTGGTTGTGGAATTGCAAACAGGACACTGAATTCTTGGGGAGGGCAATATCAGAGGGGGTTAAGAGCTGTGTTTAATGGAAGTGGTTAGAATTACCAGACAAGGCAAGAGCACTCCTGACACTTACTGGCAAGATCCCAGGGCATAAGTGATTGATCCAGTGTAACTGCAATATCAACTCTTTAAAGGCTAGCTTGAAGTCTGAAGAAGTTTGAACACTTTGAGGAAGTACTTCCTAGAAATACTTGGAGAAAAAGTATTTCCATGAATAAGAGCACAGGGGGAAAAAAAGTCACTAGTGAAAACCACCAGGTCATCTCCAAAGACCCCCACACCACTGTTAGTATAACATTACTTACTGAATGGGTTTTGAGGATATTTTTGGAGTAACACTTCACTATAACACTTCACAATATCAATTTCCAAATAATGTTCCAAACTATCTTTGAAATTGATTTCAGTCACCCATTTTTTCAGTGGTGCCCAGTGGTACCCAGCTCTGTAAGGTACACCAACACCAAACTAGGCAACTGAAGGGTGACTAAATATCTACTGATGTTAGTTGGTGCACAGATGTCTTTCTCATCTAGAAAGTACCTCCTAGAAGACACTGACCTCAGAAAGCAAGGAGCAGGTTGTTACAGCAAATATATATCTGTTTTCCCTGGTTCCATGCTGAGGCAACAGCTCACAAAAAACAAAACAAGTTGTGGTGTATCTCATTCCTGAGTAGGTACACTCCTCATACCTGATCCTCTACAGATATAAAAGAAAACTTAGAGCTCATTCTGCCAGCAAATCTGATGTTTTGAACCAACAGTATAACCTGAATGTGTTATTCAGGTACCACAAATTATAACAGCTGTTACACAAAAATCTCAACTACTGTTCAGTAAGGGAAGTTCCTTTGAAAAATGAATGCCTGTCATGTGTTCATGGCAGCATCCTATGCTATGCCTACCACAAGGAAAGGGACTTCATCCCTTGCCTTGCTCCATATTTAGCATCTTTCATAACCACTACCAAAAAACCACTGTGCTAAATTATTAACCTGCAAATCTGTGCCTGCTGCACCCACAGGGCAGCACCATTACAAAGGTACAGAGAACAGGTCCTTGCACCTGGAGGGGTAGCAGATGTTCTGAGCCAGGAGGATGGCAGAGGAACACTGCCCCACCACTAGGGAGGGACCACACCCATGAAGAATGACTTCATACCTGCAGCACCAAGTCACTTCTCTGCAAGCCAGGATCTCACTGCAGGTCAGGCTATAACCCTGTTGCTTGTTTTGTCTCATGTTTGCTTCAGTTCCTTCCTGATAATGGTCTTAATATGTAAACAAATATAATGCTTAGGTCACATCCAGTTACTTGTGAGAAAAGCACATTTCTATATGAAACATGGCACATGAAATATTCACACATTGACATGTGTTACAGCAGGATGCACACAATTTGGAAATAAAAGCAGCAGGAAGGAACAGAGGGAAGTTGCTAATTTTTTTCTGTCGTCAGTCCAGACCTTGTGATTTCATCTCCCTGGAGAAGTGACTGCTACAATAAGAATAGGTTTTCCCTTAGAATTAGCAAAATCTCTCCCTGCCTGGCCCCATACATTGCTGTCACTGCTCTCAGGCAGCAGTGTCTACCACAGGTCAGGAAGGGCACTTCTGTGGTTCTCCTTGTTCTTCCATTAAGCATAAAATAGGGGCATCAGGAGAGGGGTGCAAACCCAGCCAGTGATAAGGAGATGCAAATTCAAAGCCTTCAATAACAAGGCCTTCTAAAATCCTGGAGAGATTTTTCCTCTATTTTTAGGTGGTATTGGAGAAAATCCATAAAAGCTTTACATTTAATGCTGCGCAAGACATACTGAACTTTGGGCTGATCATCTCATCATCACACTGCAAGATGATCTAGCAGTCCTGCATTCCCACTTCTTTTGTCAGTGGAGTATCATTCTACTTCTCTTTAGTCTTTAACATGCCAGAGCATGTCATCCTGCAAGACAGTGAAAGAAGAAACACAGTTAATGAAAGCAACAAAACTAAAAGCAGCACCACCAGCAAAGCAAAACACATAGTTTTCTTGAGGAAGAAAACTACATGCAACCTCCACAGCTTTAAAAAAAAAAAAATTATTAGAAGGTGGTGACAGAGGTAGCTCTCGACAGCAGCTCTTGGCTAGTGGCTTTTCCTTTAATGCTAATTAAAAATACAAAAAAAAAAAAAAATAGGCTTGACACCCATTGATGACAACCCAAACAGAAATTCTTAAAAATTAACCTGACCTCTCTGAAGGACAACTTCATGAAAATCTTCCATTTTGATGGGAACAGACTATGATTTGCAGAGCTATTTTGCAAAGGTTGCAGAAGAATGGATGTTTGTAGGATTTTTTACTGTACATTTGCTGTGAGTCCCTCAATACCCACAATTTGTTCTACATACCACAAATACCCTGCTGCTAAAGCCAAGGTATTTCAACCTTTAAACTGTAAGAAAAACTTCCATGTGCAGCACTGGACCAGGCAGGTCTGTGACATTTTCTGGCAATGTAATGAGAGTCTGTTAGAGCACTCAGTAGTTTCTTTCCTTTCTTTTCTCTTCCTTTCCTTTAAGCTAACATCCTTTTCCTGTGCCTGAGGGAGAAGGCAGTTGATAAAAGCCGAGTTCCTGTTCACAGATAAGTTTAGAAGGCAGGCAAGCTCAGAAGTTCCTTGAATAAGCTATATTCCTACCACCTCATTTTCCCCCCTGCCAGAGACGTGTGAGCCCCACACAGGAACCAGGCTCACATTGTTCAATAGCCACGGACGTTTCCACAGTAGCTGGGAGGGCCGAGAGCTCTTTCCGCTCTTTGTTACAATTTTTTTTTTAATTTTTTCCTTCCTTCTTCCAACTTTCCAGTTAAAGAATATTGCCGGGGCATTTCTGAAGTGATTCAGGCTGAGCTTCAGAGAAAAGAACAAGAGACAGGTGTAAGTGGGGGGGAAGAAGCCCAGGATGCTGGTGAAGCTTTTGCTGGTCTGTAGCACAGTAGGACTGGCAAAGCTGGTGGAACACGCAGACCATCATAGAGATCGTGATGGTTCCGTGCACAGCTTAAAGCCACGAGCACATGAGAGCTCTGCACACCCCCAGAGAACTCCTCTGCCACACCAAGAAGGTTCCTGGGAGGCAGAAGGGCTCAGGGAGGATACTCAAGATTACCCTTCAAGTGTGATCTTCCCACATCAGGAAGAGAGAGGGGATTTGGAAGCTGCGAGCCCACAGCCCCGAAATGGGTAAGTACCCAGCATGTCTGTCTTACACATACCAGGAGTGCAATCCTCTCTGATACTTTCATATTCTGTTGGTACAGGACTGCTTTCATTAGAAGCTTCTCATTAAAATACATTAGATTTTGGGGGCCAATCTATATCCAAACAAGAGTGGTTTAAATGCTTTAACTCCACAAACAGAAAGCTGAATTGCCTATGGAGGATGAAACCACAGATGGGACCAAATCTTTGCTTAATCTGGGGTTTGGGGTGTGCACACACCCAGCAGAGGTGAAGCTTCCCAGTTCTGCCAGAAACCAAAACACTACCTCTGGCAAAGCAGAACTAGAGGAAGTTAATTTATTGACTGTTTCTTATCATGAACCGATGCTGATTATTTCTGCTGAGCATGGCAAACTTTGCCCATTAGCAGAATGTGCCTGCCTGCAGACTTGGGCCTTGGAAATGGAGAGAGAAAGGTAATGGCAGGATGTTAGCAAAATAAAAATAGTGAGGAGTAAATATAACAAGGTAAGGAATAATGAATAAGCATGAAAATTACTACAAATTTCACACCCCCACCCCCTTCCAAAGGTTTCCATGCCAGCAAAATTATTTTCATGCTAATCTGTAGCAGAAGAGTAGCCATTCTGAGAGTAAAAGCCATGTACTTCACTAGAAATATTCCCAAACCCTATGATTTGTGTAAGTTTTACAGGGCATGTAAGTAGGTCTCTAAATGTTTAAAATAGATGAAAACCAAGCAGGACAGTGAATGAATCTTTTATAGCTTTGATGGATGGGTAGAGCAAAGCCCTGTTCAGGAGAGCTGAAACAGCAGCACACTTAGTGCTGTTCACAGCTCAGTGCTTTAGGATGCCCTGGTATTTTTCCCTTTAAATGCTCTTGAGGAAAGGGAAAAAGTGAGATGGAAGGAGACTATAAAACCTTGCTCATGCCATGCTTCCTTTTCATGCAAACTGAAGTATGCAATCTTGTTTCTACTCTCACCTACAAGTAAAAGTAAGGCCTCCCTTCTGCATGTAACATGGTGAGTGTATGAAAACCTTGCTGTCTTTCACAATACACCTTCCCAAAAATCTGTACCTCCCCTTAATAACCCTAAGGCACTTCCTAAAGCCTGCAAGGCTTCCTGATGGGTAGTGTTCAATAATGGTGTGCTCTGTTAATTAACCAGCTCCTGGTTAATGCAGTTCAGCCATCGTCAAAGGAAGGAAACAAGGCCCAAGGGGCACTCTGGGCTTCCAAATTACTCTGCAAGGTGATAATCATCTGACTGTGGTTGAAATGCTGAAAACATTCTGAAAACTGCCAGCACTATGAAAATTCAGTGCTGTAAAAAGGTCAGCATTACAGGTCAGCAAGATGCTGTAATATACTGTCCTAATCAGGATTCCTTCCTTGGCTCTGTAGCTCTGTTCAGCACCAGCTTGTCTAATTCAGCTCAATACCAGCTATGACTCATCCTAATTTCCTCCCAAGGAGAGAAATACTTCCTTCTTTTATGGAGATAGTTGGATAATGAGTCAAATCATAACATTCTTCCCAATTATAAAGCTATGTGGATGACTACAGACAATCCAAATCTAGCCTGGCAGTAGCTTTAAGGTATTTGCTGTTTTGTAGAGCTGTCACACTTACAGCACACACAAGGCCAGGCAGCTGCTAGGTCTTAGGAAAGAAATTGGAGACTTTGAGAGGAATTATATCTAAAAGTAAAGGGAGAGAGGGTGAATAGGAAGGGACAACACAATTCTTCTTGTAACCACACAACAAATTCTAAAATGGTTGAAACAACACACCTTCAGAGCATGAAGTCCTTGTGCGCCTGTCAGCTGCTGTGGCTGCAGTACTGTGCTAGGCACAGACAAGATGCTGACATGAATCTGGTATTTCCTCCCTACAAGTGTGACACATTCCCTGGAAAAAAATCATCAAAAAATGGGATTTATATCTCTCAGGAAGAGAACAAGAAAAAAAGCATCAGGAGTTAAATAGGAATGGAGAGATAAAGGGAAAGAAAGACACGCCATAAAAAGGTGTAACAGACATGCAAAAAAAAAGTCCAGGATGGTGGAGGATAGTTTTCTACCAAAATGGTGTCTACATCTAGTTTGCTTTTGAAATAAGAAAATACTTTTTTTGCAGGACGAGGAAACAAAGTCTATAGTAGCTTGGTCTTTGTGACAATGTTTTGACTCTTATTATTTAAAAAAATAAAAGCAGTATGTGTTTTGTTCAACCATTCCTTATTTTCCCTTTGTATTAGGAATAGTGGTAGTTACAAAATATTCTTGTATTTTAAAGAAATGTAGTGCATAATTTTTCATATTGCAGCTATTTGAATAATTGAGACCATCATGACTAAGTACTGCAAGGTATTAATCAGAATCCTCTGGTTTCTGTTTCAACATGTGAGATGAAATGACTCATTAGATCCCAGTCAAATACTTGGATATGTTATTTTGCCAATTCCTCTAAGAACAATAAGATTTCTCATGAAAGAGTTTAAAAATATAAATCAGAAGTCACTGGCCTTTAGAGGAAGAACTAGGTAACAGTTCAGTATTTCAGCTGTTGCTTGTATCTGAACAAATAGGAGAAGCTCTGCATGTTCAACTGGGCAAGTGTCTGTATGTGTACAAAATCAAAACTATCAAAAGAAGCCAACTTTCCAAAGGAAATCAACTTTTATATTGCTTTTCTCCCCAGCAGCTGTGTGGTTTGACTTCAGCTGCTTTATTCTACTGCTGAGGTAAATGGATCCACATGTACCCAAAACTTTCAGCAGAATTAGAAAGGGAAATTAAGAGACCTGTACATCAGGAACAGTCAGGCTCACAACTCAGATTTCATGCACTTAGTGCTGTATTTCATTAAAGAAACCAAGACAAATGAAGCATGTAAAAGGCACATGCAGCTCCAACACCAAAGCCCAAAGCTGCCTGTACCCTCAGTTAGCCTGACGCCTGTCAAGTAACACTGTAAACCAGATCACTTAAGCATTCCAGGCTAAAAATAATCTTAGGAAAAAGCAGAGGTTATTTTTAACCTTCCCCCTCAGTAACAACACTGACAGAGCCAGTTCCCAGGTGGATGGCTCACCCTGTAAGGGAGAAATGGATGGGGGTGCTGGAATGGGAAGGAGCACAGCTGGCTTCTCCATCCATCCAAAGTCTCACAGAACTTCTGCTTCCAGAAGTGTAATCATTGCCAAGTGGCCCCTGTTCTGGTTTTGCCCTGCAGCTGGGCAGGTTCATTTTTCCTTCTTTCTTTTTAATCCACAAACACACAGTGTCAACTCCTGGGATTTTTTTTACAACATACCTGAAAAAACTGGAAAAACAAAATTAAAAACTCTCCAAACTCTACCACCTGACCTATTAAATAGGAAAGGCAGAAATCTTCAGCTCAAGTAAATCCTTAATTTCACTAATATATTGTGAGTTTTGGACACACAATTCTGTGAAGTCACCCTTGATTAGAGGAAGGTTTCCTGATATCAGCCAGGTGTGTTATCTCTCTGAAACACTCACCTCTTCCTCTCATTCCACACCAAGGAGCCACAAAGTATCAGGCCTGTTCTTGTGACTATCCAGCATGTCAAAATATGTTACTATCCTCCCAAATGTACACAAGCAGAGAAAACCCAAATCACCTATTCTAAGGAAAGTCAATGTTCAGTCTTAATAGCTTATCATTTTTTGTCTGCTTTTACAGGAAGAATCCATTAATTTAATTAAGACCAGTTCCACACTGACTCATCTATTTCTTCAAAACAAGGCAGGGACTTTTGTAGGAAGCTTATGGGATACTGAAATTCCCCACCAAAGGGGCACAGAACATACACTTAAAATAAATCAGTTTGGATGAAGTGCAGCTAAAAGTGATCTTTAGCCCCTGACATCCTGAAAGCAGTGGAACAGCCACTGAGTGCTCAACAATAGCTTTGGC
This sequence comes from Geospiza fortis, assembly GCF_000277835.1. Taxonomy (NCBI): domain Eukaryota; kingdom Metazoa; phylum Chordata; class Aves; order Passeriformes; family Thraupidae; genus Geospiza; species Geospiza fortis. Next base: position 18,655,061 of record NW_005054300.1, read on the forward strand.
AGTGCCAAGTGCATCAACAGAAGCAAAGCTTTCCTATCAAAGTGAGGCACTTGGCTCCTTTCAGGACTTCAGGAAATTCTCCAATATTTGGCTGTCATTGAATGGCTCAGCTGCAGGTGGAATAGCTCCCTATTAGCCTGATGCAAATGACACTGCTCCATTCCACACAGCGCAGGAGTTACTGAACCCTCTGTGCCCACGGGATTGATTTGTTTCACAGCTCATTACTGCAAACTGCAGCAATTAATTTCTTCAGCAGATAGCAAGGGAGTTCCTGTTTCAGCATCATAACCACAGAATCACTGTCAGTGCTATCACCACCTGGACCCAACACCTTCCTGCTTGTGCAGTGATCAGTGGGCAGCCCTGAACAAACCTCCCCTCGTGCCCCAAACACAGTCAGGGCAAACCTTGTCACACACTGCCTGCACCCTGAGCACATGCCAGTGGGAAGCTTGGCTTCCCAAGCAGTTCTGACTCCCTGGCATCAGCACAGGTGTGCCAAAGGGTGGCCACTGGCTGCAATTCCTTCTTCCAGATGAGGTCTGACAAAGGAGTGATCAGGCTGTACTAGGGGTGAACTTAAGTCTGCAGGAATCAAAGGATAAAATCAAAGTGTTAGCTGCCCTCTCAATGGGCTGTAGAGCTTCCACTGAGGGGGGATAGAAATGAGGTAATGGCTGTGGATGCTCTTGAAGAGGAAAACTTCTCTGGAATTGTTTGTACAACAGTTGGATTTGGCTCAAAATCAGCTCCCAGTCAAGCCTGCAGTTCCTGGAACTCTTGCTCCCAGTTCAGGACTGCATTTGCTCTGAAAGTCTTCACTGCACTATGGTTTTAGGATGTCCCGCAGGACAGCACTACCCCAAGTGATAACAGTCTAACTGCTGGAATACACACTGCATTCAACCTGAGTTACTCAGGAGTCTGGAAGATTTCCAGCACTGCATGGAAACCACATGTTTGAAATGACCATTGCCACTCTTTTCAGTCCAGTTTGTTAAGGTGAGCTGCAAATCAATCTGCTCTCACCCCAGTGAAAACCAGGGTGTTTCATGGGATGAGACATGGGGAGATCCCAGATCCTGCCTGAGAGGAAGTTCTACTCCCTTTGGGAGTTCTCTTGAGAGAAAGGAGAAATATGAGAGTTTCTGCTGTCTGGTTCTAATACAGGGCTGCTGGCTGCCTGGGAAGAGCTGGAGAATTCACTGAGACCACCAGGCACCACTTGTCTGCTAATTAAAAACCCAGTGGCACACCCTGCTGCTTTGGAGAGCTAGCGCCTTCCCCAACAGCTGAACACTTTCTGTATTCCATAAAATAGAAAAGGTACATCTGCCTCAATACTGACATGCATAGTCTTAGTTTAGATTAATTTAAATGTGGTACTTTATTTCTGTTTATTGAGGCTGCTTTTTCTTGTCAGTGAGAAATTTGCACTGAGGGAAAAATCAACCATAGCTAAAGCCTTATTCTTCAACTAATATAAATCAGAAGTAATTCTGTACAAGTGAGTGGAAAATCACTTGTTTAAACTGAAAAAACAGTCTTCTACTACCTTCCTATAGCACACTAAGCAGGAATTACTGCTTATCTGGTGCCTTTTTCCTGTATAGGAAAATGTTATGGTCTTGAAAAGTTTTGCACACTGTAAGTAGTAGGCACAGGCATGGCTAGGCAGGAGTTTTCAAAGTAATTATAGACACTGGCTTCCTTGAGAATGGAAACCTGAGGAAACTGGTGGTGAAGGACAACTCAGTAGGACCAGTACACCCAAAGGAATAACAAAACTTATGAAAAACATCCCAACATCCTGAATTCCTGAAGCTTTTGTTCAGACAAAAATTCCACTGACCTAGCAAACATCTAAAATTATGCACTGCAGTGCCAATCAAGAGAACATGTAGCAAAGAGAACTAAAGTGTGTCAGTCCCTCACTGAGCTGGGGAGCATTACTCACACTCACTGACACACTGTAATTGTCTGAATGAAGGAAAGACTACCCCATATTCATCTGAGCAGAGTCAATAGTGCAGAGCAGCCATGTAACCTTTCCTCCTGGATCTGTGGGTTTTATTTGGTTTCCTATGATATAAGGTGGCCCAGCCAAATCCTAGAATCAGAGAAAGAGCTTCCTCCATTTTGCTGTTTCAATAAATCCCATGTAAGAAAAAAATAATTTTCGTATGAGTTTCTAAACACCTGAAAGATTCAAATAAAAAGAGCCTGAGCTAACCTACATTTGCTGAATCTTATTTAAATACAGAATGCTTTGTCATCAGATATATTTAACCTCAGACATAAGAATACAGTTGCCTCAGAATTAGGCAGAAGCGAATAGATGCATGCGAAGACTCTATTTAATAAGATTAATTCATAATTAGAATGAAGTCTAGGGGAAAAAAAACCAAACCACCCAACAAACAACACCACAGGCTAGCAAAGAAAACTATTAAAACATTTTTTCCCAGTTTAAAAAAGCAGGGATTAATTTCTTTGCAATGTGAACCAGGAAAAGCCATTGAACAAATGAAACATTTGCAGCCCTGAATTTGCTAGGGTTCCCTCAAGAGCTGCTCTAACTTTCAGCATTATGATAAATGTTACTGTTCACCAGATTACAGGGAAGGCTTTTCTGCTCTCCTCACATGAGCAGCTTCTCTCTGTCCCTCTCTCTTCCTGGCAGCAGAAGTTTGCACCAAAGAAAACTGCATTAAAGAGAATAAAAGCAGAGGGTGTTAAGCTGGTTACATATTCAGTGAATGAAGCGACATAGTTACAAACAGAGAATAAATGCAGCAGCAGAACACAAAGCTGCTGTGTTCCAGAAACCAGCTCAAGAAAGAAAGTGCTATTTGTGAAGGAGCAGCTCTTTGAAATTTCACAGCTTGATTCAGAGCCTGTGGTGCCAGAGAAGTCCTGCATGCCTCACTGAACTTTAGATCAAGCCCTTCTCAGTCTTCTACATTGCTGCACTTAACAGTAAAGAATGACGTAGCTTCCCTCAAGGTTAATCCCGTTAAGGAGTATTTTTAGTTACAGATAGCAAAGTTTCCCTAAAGGAAGCATTTGACAAGTTGTGCAAAAAATACTGCAATAGAAGTTTCATCTTTGGGCACATGCATCTATTTGCCAGCTCATTACAGGCCTTATCTATTTACTTGAGGGAAGAATAAACTTTGATAAGTTTGATGGAACTCAAAACCTCTGAAAGTTTTTGTGATTAAAACCACAACATGGCATTACACAGCCCTTCAGCTCCACAAATAAACCTTTAAGATCAAGTGAGAGAGAACCGGTGAATATATAGTAAAGAAAACTGGACATAAAGAACTGCAACAAACATTAAAGGATGTTTTGACTGAGAGTCCATCATATTCCCCTTTTTCCCCCCTCATCTTATTCATTCTGCAGAATACTAGTCCAAAGCAGGCAATCAACCACTGATTCAATTTCTGATACAACATAACACCTTTCTACAATTGGGAAGGTCTCCAAGTACCTCCAACACTTTAACATGTTTTGAAAAGGAATCCTTGTGTTTTCTGTTCTGTTTGTGCAAATCCACCTGTGCATTACAGCAAAAGCACTCACAGTCCCACAGTGCCTCATTCTTGCTCACACAGGTTGATGCATGTGCACATTTGGCTTTGCTCTATGTGGCTGACATGACTCCAAGGACTTCATAGGAAGGACTTGCATATGGTGGGAAAAAAAAAACCAGCCCAGATGACGATTCACTGGGTGTGGATTGTTTTCATTAGGAAAGAACAAAACCCTGAAGCCAAAGAATCCTGTTTTAAAAGGAGGTTTCCACGCTGAATGCAGACTCCTGCCTGGATCTGGCAGGCATGCTGCTGGCAGGGGCAGGGATCCTGTGCCTAGCAACAATACCAGAGAGCTCCAGCACCAGTGCCTGGGCACTTCACTTCCCCAGGAAAAAGTAGAGAGGATTTGAGGGGGGAAAGCCTCTTCCAGCTATGCCTTGCCAAGTGCATGAGAGAGGACAGCCCAAAACCAAGCACAAACCAGGTCCCTGTTCTAGAGCTATTTAACTGACACCAAATACCAGAAAAGTGTCACAGCTCTTAAAGCCTGGAAGCAGTAAACCTGGTAAACTTAGCATACCTTGGAAGCAGATGTCACCAGAGCACATGTGCTGGTCTGCTGGATTTTACTGAGTGGTTTTATACTCTGACACAAGCAGTGTTTGACTCTGGAAGAGTAATACTTCAATAAAAATTTGAGGATTTGTCTTCCAGTTCAGTCCTGTAAGAACCAAGACACCCATTGATCATGGGTCCAAAATTTCCCCCAGTCACTTGTAAAGGCCTCAAAGCTACAACTCAAGCAAGTTGTTTTGGCTGGAAATCACAACAAAGGCAGCAGCCTCCTTTCCTGTCCTGCTTTCCCAGCACTGCAGCCTTTGCCAGATTCCTGCCCTTGCTTCTAACAGATGAAGAGTTTTGCTTGCATGAGTGCTTGCTGAAATCTTAATCACATTTTCCTTAAGAAACAGGGGAGCTATGGCCCAGCAAGCCTGGTGAACTGTTCCCAGCTAGCCCAGGCTGTCTGCCCTTCCATCCTGATGTTTTCAGCTTCCCCCCCTTCTCCTTGCTGCAGAGTGCCAGCTTCTGCTTTCGTGCAGGACTCGGTTCCCCATTGTTACACCAACTCCCTGAAAGAGGCAAACCTTTTCCATATATGCTGATAGTTGGAAATTTGGTTCCTGTATTCCCATTTAAAAATACACTGCCTAAGGTTCAGCTGTTTCCATTATAGTTATTACTCGTCACTTCCTGCCTCTTCTGGTCTTGGATTTAACCATCAAACTTCAGCCAACATTCGACTGCCAAGTTTTGACTTTAAAGGAAGAGGCTCACCTACACTCTGGGATTAATAGGTGTCTAGGTAATTCTGACTTGGAAAATTAATCAGACTATTAAAACTCACTTGTCCTTGCTAGAAACATAAAACTAAAACAACCCTTTTACCCCCAAAATTATTTTCCTGCAGGTGATAGGAGAAATTATTTTGAAGCTAGCCTACTTCATAAAATCCAATCACTATATTATGTTGAAGAAGTAATACTTAGGAAGATATTATTAATGGAGTTAATGTTGGATTAATTTTTCAGAAGCAGTCTGCCTCAACCTGATGAGTCAGTCATATGGCATCTGAAATGGCAACATGCCTAGAAAGGCCATTTGACATTTAAAGTGACATTAACCCACAGGTTATCATGGGCTGGAAATTTCTCCTGCAAAATGAAAGGACTGGAAATGGAACTAATGCATCAAAGTTCAGACAATCAGCCCTTTTGTAACAAATGCAGATAAACATCTCAAATGAAAACAAACGAATTGGGAGTGGAGGGAGAAGGTAGAAAGCATTTTCCACTTTCCTCATCATACAGCTGGGAAAAATACAAAAGTAAAAATAAAGACCTTTCTGCACTTCACTTTTTCTTGGCACTGTTACAGCCAGAGACTTAGAGACCTACTTCAAACTCTTTTCCCACGTTTTTCCTCCTCTAGGAACTGGTGCTCCTTCATGCAGTCCCGCCTGGTCACATACATAGAAGCCTGCATGAAGGAGAAGTACATTGTCAACTCCCAACAGCCCTGCCCCAACGGAGCCCCAGACTGCCAGAAGATCATGTGAGTGTCCTAAATAAAACCAGTGAGGAAAACAGTATTTTCTCTGAAGTATCTCAAAGATGTTTTCAACAGTACTGAAGCCCCCATTATTTCTAGGGTAGTTTAAAACAAATTTCTACCTTCCTTGGTAACCATTTTGGAATAATGTGTTTAATAATAAAACCCTCTCTATACCTCATCAGAATAATACAGCATTCAGGTTCAGTCCAAACTTGATTGCAAAGGACTCTATTACAATTAACCTAATGGCCAGACCCTTCCTCTCCAGGTACAGGACAGCCCTGAAGCCAGTCTATCAAGTGAAACAGAAGACTCTGAAGTCTTTGCAGTGGAAATGCTGCCCTGGATTTATTGGCAAGGACTGCGAACAGCGTGGTAAGCAAAGCTGGAGAGCAAGTATAGGAATGAATGACTAAATGCCAGGCACAATGGCAAGAAATGAATCTGCCTAGTTTTTCTCCTTTGTTTAGAATTGATGCCTTGTTTTTTTCAGTCTATGTCCCAAATCACTGATACTTTGAGACAAGAGCAGTCATAATTAGCTGCAATTAATAGTTAAATAGCATTAGCTACTTATTCTTCAGTTAATAGCACCTTTGTAATCTTTACACATGGAGAAAGGTATTAATTTGCTGGAAAGCCTGTCATGTGTCCATCTTAGACAAGTCCATCTAGGAATGCCTAATTTCAGGTAGAAACTGGCGACATCAGAAACACTAGTGTGTGAAATGCCCCTATAATCAGTTCACAGGATGAAATCATCTGGGTTGGAAATCACAAGGTGTTCAGGTTCAGAGAAGAGAGCAGCCTTCACTCTGCAGTCTGCATTGCTCCTCCGTCTGCTTACTCTGGCTGCAAAGGCACTGGCTCCTCCACAGGGAGCAGCTCTACAGCACAGCCAGGAACAGAGCCCGGGCTGTAACCTCCAGGAACAGCCTTTAGAGTGAACTACTGGAACCCATTGCACTGCTGAATAAAGCAGTGGGGGCAGCAGGATGAGGGAGGGGACTTTGCCCCTCTACTCTTGTCCTCCTGAGACTCCACCAGGAGTCCTGCATCCAGCTCTGGGGTCCCCACCTTAAGGACACAGGCTGAGAGAGCTGGGGCTGCTCAGCCTGGGGGAGAAAAGGCTCCAACGAGACCTCAGAGAACCCTCCAGTACCTAATAGGGCTACAAGAGAGATGGAGAGGGACATTTCACAAGGGCATGTAGTGGTTAAGACCAGTGGAAATAGCTTCAAACTGAAATAGGGCAGGTTTAGTTTAGGTATTAGGAAGAAATACTTTGCTGCGAGGGTGGTGAGGCACTGGAACAGGTCTCCCAGAGAAGCTGTGGGTGCCCCATCTTTGGAAGTGTTCAAAGCCAGGTTGGATGGGTCTCTGAGCAGCATGGTCACCCTGCCATGGTGAGGGGATGGGAACTAGATGGTTTTTAAGGCCCCTTCCAACCCAAACCATTCTACGATTTGTGCAGCTGCTAATAGAGACAGGGGAGACAGTGTGGTTTAAAAACTGATGGTGGTTTAAAAATGGCATTGGCAAGATTTAGCAAATAATACTCAAAAAGCAGAATTTAAACAGATTTAAGAATAAATAGATTTAAGAATTTAAATGGAATTAAGGGAATTTAAATGAATAAAAGGTAAATCCCTCTAGCAATTAAGTCAACCATAACAATAAAGGCAAACATATGTCTGAAAATTTTTCCACAATCTACATCTAACTCACCTACAGACTCCACAGATAAAAATCTCTGGAGGTTTAGCTTTTCTTCACAGATAGCTTTCATTTGTGGTTTGATCTCTTGGTGAACTTCACACATAATGTTGGAAAGATATTACCAAATGCAGTGCAACTATTTTAGTCTCTCTGTTGTTACACTCACTGACCAAAACCAGCTCCTCCATCAATATCTTCTCATTTGTACAGCATCATTCACTGCTGCTGCCACCAGAATGTTCAGGTAACTGTGGAACAAGGAAGAAGAATTTGCAGATCTTTAGATGGGACCCCCAGAAAAGAAAAAAGCCCCATTTATTTGCAATAGACTTATTTCTTATGAGCAAAGCTTGGCATGAGTTAAAAACCCCTACACTATACTGCATAGCACTGCCAGGTATGCAATGTTGTTTGCCAGTGCAAGGAAAGTAAGTTTCCCAGAGAAGGTGTTCTTTCCCCAGGAAGCATGTCTCCACACCATTTACACAACACATGAAATTCCTGTGTGGTCTTGCTAAACTGCAGTAGTTTCTGCATCTAAAACATTTTCATAGATGTATCATATCTCAATTGCAGATCCCAATTTTATTCTGGTGCCAGGAACTGAAACTGAAGGACGAGAAGAAGAGTTCTCAAACCACAGTATGTGCTTGAAGTTATTTTGTTTGTCATCCTTTTACCTCTCAGTCACTGATCAGGAGAAAAAAAGATAAAAAAATAGTTGAAGTTGTAATTTTAAAGTCATAAGCTATGGACAAACTCTCTAGTGAAAGCATTCTCTGGAAAAGCTTTGAAACAACACATTTACTGACATAAATGAGGGCTTTTGCTATAACACTCTGTGAATGTTCACAACAAAGCATCCCACAGTTTCAAAGCTGGCTGGTGAACAGTGGATGCCAGCTGGTGCAGAGCCTTACCCCTTTCAGTGGCATGGATGTTAACCCCTTGCTCTGCAAAGTGGGTTCACAGGACAGCATGCCATGCTCACAAAAATATACCAGAAAAACAATCCACTGAAAATGCTATTTTAGAACAGCCCCTCAGAGGCTCTGCGATTGCAATTATAAGGTACTGTAGATTTGTATCTCAGTGTAAGTAGCATGAAGGACCCTCCCTTACCACCTGGGAAGTGGCATGCCTGCAGTGTTAAGTGCCTTCCAGGAATTAGCTTCAGGGAAGTATTGCACACTTTGAAATTTACAGCTGAGATTCACAAGTATTTATTTAGAAAAACATCAGTTAAAGGGCCTGTCCATGAGTCAGCTCTGACACACACTGTGCTCCTGATTCCTCAGTGGAGTGTCTCAATTGCTCTTTCATCCCCTCCTTTTATCTAGGCTGTTAAACCTTGCCATGCTTTCAGCCAATGGCTTGAAAAGAGTTAGTATTCCAAAACATTTTTAAGGCATGCGGAGATTTCTAATTAACAGCATTTTATTGCCATCATGGCTGTTGTAGCTGAGGTTCTCTGCAAATATTTGAATATATTAGGTTTCCAACACTGCTGGAAAAAATCCTTGCAGATAAACTGCAATTTAAGGTGCCAGAAATCAACAGACCCCCTAAATGTCAGTGCAAAATTTTCAGAATGAAAACCAGACAGGTATTCTCAGAGGTCTTGCATGAATACCTGTCACCTGGTCGCTGCACCCTGTTGCATGACTTTGTTTTTCTAATCTTGTGACTAGTGTCAACATCAGTGGATTCAAGAGAAATGTTCGAAGTCATTCAAAATCATGAGGCTTTACTGGATGATCTTCAAAGTGATATTCATCAAGCAGCCAGCACCTTAGGTGACTTACAGAGACTATTTGAGAACAACGGTACAAGCATGGTGTTAGAAGTGAACGAGAGCAATTCAGGTGAGAGGTCTGATGCAGAATTATCAGCCCATGACAGGCCCTGTGAATCCACACAAATCAGAAAGAAGATGTGAAAGTAAAAATACCCTGATATTCCTTGGTCTGCTGGTTGCTTCTACAGAGAGAAAAAATGGGTGCAATCCCAATGCGAATGAATGAACCAAAGAGTAACTTGAAATGGGAAATGAGAGGAAAGGCACTGTTCAGAATATGCCTTAATCACAGAATAAAGAGGCTGCTTATATTTAAAATTTGTTAACATTACTTTTCTGCTTCTATGGCTTCTTCTCTTCTCTGGGGATGAAGAGTATAGATCTGTTCTTTTTCCATACTCATGCTGTATGCTCTGATGTGTGGAATAGCACACTGGTGTTTCACGAAAAAATGAAACATTTGACCCATCTCTGGAATATTGTTTATGCCATATACAGGAGAAGGAAAAAAAGAGCTGCTGAATTTAACCTACCATAGCGAGCCACTGGCTTGCAGAAACATTTTCTAATGATACAGACTATACAGTACTCAGTGAACTTCAAGGCACTCTAAAGGTAGAAACTAAGCCTTAGTATTCTCATATTCTCATACATCTTAGTATTCTCATACAGTTCAGATACCTCACAGATTTTTCAAGTTATTTACTCCTGACCCAGAATATTCAGCTGTTAAGATGCTGTATAACCTTGTGGAGTTGAAAGCATGAGAAAAAGAACATCATGACACAGTCAAAAAAGGAAGGGCCCAATAACTAAGATCTGTTGAGAAAATGGACAGTTATGGCTGCTGCAAATACCACCTGTCCACAGGTTTCAAAAAGCAAAATTTTTAAGACATAAATGAGGAAGTCAATACATATCCAAGTTATTTTCTGCACACTCTTAGACACCATGTGCTTCATAGTAACCTTGATTTAACAACAGGTTATTTTTGCAATTGTTGAAATTTATCATGAATTGTTGAAATTTATCATGAGGTCAGATTCTGGGGAGTAAGACAGCAACGACTATAGAAAAATGAACACTTGAGTTAACCTGTCTAGATTGTGATCCAAAAGCAGAATTTAAATTTAATTTTTTTTCAACTGTATTAACAGATCCTCAGGAAAGGCTTCTGCAGCAAGTTTTGTTTCCTCATGTGGAGAATTTTCTAAGGAAACATTTTAACCCAATGTGGGCAAGCTTCAACAAAAGTTTACAGAACCTCTCCAACATAGTAAGAAATCTATCCCATGATGTGGAGGCCAACAAGAAAAGCATAGAAAGATTCCAAGAAAGCACTGTACCCAAGAAAGAATTCCAGGAGCTGGGAACTAAATTTGAATCAAAAGTCCAAGAAAACATAGAGAAAGTAGATGAAGCGAAAAGAGATATAGAGAACAAAGTGCACATGCAGCAGGCTGATATTCACTATAACCTCAGCATGCTCAAGGCAGATACTGACACAAGACTCAAGAAGCTTCATAAGATACAGCAGTCCCATTTCTTAGCTTTGAACAATAGCATAGCAAACATGAAACAAGAGCAAAACTTTCTTGAAAATAAACTGGAAGCTTTGAAAAAAAATTTAACAGAACTCTCTCTACATCATGGTCCCAAAGATGAAAACAGCCAGTTAACCATGAGACATATGAATGAAATACTGTCAGGGCATGCCAAGCAGCTTAAAGAACTTTACATGGAGTCAGATGTGGCCTTTCAGAATATTGCAATTTTAGAGAGGTGGTTTAAGGAGTTGAAGAAAAACATCTCAAAGTATAGGCCAGAAGATTTTACAATAACTTTAGCTGAGAAATCAGTTATTATGGAAGAAAACAATGCAGCAATGGAAAGGCAGATAGCAGAGCTCAACTACACTCTGTCAAACCTTCAGGAAAACTATTCAGATCTGCTGCGGTACATGGAGGAATGCAATTGCCAGAGAGTATCTGCTGACATTGATGTGCTGGAGGAAGATCCAAGGAATAGCACTTATTCCCTGGAAGATACCCAGCCAAAGGATATGAAGCACTTGGAGTCAGTTTTCAGAGATTTCTTCAAGAGTGAAATTGAAGAGCTCTCCTCAGCTATTCCGTCCATCCATCTGTCTCTTAACCTCCGTCAAGAAGAGAACAGACAGCTTCAGTCACAGGTTATGGCTTTTTCAGAAGACATGGGCTTGCTGAAGAAGAAAGATGAAGAAATTCATCGACACATCAAGCATCTCAACAGCTCTTTTAGCTCTCTTTTGAAAGATGCAATGCGGCACGAAGAAGCACTGGAGGCTCTACTGAGACACGAATTTCTGGATGTCTTTTTTGAAGATGACTTTAGTAGCCTAATACCATCAGTATTTCAGCTGCAAGAATCTCTCAGACATTTTTCAGATAAACTGCAAGAACAAAATGTGACTTTAGAATCTCTTAAGAGGAGATTTCATCCCTTGGAGAGAGGTCACCAGAATCATCATGATGCTCACATGCCTCCTAAGCACCCCGAAGAGGAAACACAAACCTCCTCTACTCTACACGAAGTCAGCAGCCAACGCAGCGTCAGAGAACACATGGAACCTAACTATGAGGCTGCCAAAGATGACTCCTTGGAGAGCTTAGCTTACAATGACATCATGACTCTGAAGAATGATATCAAACATCTGAGCCTGGCAGTCAAGAGGCATGAATCCAGAGGTGACATAAGTCTCTGCTGCAATCATACAATAGCAAATGCAATTGAGCCACTCAACGTTTCTGTAGAAAGTCTCTCTGCAGATTTAGCAACCATCAAGCGGAATCTGGAGGAACATCTGGTGACTTTCAAAAAACTATTTGGAAGTAATGAAGAATTAGGCACCTCAAATATAAGTCTGGATGTTACAAAGATTCAGTCAATGCTGCAGAAAAAAGGGAGAAGGCAACAGAAAGGTCAAGACAAGCAAAGAGACAAGAAAAGGTCTGAGAAGCACAGAGAAAATACACAAACAATAAGTGGAAGAAATACAGTGCAGACAGAATCTGTGGAAAAAGGTGTGTTCTTTTCTTTTACTTGCTCACATACAGGTCTAGCTTCTTTCTAGGCCCTGATTCAAGTTCCACACACAGCATAGTAGTATTAGTTGTAAGAACTATCAGGTACCTTGTGGGATGCTGGAGGGAGAAATTCTGACATTACTTACATCCTCCCCTTCCAATAGTTTAAATAGAGAAAAAAAAGCAGTTTGAGTGAGAACCAAGCTGATATTCTGCTGTATTTTGGTTAAGGCCAATGAAATCACACCCGCTATAGCTGCTAGGAAATTGGTCTTGAACTAATTCAACTTCAGATGTCTAGAAGGCAAATTTTGTTTGTAGATGCTCATGTTAATGCAGTAGCAGTCTTCTCTTTGGAAGCTGATGTGGAATGCTTCTTTTTCCCTGTTACTTTGTTACTTGGCTCTGGAAGGAGTGTACTCAAAGCACCAAATCCTTCTCAAGACAGACAGATGCATTAAATGAGCTGCTATAATTTGTACAAGTGGAACAGGCAGGACTGACCAGAGAGCACATACTCCCTCTCTTACAACCAAGCTTCAGAGACAAGTTTTCAGCTTATACTTGACTGGGACTGGCCAGTTCCCTTTCCCTGTAACCATGTGACCATAAGCACCTGGTAATTACAAGCACCACAGCTTTAACATTGGCTTTTATGATTGCAGCCCTTGCTATGGACAAATAACAGAGCAAAAGTCAGCCCCTTTAGGCAGCTGTGCTGCAAAACTGCAGTTAAGACTGAATAAGCAGAGAACATATTCTTAACTCATTTATTTTTGGGACAGTAAAAGAGTGCTATTTTTTTCCCCCTGGGTGGTCCCAGTGTTATACTTTTCCAAGAGTTCCAGGGAATCATTTGATCTACTCCAGTGCACATAACCATTTCCACTGCCAGGCTTAGCAAAGAAGTATAGAAAAATCAGGCCTGATAGGGATTCACCTGATTCACCTTATCTCCCATCCTGATGATCCTGGGGAGAGAAGAGCGCTCACTCACTGCTAAAATCCTGTTCCTCTTTCTTTTTCAGAGTCATTGGTGGCATTCCACGTGGGTTTCTCAGAAAGAAAGGATAAAGAAAAAACTGTGAGGTTTAATGAAACGTACCTCAATTATGGAAGCAGCTATTTCTCTGAACATGGCCACTTTAAAGCACCACACAAAGGTGTCTACCTGTTTGTCATCTCTGTGGAGTTCAGCTCAGGACCAGCACTGGGACAACTCTCCTTCAGCCGTGGGTACAAAAGAACTCTCTCAAGCAGTCAGAGGAAAACCCCACATGGAAACACCATGACTACTTTTGCTATAGCAGAAATGGAGAAGGGGGAGACAGTGTGCTTTGAATTGCTGCATGGCTCTGTAGTGAAGCGAAGCCCACCTGGGACAACTATGGGTGGATTCCTAATATCTAAAACTTGAATAGTGACATTTATGTTTTATTAATCTCCTTCCATAGATGCAATGGATGCATTCAGTATTGCTTCATCTGTGATGTATTCAATGCTACTGCATGTGTTTAAACATAGCACTACCTTAGGTTTGTCCTCATGCTTCTTTTCTGGAAGTGTTTGGCTTTTGATTAGTTGCTTATGAGCAGCAATGGGATTTTCTTTCAAGTGAAAAGCTAATGGTTTGGACTCCAGATGTATCAGCACACACACTCCCAAATCTTTCCAATGAGAGAACTGCACATAAATGTTTTGCGGGACTTTCTTCACTTTTAACACAAATTTCTCCCTTCCCTTGACAAAAGAATATCCTCCCATGACAAATACACCCAATCAGTGGCAAGGAAAAGATTTTAGGTAGGACTGCACACTCTCATGTTATGTGGATGGTACCTTAAAACCCAGAAGCCAGGGCAACTTTACCTTCTAGCTCTCTGTGGACCAGAGACTATCTTGGAAACTTCTGCAACGCACTCCAGTGTTTCAGTCTGTGCACAACAGCAACGCTAGAAGAGATCCAACAAATTCAGTAAAATTGACTCTACTGCCAGTATTTGCAAGCAAGGATCTTTTAAATGGTCCTGTCCTTGTTTCCTGGCCTGTGATGTATTTCGGCTACACTGCAAAAATTTAAAGCATTGTTAAGATGAATTACATTTACATTTAGACACTAGGAAAATGTCAGTAATATTTTAGAAGCATTGTTGCTTCTAAATAAAATGCAGTTTATTTCTAAAGTTAATCCTGGAGATTTATTTAATGAATTCAGCCCAGAGTTCAGTATTTAGTAAATATTTTAAAACCAAACAAGCAAAACCAAAATCAAAAGTCAAGCTCATTGGTCTGTTGTCACTGCTGAATATAAATTTGTAATTAGAGTAAATCAAAGAGTAGAACTTCTGAAATCTAGAGGGTTTTTTATTTCCAAAACTTCGAAGTGATCATGCCTGGTCACATCTTAAACTTTCTTTTCTGTCAAATAAAACTTCCCAAAGACTTTCACTCTAAAGAAGTTCAAGTATTGTGGTATTTTTATCTATTCTAATACCTTACATAGCAATATTAAAACAATTAAATTTGCCAAAATGAAATGCACTTTGAAATTTCCAGTATTTTTGATAAAGATATATTATTATGCAAATTGCACCCTTTTAAGGTAGCATTTTTTAACAAATCTATTCTGCTGTTAAGAATTTTCTCCCCACCTACCTGTATTCTAAGCAATACTAACCTCTCATTAATTGTTAAAACCCCCAACACATCGGTACCAACACACAATGCACTTAAAGCAACAGCCTGACAAGCAGACAATACCTATCTTCTGAAATAAAGCTACAAAGCAATTTCAGCTACTGACTTGCTGAGAAGATTGTTTTCTCTATCCTGAATAATCCAAGAAAACTAACAACAAGAAATGCTCCTTATCTCCTCCTGGCCAATGCTGATTTCCACAGGAGATGCCCAGGCCAGGTGTTCCTGTTTTTCTAGCATGGAGCCATGGCTCACACTACTCTGGTGCAGGGAGCACAAAGTGCTTGCAAACTCAGGGTCATTTTCTGTCCCACTTTTGCTCAAAATACCTGAGGGAAGGAAGAAAGAGAAGAATAAAATTGAAGAGGTGAAATGAAGAAAACCATCAAATTGTAAGGTTAGGTTCTTTCAGTACAAAGCTCCCATCCTGGGGTGACCTGGCTGGGTTTTTTACCATTGTTCCTCCAATTCCTGACTTTTGTGGTGGCAGCATTCTGCAGAGCCAGGCCAAGTGTGCTGCCTAGGTCAGGGTGGTTCAAGGAACACCTCCTCTTCAGTGCACACCAATTCTGCACCTACAGCCAAGTTCCACAAACAAGCACCACTGGGGAATATGTGTATGTTACCTATGGGGGATAGGATATACATATAAATTTCAGAACACTTTGTTTTTAAAGCTTTGTCAGAAAGCTACAACTGGAATGAAAACCACTTGGAAATGGACACAGGAGGTAGCAGAGAGCATTGCAGTTCATCCAGTCAGGTTTTGTGTCCTTCCTTGTGCTTACCAGAGTACTTTTGTTGAAGAATATTCCAGATGAGTTCAGAGAACATTGACTCCAGAGTGAACAAAATGTTAATTTAAAGATGTTTTTGTATTCTAAAGATGTCTTCAAATATGTGCTTAAGTTAGCCACCTGCACAGACAACGAAGACACACTGCACTGGAAGACTAATTTTTATGGGGCAAAAAATTAATGAAAGACAATGGGATAAATCACTCTGTGGACTGCATAAGCCAGGAAGACCAACTTCCTTCTCAAGCAACAAGAGAACAATGATTAATCTATTGGGCTGTGGTTTTGTTTGTCCAAAGCAATAAACCAGCTTTTAAATAAGCCTCCATCTAAACCACTCCTGCATTTTTTTGGTGGGATGGTTGTTTGGGCTTTCTTGTTAGATCAACATAGCCACACCACTATGACCTGTATTTTTAGGCAAACTAGAAAAATCAATTTAATGAAGATAATTTAAAATACAGCTATTGGTTGGCTCAGTGGATTTAGGAGAATTTCCAAACATTAAAAACAGCCTGAAGCTGACCATAGGCACTGGGAAGAGTTGTCTGTAAGAGCTTCAGTTTCCCTCACAGCACACTGACGAGAGTAATGTGCCTGAGGGCCAGGCAGCAATAGGCACAGAAATATATGCTCACTCCAGGATACAGATATATGTAATGTCAATCTGACACTCATATTCAAAAATAAAAGCTTCCAACAGCTTTTAGCACTTCCTAGAACCTGCCAGAAAACATTGCCGCTGCTTCAAGATTTTGTATTTCCAGATCAAACCACTAAGCTTTGTAATAAGGTAGAAAGATGTGCATCTTAGTGCCTTCGTGGAATTATTTTGTTACTGATCTGCTGCTTTATGAATGTCAGTATCTTATAGTACATTTTAAAATTAAAGTCTCCTAATGGTTTTTTTCCTTTTCCATTATTAAGACCATCTCCTTACTGTACTCCAAATTCAAGTACTGACTGGATCAAAAATAAGCAATTTTACTTTCTGTAGATCCAGCAATGCCTGAATTCTTCAGGTAATATCCACATCAAGCCAGAGTCTGAAGCCAAGGGAGGTCTCCTCATGAAGCAGACTCAGGAGGTGGTCAGCTCACAGCAGTGGTCCTTTCCCAGCTCAGATTCACAGCTGATACTGATCTACTGCATTACCGTCAGTGAGAAACACCAAAGTGGTGTTCTGGGGAAAGGTGAAGATAAAACTGCAGAAGGAATTAAGGAAATTAACAGAATTATATCTGATCCTTTCTGAATTTAGTGATACTTCTGCTATTTATTTAAAAGCTTGTGGCTCAGTTTGCTAATTACTCAGTGTGCTTTTTGGTATGCCTACAAAACATCCATGTGCAGTGTTTACACATTTCACTGAAATGTTTCACATATCACACATTACTGCTGTTTCACCTCTTAGATACCGATGCCAACTCATCAGTAACATATTTTATAGAGTGGTCAAACCCACCCATTTATAATGGAGACCATTTTGGAATTTATTACTAGCAGGCAGTAGAACTTATTTTCACATCTCGAAACTCCCCAATTTCTTTTCCAAATCCTTTCTTTAGGACACAGCCCCACCGTGTGGCCGTTCCACGAGAGAGAAGCTGCTCATTAGAGCACAGACAGGTGCAAACACTTACCCACAATTTTCCTTATGTCCTCCTGCAATGCTAACATGAAATCCCAGTTTTAAATTCAACCACGACCACTGCAACCAGTGAAGACATTCCATTCCAAAATAGCCACAACCATAGGAAAAAGGTTTGTTTTACCAAGATACTAATTTAAGGAGACCAAATCTTTGTGCAGTCTAATTTCCTGGTATTATGTGTTAAGGACAGAAAGGATTGAAACTACATTGCTGATCTTTCCATTGCACTTTCCAGAACTATACTGCAAGAATTTAACACTTGATTGTATAGGGAAAACAAACCAAGGCTTATAATTATAATATATTGGTAACAGTTTTTATGATGTTCAGATATAAAACCTTTCTAGCTACTGTAAAAAATATGTATTTAAATCTAAGATTATTCCTGATTAAATGCAAAAAGAGAACAGAAACTGATCTTACTTCTTTCTCCTTGTAAACTAAAGGTGGACTCTATGGAGAATAGAAGCCAATAAATTTCTGCAATGAGAAAACAAATTCTGACACTCTCTTCATACTACTCACAGGTGAGATATCCCCTTGACTGTCTTCATTTGCTTGAATCATAAAAACCAGAGTAAATTTAGCAGGATATACAGAAGCACCTGCATATTTTTGCAACAAGCAGTACATACACATATTAAACTCAAATATCTTAAATTGGATGCTATTACACAAAAAGAACATTGTACATGGAGGGAACAAAAAGCAATTACAAAATTCCCCATCCTTTTATTTTTTCTGGTTTTACCTGGTAAGCTTGAGGTAAGTTTATATGGATAAAACCAACATGTAGGGAACCTGCATGTGTTCAAATAAAAGTATTATTTGATTTTGATTTGCTTTTGGCTTTGCAGTAACACAGGGATAGAAGTCAGGAGAAGGAAACACTTTTTTACTGTTGCACTCAAATTTAAATATCGTGCAAGCTTGAACTTAGCACCAAATAATTTTCAATATCATTGAACAATAAAAGCAGTAATTAACAACTTACTGTGGGGAAAAAAAACATAAACGAGGTATGAAAAAGTAGGGAATTATTTAGTTACAGTATTAGGATTTCCAAGTTGTTACATTTTTAAGGCAAAATCTTATAGTAACAAAACACATTACTAATGTGTACTAAAATAAGGTTATTTACTTAAAAATGATACATTGGACATAATCTGTGTACAGAACAAGCAATTCATGGTAAACTCAATAAGGCACCTTCTAAAGCAGATGCTGTACAAAATACATTAGTGTGTTACATTTTTAAAGTAGTATTCTACACTTCTGGCATATAACACACACAAGAGTGTGACCATTTGTCTTGTTCCACTCTTCTTTCATATTTTATTTACATCTTCTCCAGGTTAACTACAATGTTATTTATTCTTCTTGTATACAATATAGTACATTTCATTTTGGGCATGTCATGTCAGAGCACAAATGTCACTACATGATGTGGGCTTCTATAATTGCATTAAACAGTAAAATATCACAAAGCAACAATTACATTAGATTTGTCAAAAAACCAGAAGTAACGTGCCCTCTACTTCTGCTGTACAACCAAGGCTGAGCACCATGGTTCCATAAGGACTGGACTGCGCAACACCGCCAGCTGCTTTTAGACATCACCCCTACTTGGAATAAAGACTGTGGGCACAGGATAAAGATTTAACTCAGAGGCACTGTCAGGAGAGGGAGCAAAGGCTAAAACATTCTAATATTTCACAGAAGATGAGCATGTAACTTCCCTTTAAAAATATCTGCAATTGCAAAAGAATGTTTATTAACTTTATATCTCTGCTCTTCAAACACTTTTAGACCATTAAAATGCAGTCTGTTAAGACAGAGTAGATGAAATGTATCCAAATTATTTGTTTTATAAACACATTCAAATGGTCACTTAGATCAAGATCTAAAATCTGATTCTAGACTATTATGGAGGTAAGTTAAAATATTAATTTTACATTTAATTCAAGACCTCAGAAAAGGCTAATAAAGAAAACAATTCATAAACAATGATGGATACTGGGAAAACTGTTTCTTGAGGAAAAATTATATTAAGTAAAGTTTAGAATAAACTCAGAATGTAAGCCCAATTTTCTCTATAGGAATACCACATTTCTGGTGGAATTTACAAGTTAACCAGGAAGACAAAAACTTTCCTTTTAGGCGCTGTAACAAATGAAGTGACTCCAATTATTTCCATACAAAATCACATGGAACAGGTTCAATAAACATAAAAATCCCTCCATTTGAGTGTTTAAGAACTTCCAAGGCACAGTCTTGATATTCCCAAGGTATTTTCCACACAGTTGATTTTTGTATTTAAAAAAAAACCAACCAAAAAACAAACAAAAAAACCAACCACATTTGCCAGTTTTGGAGGATATTTTTTCGAATGACAAATGTTTAAAATTTTGACCACCAAAAATGAGATTAATCACAGTCCAACAGAAGAATCTTATTACCCTCTCTAAACTTAAAGGCTTCTGAACACTACAGGATTGCATAAAGCAACAACTTACCTTTGGAGCCTGCATTAATTACACTTAGTTAAGTAAAAATTAATGGGCTGGCTTAGAGCACATTTTTTCCCCCAAATGATTAAGTATCAGTATAGACATTCTTTAGTGCTAATGTTTTGTTGAGTATCAGAATCAAGGCAGCTGCTGTTGAGCACAGCAAGAACTAGACATGCATGATACATTTGAGTATGAACAGAGTAACTGAAGTGCTGATAAATTAGGTTTAAGGCAAAAATGATTTTTTCCCTCTCAAAAAATCATCTTTGCAGCAGTAGGCTCCCTCTATGTTAAAGTAAACTTGAAAATCAATTTGGGTTCTAAGGTGTCTAACCATCCTATTGCTGCCTTGCAATACCTAAACAATGGAAAAGAAAATAAGTGAAAATTTACAAATTATTGAAATTCATACTTCCAGAAGGGGCTTCCTGAAGAGCTGGAAAAAATGAACTAAAAAAAAATTTCACAAAACATGTTTACAGCAAATGATGATGTGGCAAATTCTAAAAGAAATGACACAATATTCTACATAGGATGGCGTTAATTTAGACAGATCTTCATGCTCTGAAAGTTTAAGCTAGCAGGGTACCTACATAAACATTTTTTTCCTTCTTATTGATAAAAATTCTAGAGAAGGAAAAAAAAAAGCTTATCCCTTACTTTTTTTGGCTTACACCAAACATTTTCCAACTACCTGTGCAAAAATTATGTGCGAAGACGTGATTAACAATTTCAAAATCATCATAAATTTCTTGGCAATGGACGGAGAAACTTTTTTTAAGAGCCCTTTATCATGAGGATTGTGGCACTATATCATAAATCTCTTGTTGTTTTCAAATAAGTTAAAGTTGACATACCTATGAACTTCTCAGCCAGAATACATATTAATACTTAAAGGCATTACTAAACAAAAGTAATGACTTTATTTAAAAAAAAAGTCCCTTGAAATAGCTAGTTTTCTATAAAATATGTAGAACTGTTAAATAAAGTCTGTACATCACAATAGAAAATAAAAATACTGCAATCTTTTGCCTGACCATTTACATTATGGGAACTACAGGATTAAAATAAAAAGGTAACATGCTAATAGGTTGTAATTGTACACAAATCACATTACTTCTGTGTTACATTGCTTTGTATCAGTTGTATTTTCAAGGGAAATTTAAACACATCGAAACATTCTCTATGTAAATATTTTAAGACAACAAATAATCTGGCATAAATCAATCTGAAGTTTTAACAATTTCATCAATTCTGGTATTCTTAACCATTTTCTTCAAATCTCAACTATGGCGTGTGTGTGTGCATATATCTAATTGTATAGATGTACCTAGGACTAGGTATTTATTGTATTTTTTTTTACTAAAGCACAAAACACACTGTATAAATAACTTCCCTTTTTAAAGTTATCTAGAACAAGATTTACAGTACAAAATCATAGGCACTTAAATTATCAAATAGATTCAATGGTTTCAATACTGTGTGTTCAATCTTCAGACGATTCATGCTTTGAAGCTTCACCTTGAGTTATGGTACTATTTTCTAACTTCCAAGTAGAAGTGCCAAAGGAGTTATAAATCAATAATTCTACTTTACAGTAACCTCATGGAGGGTTCTGGCTTCTATACACCTTGTGTGGGTCAGTGGTGAAAACAGGGGAACTTCAGTTTCTCATGCAGGTTGAACGGTTGGCACAATAAAACCAAGTTTTACAATTGTGCTAACTTACTGCATATTCATGATTTAATATCAATGCCATTCCTCCCAAACTTAACTAGAACTTACAACACCCACTGATTTACCTTGTCTCAAATCTTGACTTCCACTAAGTGGCCCACAGATGTGGGCTCCTGTGTCTATATCAGAGCAACCCAGCTCCAAATCTTCTGCATGCTGTGGGTCTGATCTTCAACAGTTCACGTACTCACTTCTCCTGGTCTTGACCCTTTACTGCATTCTCTGATCTTCAGAGCACCCTGAGCTTCCTGCCCTCCCTCTTTTGTGTCTGTAGACCAGACTTGCTCTCAAGCCTTTCAAAACTCACCTTCTGCCTAGTTTTGTCAAATGATGAAAGAGCACATGGTACAGCTGACAAATCCCTTCCTTCATGGGAAGACATTCAGAGCCTGACAGACACCTATCAGAGTCCCAACACAGCAGGAAGGCAAAACACATCACCATCAGTCTTTCTGCTAAGATGTAAAGTATTCTATGGCAAAAATGCTGGTTGCATGTGGCACTGTGAAAAAATATGACATACATCAGGGATCCAATTATGAAGCTCCCTCTAGACTGCAAGTGAGATGACGAAAGCAGCCTACATCTCTAGAAGAGATTGTTTCAAGCTCCTTACAGATTTAGGTAGGCATTTCTTAATTAATTAATGGTTCACATTTGTGACCAAAAAAAAAACCAGAAAAAAAATTAAAACTGAGATTTCTGACGATAACTTAATGGCAAAAGATTCAGCAGCAAATCTCTGATTGTGGAGCCACAAAATGTGTGGAGCCCTGACCATAAAACTTTGTTCATTTAAATGGTTTCTCATATATTCCAAATGACAGCAAAATAATCCTGGCACACACATAAAGGCATAAAGAACTGTTAAACTGAGTAGTAGCACAAACAGATTAATAACCTACAGGCTGTTTCACCAAAACTTGGTATGGATTGACTAGGTTTTATCAGGTAGAAGGCAAAAAAAAAAAAAAGCTTATATTCTCCACCTCTGTTGAATAGCTTGTTAGGCTTTCACAGAAAGCACTGTAATCTGAACATTCAATTCAGTACCCAGAGTTTTACTGGAGACTCACTAAGTATGATTGAAGTCTCAATGCAGCTCAAACCAAAACAAAACGTGTATTTTCTCAAGGCTGTCCAGATATGTAGCACGTAGTGTATAGAGGCTCTCAGCATCATGATCTATGAAGTACTGAAAGATTTCATTAGCAGCCTGTAGAACTGTGCTGAGAAAATATACTGAACCTCAGTTATTTCCTCTTCTCTATTTTTATCTTCCTCACCCACGTTTGAGTGAAAAGATCTAGGGAGTCCAGCTTTGCTCTCCAAAGTCAATTTCCTATGTCAAATCTTTACATCCTGTGATTCCACCATCTTGGCAAGTGTCTTCTTGATCCTCAAGGCAGTGAGCCTTGAGGCAGGATTATGAGCCCAGCACTCAGACATCAACTTCAATATTGCTCTTAAACACTGCAGAAAAAACAAAGGCATGCTATTGAAACAACTGCTACACCCAAAGTAATAATTCTGGTTTGCTGTCAAGCTCAAATTATAGAACTTTCAAGTTTAAAAATGTGCAACTTCCAAATTTTCTGCAAAATTGTTGGTAGAAAACTATTATAAAGAGACCTACTGAAGGAAAAAACCCCAAAACACCCCAAACCCAACATCCACATGCCAATCCTTCTTATCCCACCCCCTCCCTGCCTAGTATTACAGTAGCTGGAACTAATGGAAGTGTTGATTTTCTCAATGATGCATTACCAGAACTTCAAGAACAGTGGTACAAATATGGCAGCAATAAACAGAAATATCTCCACATACACGGCTACAAAACTATAGAGAATTCCTTCAGGGAAAATTAAGGTGAGACAAAAGTTCTTTCAGCAGTCAAAAAAAAAAAAAAGGACAAAACTGGGAATTCATAGAAGTCAAGGACTTGGGGAAAAATGGATATGGCATATTTATTTTGCTATGTGAAATAGTTATGTCTTATTTACTGTGTTCAAGCTGTGGCCCGTTAAAAACACATATAAACGAGAGTATTTTAGTTTTATCCCAGATTGTCCTGGGATGTTACAGCAAAAAACAAAAAAAGGGAAGAGGAAACTCACAAAGGAACTGCTTCACCTTTCATGAAATATCTTATGCCACAAACCAATAAGCTATAACTATTAAGACTAATAAAATGAATTAAAAAATAATTTAAGTTTTAGCTCCAATTAAACTCTGAATATATTCCACTATCTAAAATACACAATCTCAAGTAGAGCAGTATTCATATATTTGCATGCTGCTTAAGGGTATCTTCCCCTCAGATCACTGAAAAGATACATTAAAAAGTACAGTGTTTTGAATTGATCTCAAGCATGTCTTTCTCCTATTATTGCTATGAGGTTTTCAAAGTATCAGAATGTGTGAATGCAGTCCTACTTTACAACATTTTAGTATTTATTAACCTAAAATGCCAGCCCATATTAATGAACAGTTTTGCTCTGAGCACACTCACTTCATCGCTGTTCCACCTGTTCGATACCACTGGGCGCAGGCGTTTGACACACACCACTTCTCTCATGTCCTCATAGGATGGATCATTTGGCACCATGTCATAATATGGCAACTGGTACTCTTCAACAATACCTGGAGATCATTGTGAAAGATTAGGAATAATTGAAAGAAATAAGTCTACAGATCTACTCTTGGATTTCTTTAGCTGGGAACAAAAACTAACTCTCTGCCACTCTGTTTTACTGCGGTAAAAATCTGAAAATTTCACTACAACAATAATTTACCATAAAAGCTCCAATATTACGATCATTAACTTTAGTAGCTATGATAATTCCTTGTAGTGCTTTTGATTTTGATACCAAATGCTAGCTTAGCTTTTTCTAATTTACTTCATGCTACAAAGAAGCACAGAGAAATACAAGATGGAAGAACAACACAGGTGAAGATACACAAGAATACAAAAGAAGAGTAAAAGAAAAGCTAGGATGAGTCACAAAAAGTATTTGTCATATACTATTACAACTGCTTTTGAAGAATACAAGCCTAATGACACAGCAAGCTAATTATATTATTTCCTGGTGAAGCATTGCTAGAGTGAGGGAAAGGCCTGGTAGATTTTACACAGAATATTGAAAAGTTTACCTCCTGTGACACAGCGCCGAGCCATTTCCCAGATAATCAGCCCAAAACTGTAGATGTCAGCCATGATGTATGGCTGGAAATGGTTTTTATTCAGGCTTTCATCCAGGACTTCTGGAGCCATGTAACGTTTCGTTCCCACTCTGGTGTTCAAGGGAACGTCAACTTCATTGGTGTCACTAGATGAAAACATTAGCAAGTTACTGAACTGTGGACTGTTACAAGGTATGAAATCCTGTATGGCACAACCACCAAAAAGACAAGTCTCTGTCTCCACAGAACTTAAACTAATAAAAGTATTTAATAATATTATTATCACATCTTCAATTAAGTTTCAACTATCTACATGCTGTTTGAATTTTCTATGAAAGAATTTACATGACTGCAATTACTATGAAAGGCTAGTTCTGAATAAAAAAATTAGTCTGCTTTTCCTCTACAAAACTTTTATTTTCCACAAGAGTATTTTCATTGTTTCTTAACAACCTATTTTCATCATGATGTTTCCCTTTCAAGAACTACATTTTAGTTTAGCTTTCAAGAACTACATTTTACTCAAAACTGGAAAAAAAAACCTCTAAATCACACAACCAAATGATTTCATCTGCCCTTTTAAACTGGGTATCTGGTACATTAAATAAAAAAATGACATGAAAGTTTTCCCATGAAAGAGGATTTATTACCTGTTAAACTTGACTGCAAGACCCAAGTCCGCAATGCAGCAGGTTCCATTTTTCTTTATCAAGATGTTTTTACTCTTCAGGTCCCTGTGTGCAATGGCAGGCTTGCCTTGTGTCCCATAGATTTCTGTGTGCAGGTGGCACAGGCCACACGCAGCAGAATAGGCCAGTTTGAGCAGAGCCCTGTTGTCCAGAGTAGTGCACTTCAGAAAATCATACAATGATCCATTTTCATGATAATCCGTGATCAAGTAAAGCTGTGTCCAGGAGCCAGTGCCTTTAATGTCTGCTGCTATGAAACCTATGAAATGTACAAACAAAGTTACTATTTATTTGTACATAGAATTTTTGTGTAGTAGGTTTAATGCTAATTCCTAAAGCTGTATTTTCTTGAGCTGTAGCAGAAAATATGTGTTTCCTTATGAAAACTAACCATCTAGGACCTCTGATTCTAAATGTATGTGAGGTTACCAGTCCAGCCTTCCAGCAAAGAGATTGCAGACATATTTCCAACCAAAAGCAGCAAAATTCTACCCTTTCAGTAACATTTTATTAGAGGACATTAAGGGAAAAACCCATCTGGTGATTCCAAAGAAGCTGCCTTAGACCCCTCAAGCCACCCAGTAAGAGCTCTTCCTCCTCCTGCACCCTGCAGCAGCTGAGCAATTTTCTGCTGCCTTACCGAGGATATTTTCGTGTCTCATGAGAACAGTTTGGTAAATCTCTGTTTCTCTGAACCAGCTGGCTTCTTCTGTGGTGAAAAACACTTTGACTGCCACTTTTTCACCCCTCCATTTTCCCATCCACACTTCACCATATCGTCCTTTTCCAACTTGCCTGACCATCTGAATTTGTTTGGCAATAGTGCGCTGAACCTAAGGAAGAAAAAAAATTTGGACTCATTATTGCTGCCTCCAAGGTATTTAAAAAAACCTAAAAAGATTTAAGTCATCTCAACTTCTAACTGAAGGGTATAGTCTCTTGCGTTTTATTTCTGATTTATAGTCATCTATCTCACTGGCTGATTTTTATGCAAGTACTATATAGGATGGTTAATGAACAAAATTATTAATAATAATCACAAAACGGTTTGAATTGGAAAGGACCCTAGAGATCATCCACTTCCAACCCCTCTGTAATGGGTGGGACACCTTCCACTAGAACAGGTTGCTTAAATCCCCATCCAGACTGGACTTGAACACTGCCAGGGATGGAGCATCCACAGCTTCTGTGGCAACCTGTTCCAGCACCTCAATATTCTCAGTGAAGCATTTCTTCCTAATATCCCATCTAAACCTACTCTCAGTTTAAAGCCATTTTCCCTTGTCTTATCTCTACCTGCTCATGTAAAAAGTCCCTCTCTAGCTTTTCTATTTTAATGGTCAGTTGATACTAAGAAAGTAAAATCTCTGAGTTCACTCAATTTGATACCTATATTAGCCATTTCTTGTATTTTTATCCTAATAGCTGTAGGCTCTAAGTTTTCTTTGAATTCTGCTGATGCCAACAGATTTTTTAACATATCTGACACTTAATTTTAATTAATATGTGAAGACGGGCTTTAAACATGTTCAGTTTGTACTTCACCTTCATCATAATGGCATATAAAATAATTAGCATTTCGTATGAACAAACAGCTTTGTTCTAGGCATTAGATCCAAACCAAACTTTGTATGTGATGGAGAGAAATTCACTGAAGAAAAATCTCAAGTTTATGACTTACCAACAGTGGTAGTCCTGATCCACTCCCAGAACTCTGTGACTGGTCAATAAGGTCTTTTAATGACTCCCCAGCTGGAATAAACGCTTCATCTTGTTCCAGGTCACGATTATAACAGTGCCTCTTTGCCATCGACTTACAGTAATGTCTGCAAAAGTAACACAAGTTAAGCTGAACTCCAAAACACTCAAAATATGTAACAAACTGATCTAGGAAAGGAGCTACTTAAATATACACACTTTCTCAAAAGAAAAAACAGAGAAGCAGATGTTACTGCATTTTTTCTTTTCCTGAAATGTGACTTATATAGCTTTTTAATGTTAAGAAGCTGTTGTAATGCATGTACAGGTTTGTCAGCTGATTATTAGTGAGGGGGAAACCTACCATTTTTAATACTCAACTCTCAGCCAGAGTTACCAGCACAACATTGCTGATTTTGGGTTAAATGAGCAGACAGAATCTTGAACCACAGCAGCACAGGCTGACACAAGCCTTGGAAACTTTTAGAAGAGTGATCACCTCCAGCACAGGGCTGGTGCTAACAGGAGCACCTGAATGATTTGCCATAGCTCAGCTGGACAATTATTTAGTTTTGAAACTCAGCAGAAAATCTCAGAAGCAGATTAAATTTAACTATTGAAAGTGACTGAAGACCCAAAAGCATAAAACCATGATGATATTCCTGTTTATCAGCTGCTTTAGCATCAAAGTTATGGGCAGCTTGCAAAACTGTAAATACTTTGTACCCAGAGGAAAGGATCAAACTCACTTAAATTCTCTGCTGTGAACATTTCATTTTACCTAGTGATGGAAACTGCTACCCACAGAAATGTGAAATTAGGTTACAACTGTTTTCAATCTACATATGATTAACTGAGTACATTAGTAAAATAACTGTTCTGTTTACACTGATTTGCAAAATTAAAAATGTTTCCAATAAAGAAAGTGCTTTCTTACTTGTAACAAAAGCAGCTAAGTAAGATGACCATGACAATTATGCAGACTGCCATAGAAATCAACACTGCCATCCAACGAATGCTGCCATCAAAAAGTCCATCTATTTGACAAAAAAAGAAAAAAAAGAAAGAAAAAATAGAAAGGAAAAAAAAGAGAGTTTCCAAAGTCTATTAATTAAACATATATTGTAAACAGTTTATTTAGGTATGGTTTCATATATTGTGTATCAAAGTAAATATTTATACCACAAAGGCAAAGATAAATTCATTTGGATGACAAAAATAAAAAAAATTCAGCTTCAGATGTTGGAGTTGTCAGTTTTGGTTGACTCTTGCTAGTTTGTTAGAAAAGAAATTAAAGATTTAGAGCAGTAAGATTCTGAGCAGATATTAAGCAACAGTTAGACCAGTACAACTTGCCTAGCAATGAATGGGTAAGCACATGAAAACAAACTATTTTCGCTGGGAACAACAGAAAGAAGAGAATGAATTTGCAATAAAGAGGTGTTAACAAAGTCTGAATAGGTTTTTTTATGATGGCATTCATAATGGTAAAAGCACAGCAGAGATTAAGAAAAATATTTTAAAAGATATCAGACTGTGGAAACAGAATAAAAACAGAACATCACATGCAGTCAAGATATGAACGCACTAAGAACAAGAATAAAAATGCCATGAGTGACTGATCGAGGAAAAGATTAACTTGAAAGTGGCAAAAAAGGAAAACCGAAAATAGAAGAGTAGTACAGATCTTCATAAAAAAATTACTGAGTAAGGAAAAAACCAGATTTGTGCAATACTGTAATAACATTTTTCCTTATTTCTACTGTTGATCAGGAAGAACAGAACCTACACAGCACTTCTTAGCAGTGTGCACATCCAGGAGGTGTTTACCTGTACTATCAAGAGGGGGCAATGTTGGTTGCAAATCCTGATTGCAGAAATCAGTGCGGCAGCACTCAATCGTTCGGCGTAGCTGCGCTTTAGGTGAGTCCTGTTGAAGGAGAATTCAGTGAACATTCAGGTTTTGAAGCTAAAACAGGGACAGGAGATGCTACAGCTACAACACAGCACAGACAAAAGTGTAAGCTATTTTATTTAAAAGGCACTTCAACCACACCATTTAATGTATGAGATCACTCTGCAGTGGCAGACAGACAGCATCTAATCTCTGAGCCTACATTTGATCTTGCATGTTTTTATATTTCATGAGACTTTTTCACTTGTTGCACAGAAACTGATGGTTTCTACTTAAGCTGCTATTTCATACATGGGAAAAGTCTTGAGCTTAGTCAAAATCAGTTAACCATATGTTAAATAAATACTGCTCTTAAAACAAAAAACCCAATCCCTTTAGAAGTTTTTCTCTCATACTCATCATAGCAGCAGTATTTGCTTTAGAAACATCTTCAGAATCCCATATAAGAAAAGGGAGTGGAATAAAAACGAAATAGAAGTATGGCATGGTATAAATCTCATTTTTTCACCTTGCACTGGAAGTCTGAACCTTCATACTTCATGCAGCCAGAAGCAAGCGTGGGTTCTCCATGTTCATCCTCCTCAATGATAGCAAAGCAATGCCCATTAGTTCTGCAATAAACATATCACATATGCTTTACCAGCATGTTTGTCATTTAATATTCAGCATTAGTTGACCATGAACCTATTAAGAATTCTAGAATGAAAACTTCTAGAAAAATTCTTTAATACAGTGGTTACCATCCAGTTGAGAATAAAAGACCCCCACAGTATTCTCAAATAGAACACTACAGGGATGCTTTCTCACAAATATTCATTAATTCCCTCAACACAGATACTAAGGAAAACAAATTTAGAAATAATTTTGTTTGTCAAAGATCTATTTACACTCATTCAAAGAAATGCAGATGTGGAAAGCATAATGCCATAAGGTACCCTGCACATAGACACTGTGTGTTTTTTAACTAATACCTTTATTATCAGCATAATGGCCTATCAGTTGCTAGGTCAGACAAAAATTAGTAAGGTCTCTACAGACTGCACACACTAGAGGGCAATAAAAACCAATAAATAAATACCAAGAGGCTTGAAAGCCAAAATACTGGAACATTTTCTCAGTACAAAACTGTTTGTAAGTTACTGCCTGTGTTTACATTTAAAAAGACAGCAGTGTTTATTCTACCTCCTTGGGTTCCACAGAAACTGCCAAGTGACACCTTAGAGAAACTGAAACCTATGTTAAAGTGAAGACTCAAAGTACAGGAGCAAGTAATATGTTTTCAACTGTGTATATTAATTCCTAAGGAAGGAAACAGAAGGGCCTTGAACATGGAATTGCAAATGGAGGAAAAAAAAAAGAAAAACAAGGACGTTTCTGAACATGAAAAAAACCCACCCACCTCAAGGAAATAACCTATGCATGAGTCTGTTAGGATTTTTATACGTATCAAAGATAAAACTTCCCTCCTGTCTCTACATGTCCACCGGCTTTTCTTTATTTTCCCCTGCCTTTTTTTCCACAGTCTGTAACTACTGAACATGTAACAAGAATTCTCAGTAAATGGCCATGTTGTTTACACTACCTTTTTGACTACTAAGTGAAGAAATAAGTAAACAGGTGGTCATGTCAGAAGGCTTAGATTTGGGTCACTTAATACTCCCCCAGCTATAAAATACCACAGAGGTTTTAAGTAACCTCTGCCCTTCAAAACAGGACAGAAGTTTAAAATGCCCAGTTGTAAATTGTTCTAAGGCGTGGTGAAAACAGAGATGACCATGGGTTTTAGCACTCACAGAACATAATCAACTATGGTCAGATCACCTGAGAGAACCTTGGTCAGCCTCCAAAAGTTGTTTGCTCTCTCAAAATCCAAAATTATATTCTCAAAGAGCCTCTCTATCCTGAATGCAACACTTACATGCATGTGTTGTTAATAGCATCATCTGGACAATGTCCTGAGCAGTAGCATTTAAGAAAAGGTAAGGTGTCCTCTGGAGCAAGTGTTACTCCATTTGCTTGTTTATTTTGGTCAGAATTTGTCTTCATTCCTGTACCATGAAGCATGCTGTCTGGCTTTTGACCTGGACACAAAAAATACAACAAAAAAAAGTTTGCATCTCTTTGACAACTGCTCAAGAGTTTTATAGGCAAAACATGACAACAACAGTTATATTTATAACTCAAATATACAAGGCAATCTCCTCCCTCAAGATTATAGTAGAAATCTGAGTTAATCATTTTATTCTAGAAATACCCAGCTGACATATTTTGTACCTTAACAGCAGATCTTCTAACCATATATAATCAATATAAACAGAAAGATATTTTCTCTTTTTGATGTAGGGCAGGAAAGCAGTGGTGTAACTGGTTAGAATTTTCTGAAGAAAGTTTCTCTCATTCATGTGTTCAGAAAACCAAAATGCTGACGGCTTGATAACCACAACAAGAATAATTTTATGCATGAGTGAACATACTTAATATGCAATTTTCTAATTTTCTGAAGTAATTTTTTTATAGATTCACAGTCTCATGGAAGAGCAGTAATAACTCCAAAATCTCTTGGTTTTTTTGATCTCTGTATGCATTAGTACTTCAAAACACAGCTAAAGTAAATCTTGTTTGCAAATTAAATTTCAGTAAATGACACGAACATCCATCCAAACGAGCTTTCACAGAATAGAAACAGGGCTGCATCATGTTCCAAGTAGCCCTCCGTTTCTCAACAGTTGCAGAGTTAAACATCATTCTTTCTTGATCATATTATTAAAGTGCTTTTGTGAATCTAGGCATTCAGACAAAAATATCTGTTTTCTTCTTGGTGAAGAACATCCAGAACAAAAATGATGAACATTGTCTGCCTCATTTGGAATATGCTATATGATTACTATATCAGATGAGAACATCTTTACCCATCTCCTTCAGCTTTATCATACACATTTTTAATCTCTTTCTTTCCATCACCTTGGCTCTAAATCCTCAAGGTATGAACCAAATACAGACAGAAGAGCTGTGAACAAACTATCACTTGCACTGACAGAGATTACAGCAAGGCTCTGTGTGAGGCTCAGTGTTGGCAAGATAAGCCAGCAGCAGTCAGGACCAGCAGAAGCTTTTACAAATTCAGTTATTAATTAAAAAATGGAGGTAAAAATAAAAATTTCAGTTTTTCTAAGGAAAAGAAACCTGACCAGGAAACTCAGAGTGTCTTCAAACAGATTCTTGGGCTTCCTGTCAAACCTAGCAAACACGAGCTGCAGAGCGATGAGACTATTAGTGTCCTGTTGTACCTTGCTTGAAATGTGCCCAGAAAAACTTGATTAAAACCTCTTGCAGACAGAGCCCTCTGCATCACTCTGCTGTAACATTCACTGTGTCATTCAGACAAGTGCCAATTAAATACTTGTGAAATTTGATCCTACTGTACTGAAAATAGCAGACTTGCAGATTTCCTCATCTGGTTAATAATAAAGCACACCTAGTGCACTGTCCAATGCAGCAAAGTTATGCAACTGTGCTTCTTCTGGATACAACTAATAGAATATCCTAAGAAATACACCATTTACCTAAACACTGACATCACAGAGCAGTGCTTTATTCAATATGTAGTCTTCAAAGAGTATTCCAGTAATGCCCAAGTTAAATAGCCCCGATCTGTACAGACTGTTCACAAGAAACAAGATCCAATGCTACAATAAGAGTCGGTTATAGGTATTTCTGATTTAACCAAGAAGAATCCCGCACAATTGAAACAGCTCCTCCATCCTCCTCCCCTCTCTTTCTACATATTTCTTCCCAGCATAAACTGAAAGGTAAATTTAATACTTTGCTAGAGACATTACAAAACATTCTGTATTCACATTTAGGAGATCCTTACCTGCTCAGAGAACAGGTAATTCTACTTAATATTTAAAGCAGAAGCCACTGCATATGTACAAATATTGTCTTTCTGATTTTGTTGAACGAATACAGTATCTTTCACAATTGATGTTATAACTCCCTCTTATCTTCAGGGACATTCCACATGTTAAAAGTCTTTGTGGTACTTTAAGATCAGTGTCTTACAGTCACTCATCCATTTTCCTACCCTGATCGCTGAATGCAATGTTTTTTTCAGTTTATTAGATGAGAAATCCAAGGAACCCTTAAAGCATGGCTTCTCCTAGCTCAGAACAGAAAGAACAACATTTTTGTGCATGTCTGGTATCTTTTAAAGCAGTATCATTCTCTGTAAACTAACACTGAAGCATGACAACAGGTATACCAACCTTTTATACTAAAAGTGACATGAAATACATTTTCCCTCTTCATTTATTAAGATGGATTGCATTACAAGATTTATAAAAAGCACATGCCATATAAAATCCAAAACAGATAACTGTGTTCTCAAAGAAACAGCATCTTTGACTTTTGTTCAGTTTCTATAGGCAAAGATTTTTATTCAAACCAAGAACAGACTACAATTTCATTATTTTTGTAATGTAAAACTCCACAGTAGCCTGCTTTCATCTTACAGGTAATACCTGAACTGCACAAAGAATCGGGGGGGTGGGGGAAATCACTTCCTAAGTGATCTTGCATCTTTACTTCCTAAGACTGCAAGCAGAACTCTTCTTAGACAGGAGTTTGAATACCCAGGGAAGAGTACAGGAAAATTTTGAGGAAGTTTGGGATTACTTCACAAAACAGTTTTTAATTGCCTCCACCAGGGATACCTAACTGTATCCTTTACTGCAGTACTGCAATTCATCCTCAGCACTTCAAGACTCATTAGTGTCCATCTTACAGCTGCTGAGTATGGGGATGGGAGTCAAGCATGGAAAGACTTGGCTTCCATCTACCTGGGATGTTAAGAGGGCAAATGAAGGCCCTGAACTCACAGGATGCTTCATTGCTGTTCTTCCTGGTTAATAAATACTGAGTAAATGAACAAGAGAGAACTAAGGATAGGCCTAAAGAACATCTTGCTCCAAGGTTTATGTCTCCACCCTCAGAGTTCCAGCTCTCAGACATTCACACTGCTGCATCTTCCCCCTGGGAACAGGACAGGCAAAGGGAGGATCATGTTTTAGGATCTTGTGACACTACACTACTTGATGATGTAATTAATCTCTTCTTTTCCATGACACTTGCAGTTGTCACTCTGCAGTACAGCTAACAAACACACATACACAAATCTCACATAACCTTCAAAGGTGTAAGTGCAGTGTATTGTGCACTGAAACACAGCACCCAGAGACTTCAGGCACAGCAGTTTCCTAACCTCCACCTGCAAACTGCACAGAGCTGGTGGGGCAAAATAATACACATGAGCAACAAATGAGCTATCACACACTGATGAGCTTGTTCAAGATCCTGGATCACTTCCAGCCTGTTTACCCAGCCTTGAGAATGACAGTATCATAGACTTCTAAAAATACGAACTGCTCTGTAATGTGCATTTTACTGCATGACAAAGTTACAACATTCAACAAAATATCAGAGTAAGGGTGGAACATTCTCCTGACTTCAATGTAGTGTAAGACATTGACGAGAAAAAAGCTGATGGGACTTCAAGTTCTGATTTTGTCTTCTGCTCTGCCCATCATACACTGTATGTATTGTAGATTTCTACAAGTGTGAACAACTGTTACAGACAGGACAACACTTAAATGGTTTTCTGTTTAAAATTAAACTTTATATTAATAAAATAAATAAAAATTTCAAAAGCTAATAATAAAACAAATTGTTAAAACAATGGCTTACAATGTATCATATCCAGCCTTTGATCAAAAATATAAATTATTCAAAGCACTGCTTCTTCCAGTCACAGAAAATAACTTAAGACTATAAAATGTATTTCAAAGAAGCACAGGATATTAAAAATCTCACTAGGTTAGAAATTTAAGTCTACTTGAAAGCACACTTCAAATATGAATATTAACATGGATAAATCTTTAAAATGTACTGTGCGTGACACTGCAGTGTTACTAATCACTAAAACCTGAGTTAACCTGCATGCAACTCAATGCCAGGATACAGATATCATTTCATTAAGTCTTCTGATCTAAGAAAAGATTTGTGTGACCCATAAAAACCAGCTCTATGAAATGCAGAGACAGCAATAAGTGTAAGAAGACAAATACAAAAGCCGAATTACGCCTACAATTTTTTGCTTACTTGTATCCTCTCTTTCTCCACAAAGGAAGGTCCAATATGGCCTACAGCAGAAAAGTTGTTTGATAGCTTTCTGAGTTCATAATATAGGTGTTGCCCATAAAAACCATTTCTATTCCAGAGTACACTATCCTTTAAAGGGATTTGTCCTAGCAGAAATACAGTGCTAGAGGCACTTCTTTCTAGCTACTCTGATCCATGCTTGTAAACTCCAAGAAATTCAATATATAAGTAAGAAGAATCTTAGTCAGAAGAGCCCCTTCACCTGCCTCCCTGCTGATGCCACTGGGCTCTTTTCATCAAAGATGAAAGTTGTACCAGAGCTCTTTATGTTAGACATGCCTTCCTTATGAAAAAGCATACCTTGACATTTTTATGTGGTAGTTCCAAATTACTTTTTCTTGCTTTAGGATGCAGATACTGCAAAATCTCCCACTCCAGTAAGCACATTTCACTTTTCTGCCTATCACAAACTTTCATAATGATTTAACATGTTCTGTTATGTGAATTAAACCTCAGTATAACTGACACAGCTTGAATACAATACTAGCACTTACTCTTCAAAGACAAAATAATTTTTTTAAAAATCAGAAAAATTGTATGAGTGCAAAGAAAGTATCTTCAATGCTTCTCCAAACTCTGTGTTTGGCATTGTAACCAGAATTTTCCCTATAGTGCTTTCTTACATATCAAGGCTGTGATCTCCAAAGACCAGGCATGTTAGAGGTAGCTCCATCTAGCAGAACTGGTTCCTAAAAATCACAGCATGTTCCCAGACTACTGGTTTAAAACCTCTCTCCTGTCCTTCCAGCTCTCCCAGGAGCTACATCAGTGCTCAACACAGACAGGCAGCCCCTGCTTCCTCTGCTTCCCAGCCTGCAGTCCTCAGCCTCTGCTCCCACTTCCCTTCCCCAAAAGTCACTTCTGAAGACTGCTCTGTTCTTATGCACTCAATATAAAAGCCAGACTTGAAAATTTTGTGCATTTTTCTTAAAAAGTACACTGCATTCTAATTTAAATTAAAAGGGTTTTTAAAAAGTAAAGTTACTTAAAACTAAATGTGAAATTTTAATAAAGAAATAGATCAACTTTAAGTAATCCTTGGAAGAATTTTAATCAGACAGATTTATAAGAACATGGTTTCTGCCCATGTTTTAAAGACAGATGCAGCCATTAATTGGGGAAACCACCAATAAACAGAACTAGTGTTTTCAAATAATGAATCAGCTACTGACAACTAAGTTCTTTTGATAGATTTTAGAATTTTGTTTCAGATTAGTTTACACATTCAAATTCAGTTAACTACTTCACCTGAAATTGAGAAAGTGCATAAAGTTTTTAGAATATATCTTAATATATACCTTATCTACATCAAGTATTTGAATGAAAGTAATTAGAGTAGTGAACTAAAATCAACAGATTTTTTTTTAGTTCCCTAACAGTGGCAACTTTAAGTCCACTTTAATATTTAATATTAACACTAATTATTTTTAAATTTGACTTTTAATATATCTTTATGCATATCAAGTGGCATTAATACATTTTTAGTCAACTAATTTACAAGGATTAAAATACTGCTCTTCTGTGGTGTCTCTGAAGAATACATAAATGTGTGATGAATCACATGGGAAGTAAACTGCCAGCAACGAAGAACCAAATTTATGAGAACATATTTAAGTAGATGTTAAGCACTTTATTACTGCTACATATATTGATCAGACATGCTCATCAATGCACTATAACAACAAAGAAATACTCTACTTGGAAGTAAAAGTGGTTCTCTGCATGAAAACCCTGCACTTCTGGGAAGACAAAAACTGTTTAGTGCAGCCACAAAAGAGTGGCTGAAGCCCAAGACCTCTTGCCTGAGATCAGAAAAAGGAGGTGGATGAAGAGGCAGAGCAAGTCATAGACTTAAAGCTACTGCAAAGGTCTTCCACAGCAAGAAAGGAAATACAAAATGTTTTAATTGAAGAGGTTGCTATTAAATCTGTCCATCTGCAACCCAGACTTATTTTTGACTATTTCTCAAAATAAGTGAGGAAGTCTCAAAGCTATAAAGATACAACCCAAAGGGTAACCACTGGGTCCCCCTCCTGCATAGTACCAACCTCAGAAACTGCAGCTATTCACCAGTAATGTCATGGAACTGCCTCTGGCTTCTGCTGTTACTGTAAGAATATTTTCACAGTAATCAACACATGCAGCCACTTGCTTTTTCAAGTTACCTGTTAAGGAATCTGGTATGTATATATACATGCAGCTATACAGACACATTTGCTTTTATCATTCTCTCAGGTCTTGGTAAGCTCTGAAATTCCTAACATTCTGAAGAAGCCTCCAGAAAAACCCCAAGAGAGCAAACCATTAACCTGGATGCCAGACACTGTAAGTACACATATTGTTTTCTACTTTATCTGCTTTTTCTTCCTCTTTCTGTAAATCATACAAATTCTCTTCAATTCTTCCTAATGAATCTTTTTCACCTCTGTTGATGGCTTTATGATGCATTTTTCTAACAACCTGTATATATATTTTTTCCTTGTTGAGACTACTTTTTCAACGGTTTAAACTTTTCACTTCAGATTATCTCTTACCTATAAAAATTTCAAATGCTTTATGACTATGATCTTAATTCTTTCCTCCCCCATGAATCTAGGGAAAAGCAGAGAGATTTGACTGTTTTTTTCCTCACCACCCCTGGAAACCAAGCATATTTTTTACGTTTGAAGAAAAGCCCTCAGGCAACTTGCAAAGAACTAACAATATTTCAATAAGCTCAACTTTTCCATGGCTTTCAGAACTCCCTCAGTATTGATTTGAAAGTCAGGAAAATTTCTAAGATAAAGAAATTTCTTCTTTTGAAGCTGAAAAATAATTTTCAGTCTTTAAACTTAATTTATCTATATTACTTACTGTAAGTTATGAACTGTTATTAATGACCATGATTGTGGAAGGAGTTAATGTAATTTAATTTTAAGCCACTAGAAGACTTGTATATTTGTATTTTTATTTCTATTTGAATCTAGTGAGGAAAAAAACCTCTTCTGTTGCTATTGCTTGTTATTAAAATGCTAAATATTGTCTAATGCAGAGGAGTTACCATGACTTCAGCAAAAAGAACAAAGCATATTACTCCCAGCGTCCTCAGGGAACAAGGGAAGAAGCTGGTCTCTTCCACCAGAAGCACCAAGACTGCTTGAATACAAACAGAAGAAGCTCCACAGCAAAACATTATGTCTGAGTATTTTTGAGCAGAAGAGGTCTCTGGAAGTCACCTGGTACCACCACCTGGTCAAAGCAGGACCAACTTCTCCATCAGACCAGGTTGTTCAGTCATTGCAGTAAAGTTCTGACTACCTCTAAGGATGAATATTGCACTACTTCCCCAGGCAGCCTGTTGTAATACTTAACCACATTCAGTCAAAATTTCTTTCCTAATTTCTCAATGAAATTTTCTTCAGTTTATTCCCATAACCTAATCTAAGCACCTTACAGCTACCTGCAAATATTTGTAAATCTACTACAGACTTCAAGTATACCCCAAAGTAGGCTATTTCTGTCCAGGCAGATGTATCAAGCTCAGGCTTTGAAGAGACAACTCTGCCATATCCTTTAATCTAATATTGCAGATTCACACCAGAAACAAAACAAAAAGATCAGCATTTGGGTACTTATCAGGCTTCCTCCTCTCCCCATTTTAATGGGTTCATTGAATTGTTATTCTTGAAAGTAAATATCTCACATAGTATCTCAAAATCAAGGACTAAGCAGTAATTGATCTGAGTATGGAATAAGAATATAAACCCTTTTATACTCAAGTATTTAAATGGCAGTACCAAATTTGTTCTCTCTATTTTCTGAAAATATCTGGAAAGCTCTGTGTACT
Organism: Geospiza fortis; assembly: GCF_000277835.1. Classification (NCBI taxonomy): domain Eukaryota; kingdom Metazoa; phylum Chordata; class Aves; order Passeriformes; family Thraupidae; genus Geospiza; species Geospiza fortis. The sequence goes on from NW_005054300.1 coordinate 18,694,228, forward strand.
CAAACAAAGGAGGAGTGCACAGCTGGGAGAACAAACACTCTTACACAGAGACCCAACCAGGGATGCATATTTTCAGTTCAACCCAATTTGACAGAGGAGTTAAGTTCTAATGAGAACTGGATCTCCAGAAGTTTTTTGATAATTGGTGTATGGAAAGACAACAGACATACAAATGAGTATCTTCACTAACTGAAAACGAGGGTATCTGTGAGTAGTCCATAGCCTCACCTTGGCCCATCAAGTAGGCACAACAAATTAATTTAGATTAGTTATGGCACGCTACCTCTAGGCTGATGGGAGCATCAAAAGGCATGGGGAACTGCACACTGCAATTTCTTCAGTGGGTCAGGTTAAAGGGAATCAAATATTCACACACAGAGGAAACCGAAATTCAGAAAGTCAAACCTTCACTTCTGCTGCTCATCCAGCTTGCTCTGTCATCTACTAGGCATTTTTGGTATTGTTTCTATTTAAGTATTTGCTAAAATAAACCTAACCTATACTACAATGAATGACCACTAGAATGTCCTTCTTTTTAGGGAAGCATCCACATGGCACATCAGGCCAGTAAAGTCACCTGTCCGCAAAATAAACTCCAAAAGAAAAAAAATCCTACTTCAACCACTGGAAAATGCACAACTCTGCTACAAATCAGAAAGATAAGCTTATTTCAACTAGTTTATATTTACCTTGAACATGGAGAATGATAAGCAGATAGGCTCCAAGCAATTGCTCATGAACTCTCAATCGAGTCATTGTTCACTTTTAATCCTTCCTGTGTAAGGCGACCGGCCCCTCTGCGTGACAGATGCTAAGCTCTGTGAAGTCTAATACAGGATTCGGTGCTTGACTGCAAGGATGCTTCTGGAGCTTTTCCACCTTTGTTTCCTGGAAAATACAATAAAACAAAACATTTTAAAACTTCATGTATTTCTGAAACAAGCAAAAACCCTCAAGATGGTCATCATGCTGAGCATAACCAACAAACCCAACAAAAAAACCCCATGTGTTTATTAATATTAGCATCTGAAAACATTAGCTATGTTTACTATCTAACTGAATAGCAGGGTTCTTCTGAAATATAAACTTTTGGTAACAACCCACAGGGATGTTTTCATATTCCTATTAAAATATTAGATATGTCAACTCACTGGTCACAGATGTATAATTTTAGACTTGCATATAGCTGTTAGAGGTAGTATTCAACAGATTTAACATGTAAATCTGTTTGAAAACTATTTTCTTTACAGAAATGAAACCTTCTTTAAATTATTTCCCATAAAAAATAAATGCAAGTGGCGACTTCCCATAATACTGGGGGGGGGAAGCAGTAACACCATGTTAGGCCACTTGTTGAAAACTGCTGGTAGAGAAGCTTTATTACAAAAAAACCCCAGCCTTTCTGCTGGATGAAATCCAAATCTGCATTAAATTTAACAGTTAGTTTGGTTACCTAATATACTTGTTACTTTTTTTCCCCCTAGAAGAGTACTGCAGAAAAAAGACAACACTAACTGCAATTCAAAATCATTACACCCTGGATTCCCGAGCTGTGTGCAAATTAATTCCTCCTGAAAAATTACACTAGTGTATGTACACGCCATTTGGTCCACAAATAAAACATAATTCTGCTCTTGTGCAGTGGGTGAACATACTGCTAAGACAGCCACACTGAGTAAGAAGTCATTTTTTCAGACTGCAGTAGCTGTGGTCACGTTCCGCTCACAGAACTTTTCAATGGTGATGCACGAGGGGAACGTAATTGGGCCTCAAAGGACTAAAAAGCAGCTTGAACACCTCAATAGTTCCTTGCAACAAAAGCGAAGCTGCACAAAGAGGAACAGAGCCCTGATTTTGCCTCTCCTCGGCCTCGTTTCGGTGGGGTTGACCCCCCTGACCCCTGTCAGCCTGGCGCTGCTCATGAATGCCAGGACGGGCGTTTGCTCGGGGATGGGCAGCAATTACTGTTGGTGGCCGCTTCCAGCATCAATAACTCAATCTGTGTGTCGGCGAGACCCAAGAACTTTTCATTTTAATGAGTCTTCGGAGGCATTTAACATGGAGGCAAATTAGCGGCTGAGCCAGGAGGTGTCCGTCACTTCCAATTTCAGCGGGCGCGGCGCCGCCCCGACCCCTGGCCTTCTTTTCACACGTCTCTGACTTCTCCCTAATGCAGCCACAAAGAGGGAGCCAGGCACCCCCAGCCCCACGGCAGCCCCGGGCCTGGGCAGGATTATTGCCAGGCTGTGGTGGGACGGACTCGGAATTGCGCACCGCGCAAACGTCCGGAGCACCAGAAACTTCAGAGTAAACTTCCTGGCCAGGCAGAGGGAAAAGCGGTGTGACAGCAAAAATATTCATTCTTTAGTGTCCCCTATGCCACAACACCAATTGTGACAGTTAATAAGGAACATCATTCTAGCTATAAAACATCAGGCCAGCAACCTAAGTGCATAGGTATTAACGCTTGATTCTGTGTTTCAATGGCAATGAACTTCCAATCCTCAATAAAACATGTGGAATTTGAAAATTGCCAACAGCTTTTTGCAGCAATAACAACAAAGGCTTTATTTATGGTATTCTATCCAGCAAAACCAAATAAATCTTAGTAATAGTCTGTTTAAAGTATTTTTAAAAATCATTTCTGTCTTGTCCAATTTCAGAAGGGACATATATTTGCACTGCTGTACATAGCCCCCCCCCAATTCACCAGAGGGCACATTGGCACAGGAACATGTATTTGCCCCTGTAACACACAGCATGTTACCAACAAAACAAAACAAAACAAAAAAACCCCATGTAAAAACCCAAGAAAAAAATTGAAGAAATTAACCGTTTCAGTGCAACTCACTCCAATTTCATGGTAATTTTTGTTCACTGACACACTCTAAGGTAGTTTCCAGAAATGCTGTCCAAGAGTATTAAAAAAAAAAATGTTCTCCACCAGTATTTTGTACTTCAATCTTCCTTCCAGCAATACTTCCCTTTTCACACATACACATACATAAAATATAATATTGTGTATAAAACCATGCAATAAAAATAAAAGAGAAAAAATTCTAATTCCCCATTTTAAAATAAAAAATACCCTTCCAGACTCCTATTAAAGAGGAAGACTAGGAATCCTGGCTAAGGCACAAAATTGAAAGAGCAACAGCTGGAATTTCTCCAAAACCTGCCTGATATAACAGTTTAGAATGACACAACTAAATAACCCCTTCAAATATATTAAAGCAGCAATTAACACTTGGAATGCTACTCTGCCAACAGAATGATGCTGAAGAAATTAAAATCCATAAGCCAATCAGTTGATTTTAAAGTTCTCAATCTCTTTTCTACTGTAGCCACAAAGAAGCGTTCAACTATAATCCACTAAAAAGTAATCTATTAATCAATGGTAACACCAGATTTTCCTCCACTGTATTTTATTATCATTCTTAGTAATCATTTATTGAAGAAAATGCTTTTATTATTAAAACTGTGGGTTTTTTCTGAACTGGAACTCAGCAGTCAATTCACAGCACTATCACAGCAGTCCAACCCAATGTTCTGCATGACTCCAAATATGTGAAGCTGAAGCGTGCAAGATCTCTCACATGGTCCAAACCAACTCTGAAAGCATGGAGTTCAGTGGTAACTGTTCTTTAGATGTGGCTATGTAATATTCTTAACAGCATGATCCCCAAACCAAGTGAGCTGCGCTGTTCCAAATTTCAATAAAGAATGATAGTGGTGAATGTAACAACAAAGATAGTATTGTATAAGGGGAACACATGAAAAAATGTCAATCTTAGACTTCACAAGAATTAAACATACAATGCACTTCAACAGACAAGATATTTCAAACCATTTGCAGCAGTACATGTAACACCAAGTTTATGTATTTAAACACAACAAAAGTAAAACTTACTAAATAGTTCTCTGATGTGTAACTGGGGCAAGAAGCAACTTAGGTAACTGTAAGCATATTACCTCAATCACAGGGACTGTTTTGAACAGGACTTTGAGATGAACAGAATGCCAGAGATAAACTGAACTGTCAGTCTAAATCAGTGTGCAACAACAGCTTCCCTGGAAGATTATGAAAAAACCTGATATGGTGCCACAAAGAAAATTACTCATTTGGATGAAGAAAAGAGGGATTATAAGAACAGTAAAGAATTCACTACAGGGCAGACAAGTAGTTTCAAGAATAGAGATTAGTAGCCTAGTTCAAATGGCATCTGAGGACCTTGATTCTTGATTCAGCTTGACTGAAGAATACTCACCCTTTTCATTAATGAAGTAGGCAGAGAAAGCAAAAACTTTAAAAAAATTGCTGACAAACAAATTGTCAGTTCAGCCGAGTGCTGTCTTTATGCAGGAAGATTTGGATCACATGAAGAACTAAAGTAACAAATGGAATGAAGTACAACAGCATGAAATTGGAAAAGTCATGCATATTGCATGCATGCTTATTGGGAATTTCTGCTTCACACAGACTAGAAGCTCACACATAAGAGATAGCTATGTCCAAGGACACCAACTGATTATAGAACATCAGACACATCCATGTGATGTGGCTGGGAGAAAGACACAAACACAACTCTAGTTAGGAAAATTTCTCAGGGAAAACAGCAAGACATGAATAGCACAAAGATAATATGATGGATAAATTCAACACCCATCTAGAAGGATACTATCTCAAGGAAAGAGAGACATTAGCGGATAAAAAGAAAAGAAAATAGTACAATTAAGACAGTTAAAATTGATGGGTAAATAACTACACTTTGACAACATAACAGGAATAAACACAATGAAAGACAGCTATTCAATCTTAGGAAAATTACTGGTTCAACAACAAGCTATGGATTAGCCATTAAAATTCATTTGGATCAGAAATTAGAAGACAATTCCTAACTAGAAGGTTGTAGGGCAGATTTTCAGACTAAATAGAGTCCAAAGACTTCATTAGTCTTTATTTTTCAAAGGACACCATCTCATGTAGCTACAGGTGCCAGGACAGGAACAGACTGATCTGGGACTACATTTCATTATTAATACAAAAAGGGCTATAGTTAGCTTCAGTTTATCCAAAGTCAAACAGTCAAACTTAATCAAGCCCATAACAAGAAGAAAGTTTCAGTCTGTGTACTGTGTAATTCTGTCAAATACTTGTACAAAACCTACTTTTTAAATGTGTTTTTATTATTCTATTGCAAGGCATGCTTACACAAACTGTTGAAAAGTGTCACAATGAAACACTCGAACTATGTATGCTTGAGTGCTGTCAAATATGTTAAATTAAACAAGCAAGATAAATCCACCCCCAAAATCTGTCAAGAAATCCTATAGCTGATGGAGAAGCCTCCTGGTTATTGCAAGCCTGATGACTACATAGCCATCAACAAAAACAACTTCACGTAAGGCCCTATTTATGCACTAATCTGCTCAAGCTCACAGAAATAATTCTCCTGAACTGTAAATTGTGTAAGAATTATTTAAAACTATTCCTGACTGCATAAATTTAAAAGCCAATAGACTGTGTAAATTATACAAGTCCTTTCTCCTTCTAGAAACTAAAGTGAAATCTGAAATGCTAAATGAAGCACAACTTTGTCTATTATATACTTCTCAAAAGAATTAAAAAAGAAATCTTAGTTCTCTCTGTAGTACATATGGAACCATGTGTTTAGAACAAATGCACTGCAACACATTTGCTCATTCAAAAAACACAAGACCCTAACAAAAGGTTTTTTGCAGCAGGGGAGCTCAGAGTCTTAGAAAAGAGCTTCTTATTTCTAATCAGTGGGACAAGCCACCAAAATCCACCTTGGACAGTCAAACAGATATCTCCTGAAACAAAGATTTCCCACTGCTGGTAAATATCAAATCACGACAGAATTTAGAAGGCAAAATACCAAATTATGATGTATCTGTCTGTTTCATAAACAAAGTTGTTAACTGTGAAGAAATGAAAGCCTAGCTGCTTTCTACCATGCCCAGCAAAATTGGGTAATTGGGGACGCCACTCACAGCACTCCTGAATGCCCATCTTACTGTTACTCTGGGCGTCCAATTAACTTACTGCTAAAAAGTTTCTTCAAATAAATTAACTGCTATGACATTCAGCAAAATTGTTTTCCCACTGCAAGCAGATATTCAGACATATCCTAATGTGTTACAAACACGACACATTATTTTATTTGAACATATTCAGAGAAAATTTCAATACACAATTTTTATTCACCTTGACCCACTCACCTCTTTTCTCAACTCCTTCACTTTGGAAGTGATTAGCTGGCTTAGAGCTTCTGCCCTTAGGACAATTAGCAAATGGACACCCATGCTCTTTCTACAATGACATCAACTTCTGCTATTCTACCCAGAAGCTATCCTTCTCACATGTTTTTATCATTTATCATTTTTGCTAGTTCCTTACTGCCATACCAGTCAATGTGAACAAGGAGAAAATCTCCACATGCAATGCATTCCATCTCTAAATTTAGTAACTACAAATAGGGAATCATAACTTAAACCTTTTAGATCTGATTCATTAGAAACATACTTTTGTTCACCGAGCATAAGCAGCAAGGGAAAAGAAATCATCAAAACTGTTAGAAATTTTACTAATGTTACTAATAAAAATATTTAGGTCATACTATATTGCCTACAAGACTTATCACACATTTTGGCTCTGAGTTTCAATATTTTGATGCAAATAATATACGTGGGCTGAGGAAAGGAAAAATCTGGGCCTCAATCCTGAATATATGTTTGCTCACATTTTTAAAAAGCGGACAAAGGACCCTAAAATAAGTGTGCCAGTGCCTTCAAAATTACAAATGCCTTCATAGAAAGAGTTTCTAATGTGCAACATGACTTCTAGCACTATTAAGACTAATGAATGTTTTCACAACCCTAAAGTATTTTTTTTTTTTTGTAATTTAAGGACAGTTATTCATTAATCCAGGTAAAAAAAAAAAGACCAAAAAACCCAGATCCAGAAATTAGCAGGGTAAGCATTTATTTTACTTAAATCCCATGATCTTGGCTTGCTTCTGCTACACCTATAACCTCTGCCCAATCTAGAAGGAGAAATTCACAACTTCTTTACGTCTCCAAAGTGAAAGTGACTATGCAAATTACGGAACTCAAGAAGAAGAGTTCTGCACGAACTGCAGAACTTTTTGTTTTTGTTTTCTGCTTCAAGAGCAGATTTTTCCTTTCACGATGCCTAAGGAAAACAACCTGTATTTTTGGTCACTGACTTTAATCAATAAGAAAGCATGCTGGACAAACCGCTGCTCTGCCGTGTGCCAGTGCCATCGGTGTGTGCCGGCAGAGGAGCGAGGGGCCGGAGCCAGGGCACCTCCCTGCCCTGCCCTGCCGTGCCCAGGCCGGCCCGCAGCCCCGGCTCCCGGCGCGCCTCCCGGCCCGAGCGCTTCGCCCACAGGAGGGAGGTGTAAGCTCATTTCCCAGCAGGGGCACCTTGCTAAAGCCGGCCTCTCTCACGCACAACCTTTAGAAAATGTGGCTGCTATTTAAAAGACACATCACTTGAATTTCAATTTTTGGTACAAAGGAGAAGAAAACAGCAGCAACAAAGCTGAGACAACTCAATACGGGGTTTGGGAGTTAGCTGTTTTTAACGTGAAAAAAAGCAAGACTATAAACTACTTCTCTCCCTCCTGCCCTCGCCTCTTCCAGCCCTAACTCTCGTTTTCTAGGTAGTAAGATGTTTCCAAGCGCGCTGGCCCGCCGCCAGCTCCATAAAGCGAGCGGGAGGCGCTCCCCCCGCGGCCCCTCCCGGCAGCCCAAGGCGCCCGGCCTGACATGCTTTTCAAGGCGTGCTAGACTGCAGCGCAGACTTTCTGGCTCCACTTCCATTGTTTGCACGGCTGCTTTGCTCCTTATACAGAGCCCGGATTAGCATAAGAATACTGTCTTCCCCCTCTGCAAGCCAGCTCCCCCTCTAGAAGACCTCCACCCCTTAAGAATAAACATAGGGTTGGGTTTCTTTTTTTTGGGGGGCTTCTCTTTAAATCCCTTTTTCCTATTCAGGACTTGTAGAAACCAATAAAATAAATAAAACGCTAAACAAGCGAGGCTGACAAGGCTCAGAAAGACCCGATTGCATAGATTAGTAATTACCAAGGTCAAGAGTCAACACCTGATAATGCACGGAGCCCTCACTCCCCACACTCAAACTGTGGACATGAAAGTTATTAATGGATATGCTTTCCATACGGAGCTGAAAATAAATAAATTTAGGACGGGTAACAGAGAGGAGCTTATAAATCCCCCTTCCTTTTAATTTACACCTGGAAGACAGAGTTTCAAATTACTGAGAACAGACAGGAAACATTACTTATGAAGACAACTCTCAGCCAAAAATAGAAACAAACCCCTCTAAACTGCAAGTGGCGATGCCTTTACACAGCGGAATCTGCCCGCTCACACATCTGCAAACCCTTTCCCTCTGGTATGTGACAACGGGACTGTGGTGTCCCTTTTAGAGCAAGTGACGTGATCTAGTATTAAAAAAGGCCGACAGAAGAGCATTTCACAAGAAGCGAACTGCTTGCCCTCACAACACCTCAAAGTGTCAACATGGACATATTTTTTTGTTCTGCTACTCAGAAGGTAACAGCTGTCCAAGTGAATTCATATGTCGTTTCATGAATAAGATAAGAACACACTTGTAAATATTACTTCATAAGCAAGCCAAGTAATTTTTAAATCATCAAATTCTGCACTCCCCACTGCAATGGGTGAGAGATGAGCTTTCTTTGACAGTATTTGCTCGACACATACAAACAGCAGAGACAAGACTATCAAGTTCAACATAATGAAGATTTGCTAATACAAAACGCTGCTTAGCAAGGTAAGCCTTAATCCTCACTTTCCTCACCTGCTTGCCATACCCACGGAGGAACTGCACTCTGCTGAGAAGAGAAACTCCCAAATTCCCTGTCTAGCTGTTCCCACAAATCATTGTAAATAACACACAGATATCCTTAAAGGAGTGGTCTCCAGCAGATTTCCAAAGAGGCATTTTAATAGCTGGATGGGACAAATAAGTGAAATTGTAGGTGCTGCTTGTTTATCCTCCTCAAAACGACTGCTCTGACAGGGGGAAGTTATTTTTTACGTGTTCTTACTATAGAAACAAAATTTTAGATAAATGTAATTTGCAACGTTTACCTATTTATTAAGTTTGTTCTTTGTGTTAGTTATATTACCCTTATAACTTAAAATTGCAACCTTTCTTATTATTTTCAATTTTAATGAATAGTTGACTAACTTTTGTCATCTGTGAGCCTTCACTTCACCCTAGAAACTCATGTTGGGGATATTTTTATGAGATTACAAACTCCAGGCACAGAACACAAGTAGGTTACATACCTTCACAACAAGGGCAAAAGAAGTGAGCAAGTATTATCAGTGGCAAGTTTAGAATAGCCTAAACTAGAATGATTCATTATCTTACATACAACCTGCAAAGTGTTCAGATAGTCTCAGTATCAGAGTGATAAATGCTTATGTGTAAAGTGTGACATGCTCACCTACAGAGTTACCTCACACAGTGGATATATTAAATTAGATTGCTATATTAGGAAGGTGCTTACACAGGACAAATAATGTACAATTAATTACATGCTGCATTCAGCATCTATTTTCACCTGCAACATTTAATTTCAATGTGACATATATAAGAAAGTATTATTGCTCTGGGAAAATTTTCCAGGACTCTAAATGTATGTGTCTGAGTGCTATCTCAACCTTTCAGCGTTCTGCAAGTCTTGCTGAGATAAAAACAGATTGTAATGCAAACTTAAGTTAAACTCTAAGTGCACTGTAGATCCGCTTGGTTAAATAACTACAGAAACAACATGGCATGCACATGCACACAAATACTCCTCTTAAGTTTGAACAATGTACTTTCATCAAATATACCTTCAAAGACATTTCCAAACCCAAACACAGTAATCTTTCAATAGGTAGACAAAAACAGAGTTCAAAGGTAATGTTTACTTCAACAGTTATAATCCTCTATTTCCCTGCACTGAAGTGCTAAAGCAATACTGTTAATTTTTTTTTCACACAAAATTCAAAAGCAAACGAGCTTTCTGGTCATGAGATTAATGAGATTAAAAATCACCCATTTGTAATCTACCAACTACACCAGTTCTTTTCTCAGTGCAAAATGGTTATTTTAAACACACTGTGAAACATTTTTCAGCAACTGTTACACAGTAGAGCTCAGGACAGCAAGAAATCAACATGTAGAAGCTTGGTTTGGTTTTAGATCACATTGTACTAATACAATCTGTAATTTTTTTTTCATTCAATCTTTGCTTTTCTTTCCATATTGTAAGAATACCTGGACTAAGACATAAAGAAACTAAAAAGGTACAGAGATAGTATTATATATTCCTTCTATGAACTTTACTTGGTTTCCTGCTTTTCTCTTTGACCATCATGGCATACAACTTAAACTGCCCATACTCAGTATTAAAGGGATGACTTGGAGGTTATTTTTTATTGCAAACATTTCCCCCACTCTCTCATCATCCTTAAACTTGAAGATATCTCCTCCGATGTCTCAACAGTTCCTTAAGCTAAAAATCTTACAAGCAAAACCATGTTCCTCTTAAGTCACGTCTGCATTAACTTTGGCAATTCAATTATTCCCCAGTCATTCAAGATCACATTCTTAAAACTCTCTGCCTTTTCTTATGTTGCTTCTGTCAAAGCTGTTATTCCATCTAGGGGTGATTTATTCCTTCCACATCTTCACTATCAAAAACTTTCTTTCAGGATTTTTATGAATCACCTCAATAGGATGGAATTAAGGCTGATTCAAATTAAATCTGCGAAGGAAAAATTGAGGTTACAGGAAAACCACAGATTCCATAACGGGAAGCAATTTCTGTTGCTAGTTGAAGAGAATACAGAATTATTTTTTGGAGAGAGAAAGGGGACAGAAAAGCCATCACTATTCAACCTTCTCTATTAAGCTCTATATAGTATCTTGTAATCCTCTACCACATCCTAAGTATTTTTCCATTTCCCTTTTTTCTTTTGAGATTTTTCACACATTTGAGTTAAGAACTGTACTGAAACCAAACCAGCAGATGAAAGACTGCAGTAATTTATTGGGTCAGTGTGACCAGGTTTTGGTAGCAGGGGGCTAAAGGGGTGGCTTCTGTGAGAAGCTGCCAGAGGCTTGTCCAGCCAATGCCAGCTGGCTCTAGGATGGACCCACTGCTGACCAAGGCTGAGCCCATCAGGAATGATAATAATGCTGCTAAGATAACATATTCAAGAATGAAAAAAAGTTATTGCACAGATGTGCCTGCAGCCAGAGAAGAGAGGAGGGAGAATATGTGAGAAAAACAACCCTGCAGACACCAAGGTCAGTGCAGAAGGAGGGGCAGGAGGTGCTCCAAGTGCCAGAGAAGATTCCCCTGCAGCCTGTGGTACACCATGGTGAGTCAGCTGTGCCCCTGCAGCCCATGGAGGACAACGGGGATGCAGAGATCCACCTGCAGCCCGTGAAGGAGCCCACACCAGAGCAGGTGGATGTCTGTGAACCCACGGGAAACCTGGGCTGGAGAGGGTCCTGGCAGGGACCTGCACACTGCAGGTTTCCTGGTAGGACTTGTGACCCCATGGAGGACTCCCGTCAGAGCAGGCTGTGCCTGAAGGGCTGCACCCCAGGGAACTGACCCAAGCTGCAGCAGTCTGTGCAGCAGGGAATATCCAGAGTCAAGCATATCCAATAGCTGCGCTAAGCAGCAGCAGCAGGCATGTGTGATTAACTGACCACAAGGCCCATTCCCCACTTCCCTTCGCTGCTGGAGAGGGAAGGTAGGGCCCAGGAAGGAGGGAGGAGTGGGAAGATGTTTTTAAGATTTCTACTTCTTGCCCAGCTCTGATTTTGTTAATTAATATCCCCAAATTGAGTCTGTTTTGCCTGTGAGTGACCTCTCCTGGTTGTTATCTCCACCCATGGAGAGGGTGGATAGAGTGGCTTTAATGGGTGCCTGTGCAAACTTTAAAGACCAATAAAGCAAACTTTTTTCCCCCCTTGCCCATTAAAAAAGTCTTATTAATTCAGAGATTGGTGGTATCAGCATCTGATACTGAGGGGAGGGGAAACCGAGTAGATTGCAAGTGTACATTTGCAAATTCCAAAACAACTCAAAAGGCATGGAACTTCAAGACACCTGTATAAATATCCCTCTTTTCATACACTGCCTTCTCAAAGACTTCAGGGACTCTCCTCTGCACAGGCAGACGCCTTATCACTTCACTTTCATCCCACTGAAAGCCTGGGACTGAACTGTTTCTGTAAAAAATGTTCATATGCTTTACCTGCCAACTGAAACAAATAATTGTTTTTCAAACACCAGCAACTTGAATGAGCATGTTTGAACGAGAACAGGAATTTCAGATCTTAGAACAATAAAATGTGTTTGAAGCCTGGTGAAGTGTAGCCATTTGGGAACCCCTCTGCACATCTCCACTGTGGAAATTCTTCTAACAGATGTGACTACTGACCCCTCTACCATTACTCTAAACAGATTCAGATTTTTACTCAAGATATCCTGAAATTCCTGTACTGTGCTGTAAACTCAAAACGTACATATTTTAAGGACATGATAAAAATATCCTTTCTTTACATAGACTTGGCTATGGCACACAAGTAATTTTTTTAAAGGGTACATATATCTGGTTTAGAAATAAGAAAATTAGAATGTTTCTGTCACAATGTCTTTATAGGCATTAAGGATATTATAAAATACTCATATCTAAATCACTCTTAGATTTTGATCAGCTAACAAGTTAAGCTGCTTATTATTTTAATATTTACTATTTTAAAATACATTTGAAATTGACTCCTAGAATTATTTTAATTAAATTCTGTATCAATTGAAGCATTTTAGAAACACTTCACCTAACATTTCATCAAACTTACTGTACCTTTACAACCTTGGAACTTCTGGAGAAGGACATTCTTGACTTTTCAGCCTAGTTTAGAGGAACCTACTCCACAACTAACTACTTCGGACTGCTTCAAAATGTTACCATCAGATAGAAACATTTATGTGCTTTGTTTTGGCTCAAGGGGAAAAAAAGCAAAGAAAACAATTCTTGAAAGCAAAATTAATCCCTTCCTGTAATAATGTCCAGTTGAAACCTACATTTTACTATTCCTAATCTAAACACTAAATAGAAAATAAACAAAAAAGGCAATCTGGTATGTTTCTAATTACATATCCATGTTACAATAATCTGGTTGCAAAATATATTCCTATCAATATAAACATCTTCAGACAGCACTGCAAATGCATTCCTTGTATGCTTTTCTCACTGTAAGATCTTAAATTGTTCTCTATCCTACCCCATAAAATTCCCATCCTCAGATACAGAAATAAAATACAACATTTAGTTTCCTTTTACTACACAGGAACTTGTCTAGATTTCTTCAAAATCTGTTGTCCTTGACACTTTCAAGAGGACCTCCTGAGCCAAAGAGAGCCAACATAAAAATGAAGGGATTCTCAGCAGCTTAATCTGACCTTGCTGAGCCCGACAGTCTTGACCTAGCAATAGGAAGGCTCTTGTTTTGTGTGGTCTGAGGTCAAGATGATGAGACTACTGGAACAGGCTGGGATAAGCCAGGGGCAGTGGCAGTAAGGAAAGTCCTGTTAGGAGGACACTGCAGAACAGAGCAGCCCCAGAGTGGAACCACTGGCACTTCCTGTTTTGATCAACTGATTCACAAGATGACACGGATGTCTGGTTCCTCCACTCCTGGAAAATGCTTTGAGCACACTGACCTGTATTTCCCATTTGTGGTTTGAGCCTCAAGTGGCTCAGCCTGTTTGTTATGGAATTAACTCCTAGCAAATAGTTTGCCACCAAGGAAATTCAATGGCAGCTAACCCAACCTTATAAAATAATTGTTTCCTAACAGAACAGAGAGGATCTTAGGTAGCCTTGATGATTAATAAGAAAATCATTGCAGGAATACCATTTCATCACTGGCATCCTTCATTCTGAAGCACCTGGAATGTGTTTCTGGCTATTGAATAAACAAGCTCCATCACATGAAAGATGCTCCTACCACTACTGGTTTGGAGGACACAGGAACAACTCTAGGGACAGTAGAAGCTGAAAAATAGGAAGTTATTCCTAAACTGTCATTTAAAGTTATTGGTTCAGCAGTTGGATGTTAGAAGTCTTTAATGTCCTTCTAACTCGTGCCTTGCTGCAGGCAAGGCAAACTAAGGGAGTATTTGACATTTTAATGGGTGGTGCTGGAAGTCATCCAAGTCCAGTTTTCAACATCCCAAAGAAAATAAAGTAATCATACAACCAAAATCTTTCTATTAACTAAAGAGACAACACCATATGGGACATCAGTTGCAGAAGGGAATTGAGCACACATAACCCTACTGATTACATGTACTATACTAATCAGAATTTCTCCAGCTGCATTGCACTAGAAATGCACCAATTCACAGGTGTAATTAAAACAGAGCTATTTACCCTACTGAGTCAGAGGAAAGAAAATTTTACACTGAATCACAAAATAAAGTAGAATTAGCAAAGTACAATGAAGGGTTGTATTACAGAAATCTCAAAGAAAGATAAAATAAACTATCTTGAGAACTGTCAGACATTTGACACTCTTCACTGAACCCTAAAATGGAAGAAACAACCAAATAAATTTAATCCCAATTTCTCTCTGTAAACCAATCAGGAGCTAACAAATAAACTATCAGGCAGCAGTTTTAAATGCAAACAAAAGACACCTTTTGTATAAAACAAATATTTAAAACTAAAACACTCACCTTTACTGTTTTTTGTAGGTGTCCAAACTCATAAATGGGCTCAAAGACATACCTGAAAGCAGGTCAGGCAATGAAATACAATACTGCTGATCTGACTCAGGAAGCACATAAAATGTCTGATCAACACCTGGGCAATGTACCCTGCTCACATCTGGTATTTATAGTATTTCCCTTTTTTGGCACTCATGATCAATTTTTTTCTTTTGTCCTTGTCCCTTTGCTATTGAAATTCAGCTGTAAAAGGTATGAAAACAAGAGGCAGTACATAGGAGCAGGAATAATTAACACAAGGACTTGCTTTTATTTGGTTCTGATAAGCTCCCCTCTTCTTGCCATTTGTGTGCTTGTGTACTTAAAAGCCTATAATCCCTAGTAAAAAGAAAACCAACTGTGTGAAGATACAGAAATTTTGTGGTGGAGTGGTGTTGCCATTTTATTTTTTGCCAGATCAGCTATTTACATACAGGGAAAGCAAAAAACAACCTCCCTCCCTCAACTGCTTCTAATACTACTAGTCTTTTTTAAAAAGACAGCGGACTATAAGGCATAAAAAGTAACTTGTGAAGGTGGTTGGGGATGTGTGTTTTATGTTTCCCTTTTCAAAACTGTATTGTGTCAGTTTTCAACCCAACTACTTATGCTTATGCCCTGCCACTGGACACTGTGTAAAGCTTTTTCCCAGTCATATCAGCAAAATAAAAGACTAAACTAATAATCAACTAAAGCATTAGCAGTATTCATGACTAAGCAGATTCTACCAAACAAAATTTACCTGATATCCTAACTCTTTTCCAATGTGCCTTTGTACAACAGATGTCTCTGTAGTTGAGGCTGAGTTGTCTTTTCATAACTGAGATACAGACAGAGATTAGATCAAACAGCTGTTTTAATATGGTATAAAAGACTGTCACTAGCATAAAGAGGTGGCTCTGAAATTTTTTATAAGATATGGTGGCTGCTTATCATGCTTTTTATCCCCGAAATACTCGAAATAAAATTTTGCATGCATTAACCTTACCTCCAAATTAGGAAACTGAATGAAACTGTATTGTACTTCAAGCTTCCTCCAGACTGTTTTCATCTGTACTTCCACTTCATTAGTTCAAAGGTAGTATGGAAATGCATATTTCTACTGATCTGCAAAATACAAAGAGGATTTGATTAAAGAGATGGCTGAAGAAACTGTGCTGACAGTTTATGGTCTAGAATGTGAACTGCACATTGCAGATACCTGTATCTGGAATTACAGAAACCATCTCCTATGATGAGCTGCTCCCAGCTAGAAACTTCCTAAGAGTCATGCGTATCCAATAGCTGCACAGTTTCAGCAGTTGACACAAAAAATAATTTAAAAATAATTTTACTGTTATCAGTAATTGCTCATATTAAAAATGAACCAACAAAAACATTTCTATCCTTTAGCTGGAAAATACCTTTGAGATCATTGAGTCCAACTAATGAACTAACACCACCTTGTCAACCAGACCACGGCACTGAGTGCCACTTCCAGTCTTTTCATAAAACACCTCCAGGCATGGTGACTCCACCACCTCTATGGGCAGTGCATTCCAATGCCCCATCACCCCTTCTGTGAAGAACTTCTTCCTAATGTCCAAAGAAAGGATATATTGTTGCTGACACCCATGGAAAAAACAAGCCATGCACAATTCAATCTTTATTATAAACACCAGAGAATCTGTAAGACTGCAGTTCCACACCAAATATCCACTGGTGTCACACCATTAGTTCCAGTACACCAGAAACTGCAACATACAGAGAAATAATTGATAGGTTTTTTGTAGCTGTGCACAGGCATGATTACTCCTGGGAACTGAAAAGCAAGCCAAGAATTTAGACAAAGGTACTGGCAGTCTGGTGGCTTTGATTTTTGGTTTAAGTTTTTAAAGTGCTGTACATTCCAGCATCAGAGGAAAGCCTGGCACAGGCTCTTACCCAGTTCTCTTAAGGACTGTGAGCAAGCCTGACTTGTGTCAAGTCCCAGCATTTTCAGATGCATTGCTGATAGCTAAGATGAGCTCACCAGCTTTGTTAGTTTGATTCCACAGTGAGCAGATGCCACCTATTGCCAACTGTTCCCGTTTTATCAGTGTCACAATTTCTGAATGTTTCCATCATCTGAAGCTTTTGAGAAGATCCTACAAGAATTTTACCATTTAGGAGGCCCCAGTCTTATGACTGTGACCATAATCTTGAAAATCACACAAAGGTTTGAACACCACCATTCCAGCTATACTGTTAAATAACATACAACCACTTGTATAGTGTAGAGATGGAATAATTTTTGAATACCAAGGCTAACAGGAGGGGTGCAAAAAGAGAAACCATGTGTATGATTTCCAGCAGTGAGAGTTTCAGCATCCACTCTCCTTCTCTTTTCCTTCCTAAGCACCATAAAGACCTTTCCATTACAAGAAGGTCATAATACTTCTGTCTCCACATCCATTTATAAGCACTGCTCCTCACCCACTGAGGTTTAATAGACTTGGTAATAAATAATAAATTTGTGCTAAATGGTAACCCAAAACCATCCACAATATCAGATAGCACCAATTCTTAAAGACAACTGTCTCCTCTGAGCAGACAAGCTGACATTTGACTTATTTCTTCCATGGTAAAATTTAAAAAACATTCTAGCCATGCAATTGTGTTTGTAGGGATTGTTTTTGCTTTTTTATGTAAAGAATCTGTAAAATATACCTATCTCTTCTCCTCTCTCTAACAAAGGACCTCAAGTTCATCTTCTGATGGACTCCAAAAGAACAACAACAAAAAAAAGTTGGTGTGCTTTCTCTTTTTACAACACCTCCAACCTCCCTATATCTAGTATCTGATTAATATAAAGTCCATTTTGTATTATTTAAAGAGTTTGCTTTGCAAGAGTAGACATTTCTGAACAATGCAGTTCAGGGTTTTTTTTTGTTTTGTTTTTAAAACCACGTCCTCCTTATATTTTTCCAAACTCGCAAACCGATGAAATAACTGTTCAATTCTCTAAGTATTCAGTGCCCTTCCTGATTCCAACCCCATGGATCAGATATCTAAGCTCTCTTACTAAACAACTTTATTTTGGTGAACTTCCTGATCTGCACGACTCTAGGTATGTCTATATTAGCATTTAATGCAAATCAGGACTGCACATTTGAAGTCCATCTCCCAAACAACTCTCTTTTCCTTGCTTTGCTTTACATTGCAAAGCAGTCATCAAGTACATGAACCAGATTTCTTTTGAATAAAATCAGATCAGAGAATGAGCTTCAGGTGTACATTGTACACGCTCCAACCACCAAGAGGAATTCAGCCACAGAATCAGACCAGGACCAGCTTGAAATAAAACTCCCATCACCTGGATAGCACTTATGCCAGGTTCTCAGCACCTGACAGGTCTGATCTTATTACACCACTCAGCTTGGTAATGTGGACACAGACTCTTTTATGACTTACTGAATTTTTGTGTCACTTCCAGATTCATCTCTCTCCTTTTTAAAGGGAAAACTACAAAACCTCTGTCAGATATGGGACAGAAGTTAATGATAATTATTAAATTACAGGAGTGACCTCACGGTATTACTATTTCTTCCACTTCTTCATCAGCATGAAATGCTACTCAAGAAAATACTCAATTTTATAAAAATCAATTTGCTTAAATATTTATTTTTATACACTTATCCAAACTGCTTAATTATTAATATATAAGTTCTTCAAAATGTTTAGTGCCATTCTTGATGGCATCTTCCAGAGAAGTGCCATCAAGTACAAAATGAATCAAGTGAATAAAATATTTGCACAACTACACCTTCACTTTATTAGAATTTGCAAACCTATAGCAACTATAAGAGGCACAACTTCAAAAAGTACAGAGCCTCACAGCGCTTGTCAGTAGTTACATATCAAATCCAGATTTATCTACAAATTGTTCTTAATGCCAAGATTAAATTTGAGATATTTATATACTATCAACTGAAAAATACCAGCACTCAGTTGGGGAAAAGAAAAATCAGAACACACTAGCTACCTAGATAACCCAGAAAACTGCAGATTTTCTGCCACTGGCAGGCCCCAGGGAACAGTTAGAATATCTAAAGTGAGTTGATTTAAACCTCATTCAGGAGTGGGGGTGGTTCCCCTGCTAGCAGAGTGCAGGAAGCAGCAGCTCTGAGCAGGACAGAGAGACCGCAGGGACGCGCAGCGGCAAAGCTCAAGTCCGTCTAACTTGCCTTGAGGAGCAAACTTACTCAGCCTGTGGATTCCTTTTTTCTTGTCTTACCACGTATCTCCAGTTACTGCTTCCCTTCTCAGCAGTTCCAGTTTCTTCAGTTCCAGAGCCACATCCAACTCATTCCCTCACCTGTCTCTTTTGATGCCAAAAACTTTCCTGGCGCTTGACTTCTGCACTCTGTTCATTCCCACTCTGCTCCAACTGCCTCACCAGCTTCCAGGTGGATTACTTTATTCATCTCAGATTATCTTTCTTCCTGAAGGAGCCTGATACTTGTTAAATACAGTGTGTATTTAAGGAACAGAAGTTTGTAAACTAACTTTAAGCAACATAAGAGTTAAACTAATTAAAGTGCAATTAAATACATGATCATACAAGGACTGATTGGTACAGACAGGGTTAAATACTTGACCATTCACTCCAGCTTCCAGTTACTTCTTTCCTGCTCTTTCACCTCCTCCAGCCATCCACAGAGCACTTCCGCAGGGTGAACACTCAGGTAAGCATACCTTTATTTCAATTTACCAAACAGAACTTGTTTTGGAGTTTCTGTAAATTCAAATTATGGCACAGACACAGGCTTGGGTGATAGCAGACTCAGAGATATCAGGGAAAAAAAAGGTCAAAACCATTCAGCATCTGAGACTAGGGGTGGGAGCAAAGGGGAAAAGTAGAAAAGTGTGTGGAGCTCGCAACACACCTCTGTGAGCAGTATCAGAGTTCATGGCCAGCTGACAGCTCTGGTAACCAGAGATGGGAGAGGTTTCAGAAGCAGAATTATTCCTCCTCAGGTAAACCACAGTCCTAGACAATAGGCTTTTTGTTAGAAATCTATGCACAATGAAAATACGCTGCAGACCCATATGGTAGCCTGGAAGATTCTTCAGTTAACAATCTCATGACTGCCACTAAAAAATACAGCCAGAATTCTTGTCATCTATTGCTTTTGCAGGACTACTACTGCTCTGAAATATGAGTTGAATTGCAAAGGGCAAGAAGCCATACCAAATTTCCAAATTTTTCTCCATAGTTCATGTCTAAAGATAAGAATTTATTAAGGAAACTTTTTTCAACAAGTTTACATGTGAGCTAAACCCCCACAGCATGCTGGGAAAAGCAAACATCATACTGTATGGCAAATTTGGGGCTTGCTGGTTTTGTCTGTCAAACACTGAAGGTATATGAGCAAGAACATCTCATTGAACAAATAGCCCTTCCAAATACAATGAGACCAATTAATGAAATAAAATAAACTGGCTGAACAAACACTTTACAGTCCTTGGACACCATGTCTTCCAGGTAGCAAGAGGGGAAAGTGAGAGCCTGAGACATGGTTCAAGCACATTTATTTGATCTTTGTGACAAGGTAGTTCAAAATTGTTCAAAATCATACTAGTAAAAATATATCTCCATGAAAGCTAATTTTTAAAATTACTTTTATACCTACCTTCTCTTGAGTTTTAATTAACAATCATTAAGTTATTCTTGCAAGGTATTAAAAATGCAAGGGGTTATAAAACATTCAAGCACTTCATGTCTTACAGTTCTTCACATCTGTATTACACTGGTTTGGCCTTCCTATATATCTGGTCAAAACACTCAAATTAGTTCAGAATACCACTGATCTTTCCAGCACTGTTCTGGGAAAGCCTAGATTTTGTTCTTTTTATTGATTACTGCATGGATCCTTGACGGCAAAAAGCATTCTTAATAATTTGTGAGAGCTTCAGAAATACTACCATGAAGCAATTTGAAGGAAATGACATATCACACAGGACAGAAGTAATTGAGATTGAAACATCAACCGGGCCGTTCCAGTACTAATCTAACCTGGCTGGTTGGTTGTGTAGGCAGGTGGAGTAATTAATGAGTGCTGCTGCCACCAATGGAATCAACTCCTGATTGACCTTGCAGTCTGACAGAAAATATAGGACCAATCTGTACAATTCCAAAAACCCCCAGAAACCTACAACTGTTTTTCCTTAAGTAGATCACCCTCTTTTTTGAGGGAGAAGTTGTTCTCTATCTGAACCATACAACCTTTTTCTTCCTGACTCTGTTTTTTTATTTCATAAACATAACTAGCTGGAAGTTAAATCCACGGACCAGGCTTAGCACAGCAAAAAAGTTTTATGTGAAACAGACAGCTCCTCTTGCCTACTCAAGAGGTATCAAAGACTCCTCAGATCATTTGTCCCCTTTTTGTAGAAGGGGAGAATCTGTGCCCTAGAACAACCTGAGCTTTTTCTTCTGAGGCCTTACAACCATGCAAGCACACACAGACACAAGACACCCTGAAGAGGAAGCATCTGAAGGACGAACACACCATGTAGCAGCTAAGCAAGCACTCTCCCTGCCCTTGTTACACATTTTTGTTTTCATCATCTTCAATGCCTGTTGAGATAGATGACAAAATGGTCTACACAATGAAGCTCCTGAAATATCATTGCCCCTGGGCATAACTAGAAGTATGACAGCACAAAAATTCCTGAGTAAGGTGGGACTGTGCAGTACCTGACAGGAAAAAAAACCATTTTCCAGAATGACACCAATGTGCATAAATTACAATACACTATATGTGGACGTGACAGCCTGGTCAGAGAGCAAGAAAATGGGATTTGTTTTCTCACAGCGGACTTGTGAGACTTTTTAGGGAGTTGCAGAGAGAAACGATGATAACTTGTTAGTATAAACAAGCTGCAGGTGGTGTTTTCCTGTTCTGTTTTTCTGTTTTTCCCAAGGACTGTTTGTGAGAAAGATGTTTTTGTTAATTAAACAATCAAGTAGAATGTGTGGAACCTATCTATAAAACAAGAGAATTTTTGTATTAGAGCTGCTGTGGTGCAAACCATCCTTCTGGTGAATTTGTTGTCATTTCTTGCTCAATGGTGACAACCATACTCTCCACAGCATCTAGTGGCGTAAATAATTCATTTTAGGGGCCATGAGAATCCAGGCACAAGGCTCATTCTGCCTCATCAGTAGGGCTAGATAATTCCACCAGGTCTTTACTTTGCCCTAGCAGATGTAATTTTCCATACCAGAAAGAGTCTAAGCCTCCTGATTTCTTAGAGGATATCTTGAGTGTTTTATTTTGGCATGCCTAGCTACATCATCTATAGTCATCAGAAGGACTCCATAAGCTCCTGTGCTCCCAGGAACACTGCAGAATTCCTCTCAGTCTTCTTAATTATTGTTCACCAGTGAGCCAGTAGAAACTGAAAAATCAGCTCGCTCTCCAAACTTCAGAGGTAAAAGGAATCTGACAACCGCTTGCTGTTAAAAGAAAAGCAGTTACCCTCAAAAGGAAACCCATCAGCCTGCAGCAGTGGTGACAAATCAAAGCCACCAGTTCATTCTGTGCTGAGAAGTGAAGTCAGAATTTGACTTGTCAAGCTTTGTCAAGTAACAACCAGGCAAAAGCCTTTGCTGAGCAACTCCTTCTTTCATCACATCCCACAGCTCTCCAAGTATCCAAAACAATTTCTCTAACAAATATGCTTGGTTTTCAAGAGGGATATAAAACTCAACTGCTTTAGCACAAGTTTGGAGGTACCTGGCCCAAAGCTCCTCCACCCACAATCTCAGCCTCCTCTTGGGATACTGATGACAGTGGCCCCACAATTACAATTAACAGCCTTCTGCTGTGCCTCACATCCCTGAAAACATAAGGCTGCTCGTGACACCACTGACTTCATAAGTCTTCCCAAGTTGCAAAAAAAAATTACCAAAAAACCCCCTACCCCAGGCTCCATGCTGCATTAAACCATGCCCACATTTCCCAGCGAGCTGCAGACAGTCACTGGGCCACACTTGCCACCTGCCTGGTAGGGTGCCTGGTGTGGAGGGAAGCACCAATTCAATTGGATCACTTGGCACACAGACTGCGAGGTGCACACTCGTATCCTAATGCTGATGCTGGGAATGCTGCCCAGAGTGCCATTTCTCCCTGACAAAAGAGCCAATGAAATTTAGCTTCTGCCTGTCCTGCAGGACATATTAGACCACATTCTGATAGGTGATCCTCTTCTCCTTCCCCCTAAGATTCCTGCAAAAGGTCAAGTATTTCTTCTATCTGTCTATTTTACAGAGTAATTCAAATGGTGAGAAACGTTTTCAGGAAGCCTTCAATGTAAAAAGATAAATAAATTCTGTTACAACTTTAGAATTCCATGGTTTTGCACACTATCAAAATACTATAGAGCAAACCACCTGAAAACTACACTACTGTTCTATCACACTGCCTCATACCTCTGTGTGTGTAGGACTGATATTTTCTTTCTTAAATTTAAATTTTACATTACGAATGTTTAAATTTTTAAGTAGTGTGGTGGGTTGACTCGGACTGGATGCCAGGTGCCCAAAGGCACTGTCACTGCCCTCCTCAACTAAACAGGGAGAAGAAATATAACAAAAGGCTTGTGGGTTGAGATAAGGACAGGGAGAGATCACTCACTGATTACTGTCACAAGCAAAACGGACTCAACTTGGGAAATTAGTTTACTGTATTACCAATCAAATTGAAGTAGGATAACAAAAAATAAAACCAAACCTTAAAAACATGTTCCCTCCATCCTTCCCCTCTGTTTGGGCTCAACTTTACTCCCAAAATCTCTGCCTCCTCCCTGCATGTGGAGTAGAGGGACAGGGAATGGGGACAGCAATCAGCTTATCAGACACACTGTCTGAACTGATCCTTCCTCCTCAGGGGAAGGACCCTTACACTCTTCCACTGCTCCAGCATGGCCTTCCTCCCCTAGGAAACAGTTCCCCCATGACTTAACCAATGTGACTCCTTCCCACAGGCTGCAGTTCTGCATGAATTCCTGCAGTGTAGATTCCTTCCACGAGCTGCAGTCCCTTAGGAGAAGGCTGCTCCAGCATAGGTTCCTTCCACAGCATCTCAAGTGCTGCAGCAAACCTGCTCCAGCATGAGCTCCTCTCTCCAAGGCGTCACAGCCTCCTTTGGGCATAAATCTGCTCCAGCATGGGGTTCTCCATGGGCTGCAGGCGCAACTCTGCTCCATCGTGGACCTCCATGGGCTGCAGGGGAATCTGCTCTGGCACTTGGAACACCTCCTGTCCCTCCTTCTCCGCTGCCCCTGGTATCTGCAGAGTTCTTTTTCTTTCTCTGACATATTCTCCCTCCTCTCTGCAGGTGCAGTTGCTGTGCACAGTAACTCCTTCCCTCACTCACATGTGTTATCCCAGAGGCACTTCCACCGTCAGTGATGGGCTGAGGCCTGGCCAGCAGTGGGTCCCTCCTACATCTGGCCAGCACTGGGTTCATTTGACATGGGGGAAGTTCCTGGCAGCTTCTCACAGAAGTCAACCCTGGAGCTGCAACAAAAACCTTGTCATGCAAACCAAATCCACACACACAAAACCATGTGAAACACAGGTTGCAGGCTGGCTAACTTCTGACAAGAAACACAGGTCACAGGAACACGTAGATGGGAATGAGAAAACCTTTCCAACAAGCTTACTGCCTTCAACAAAGCACTAGGAGCTATCAGCTCAACAGCTCTGAACACATGGAAATGTGACAGATTCTATAAGGAAATCAGGAGACACCTCAGACACCACTCCCACCACAGTAAGGTTAAAGGCCTTCACCATCTGCAGACTTATCAAGTACTTAAGTTTTTCTATAGAAAAGTACATGGATTATACACTGACATTCAAGAGTAAAATAACTCTCATGGAGGAACCTTTGGAGTCCACATTGCATCCAGTCTCCTGCTTTATTTAAATCACTAACTATATAACACTACATAGCAAAAGAAAAAGAAAGGCATAGAAAAATAATTCAAATTATTCTAGACAACTTGAGAATTCATTTGGACCACATGTAGTATCTAAAACTTCGATATTTGGGTATTTTCATAGATTCCTTTGGACAAAACTTCAGAAAGTCAGAACCCCATAGTCTTTTAATGCACAATGTTACACATGGTTGTCTACAGGAATGTTTGGCTTTCCACAATTAACTGAAGCTCCTGAAACAACTGTAAGTCTTTGGCAGAGAAGATACACAACTAAATGCTTTACCCTTTTTTGTAATTCAGTGGTAAAAAAATCCCCACCTTTCTGTACATAAAGTGAAAGAATGCCTTATAATCCAGATGACTATGAGAAATTACCTTGGTAGCCACTGACTGTATCTCATCTCAAGCAAATTGAACTCTCCTTCATCTGTTTACAGGTACTGTAAACTTTTCCTGATACGAGACCAATTCGTTATTCAGACAACTGAATATTATCCCCTGAAAACAAAAGTCCTCTTTTTTTGCAAAAGTGGTTACATACAAGAAAGCTATAATTATGGAATCAACTCTTTTAGTAAGATGTTTGTACTAGAATCTTGTTGGAGCATACTTGGTCTCTGAAATTTCTTTAAACTTTGTTATTTCAGATGAAAAAAAGCCACATGGAAATTAGAGTTGTGGAATATCCTGAGTTAGAAAGGACCCACAAGAAATCATAGAAGTTCAACTCCTGCCCAGGACCACCCCAAGAGTCACACCATGTGCCCAAGGGCATTGTCCAAATGCTTCTTGAACTCAGCCAGCCTTGGAGCTGTGACCACTGCCCTGGGGAGCCTGTTCCCCTGCCCAACCACCCTCTCTGGATGAAGAACTTTTTTCTAATATGTAACCTCAACCTGCCCTGACACAACTCCAGGCCCCTCCCTTGGCTCCTGTTGCTGTCACCTCAGAGCAGAGATCAGTGCCTGCCCCTCCCCTGACCCTCAGGAGGAAGTTGTGACTGCAGTGAGGTCTGCCCTCAGTCTCCTGCTCTCCAGACTGAACTGACCAAGCAACCTCAGCCTCTTCTCCCCTCAAGGCCCTTCCCCATCCTCACGGCCTCCCCTGGACACTCTCTAACAGCTTGCTATCTTTCTTGTATTGTGGACCCCAGAACTGCACACAGGACTTGAGACAAGGCAGCAGCAGGGCAGAGCAGAGAGCGACAATCCCATGCCTCAACCAGTCAGTGATGGTGTGCCTGATGCACAATTAGAAGAAATTTCTCAAGTAATAAAACCAGCTGGATATTTGCTAAAGTATTCTTTACTCATCAGAATTTTACAAGACATGAGCATAAAATAATTTTCATCCTTACCATCTACATGATGATACAGCACTTGATTTGCAAGTCTAAACTCAGGCCACCATGGCCTCAACATCTGCCCCAGCTGAGGTGAACAGGTTGGAGTAAGGTAATGCTGCCTCACACAGCAAATAATACACAAGAGTAATTCAGTGTAGACACTAAGGTGCTCAAAAATCCTCAGCCATTTCAGCTATTAAGTCTAACAACTATCCATTCTGAATGCTAGAATGTTATACTGCCTCTAGTTCTTTGGTTACCGTATTATGAATGCTTTCAACTCGACCTAAGATTTCTAATGACAGATTTCTGAAATACTACATCCAGAATAGACCTGAAGGGCACAAACAAACACAGGGCAGGAAAACCCATCACCAGGTTCCTGTACATGCTGTACAGTTATCTAATATCTAATCTGGCCTCTTGCATTTCCTATTGATTTATATATTTGGAAGCAATGGTGAATTCATCACATCTCAAATTCTCTTAAAATGCACAGGAGTCCTGGTGCCCTCATCAAAGATTTGAAAGTAAACTAAGCTGCCTTTTTTTCCCCCCCTTAGCAAAGCCACAATAAAAACTCATTGTGGTAAAAGGTGGTGACAGGCCACTTGCAGAGAACAATACAGATCTCTTCTGGTTAACTGCCTGGGAACAGGTTCATTTTGTACAGCAACACCACCTTCCATGAACAAACACTAAAGGAGAAGGGCTGTATCCTGGAAAAAAAAAAAGACTTGAAAAAGAATGGCTAAATTAAATCCACAGCTTCTTCAGCATGGGAGAGATTTTTGTCAACCAAGCTCTAAAGGCACCAGAGATGTGCCTGCTGAGAACTGTGACACACCTGGTACTCTGCACACTCCTCCAACTGCTCTGACAATGCTGACATGAGCTAACAAACCTGACAGCTGCTCTCCTTCAGACACATCTCCATTCCTTATTTTGGAAGTCAAGGCATCATCCCACAAGTTGTGGACGGACAGGGTGTTCCCAAGAGGGACCTGATGAGCACAAGTGATCCTTCACTGCTGTGCCTGTTAAAGACATCACTATTTACAGAGATGAGCACCCTTTCTTCCATGGAAAAAAGGGGAAAAAGGAGAAAAGACGCAGAATTTGATGTTTAGCCAATTAAGCACTCTTGAGGTTGGAGAAGACCCCTGAGATACAGCCACAGTTTTAATACATGCGTTATAGTAAAATACACACCAAGTGAGAAGTTATTTTATTCTTGGTATGTA
>NW_005054300.1:18721680-18724694 GCF_000277835.1 Geospiza fortis
CTTCACTGTGTTCCAGAGTGGCTTGAAAAATATTATGAAAGCTTTTCCATCAGCACTGAAAGACAGCATCAGAATGAGCAAGCATTTGTGTAGTTAATGTTCAATCATGTTTTTGAAAAACTCATGCTTATTTTAGCTCTGGAAAGCTTGTCCTGCTGCAAGAAACTTAAGATACTTGACATTGTTGCTTTAATATGACTTCTAACAAAAAACCCCAACCAGCCAAAAAAACTCCAAACCCACAAAAAACAAAACCCTCTGACTCTAGCAGCTTTTTCTATTTACTGAAGACACAAGAGCCAGCAGCTGACATTTGAATCTCATCTAAATTCAAACAGGAAATACACTTTAAGGAGTTATCATCTGCAGACTGATTCACCCTTGATGCAGTGGATTCTCCATTCTGAGAAGACTTCTAAATGCACAGGTAAGAGCATTTATGGCACACTGGGCTAGGAATTGATGTTGCCTCTTTTTGCCCACAAACAGACAACAATCCCAAGCACAATTACTCAGAGCTGAATACAACATCCACACTGCTCAGCCCAACCAAGCAGAGCTCCCCAAATACAGGACCACTCTGAAAACAAGAGGTGACAAAGTTCCACTGCACAGAGCATGGACCAGCACAAAAAGGATTTGCTATCTTTCCATCTTTGTCCCATTTGCTGCCAATTAATAATATTTAAACTTAAAAAAAACTTTGAAAAAAGATTAAAGCAGAGCTATTTCAGATGTATAAATTAGTACATTATGTGATGTATATTTTTCAACAAAAAGCTAAAACTAGTTTAACAGATACACTTTAAATTATTAATTACCCTAAGTAATTTTTCTTTCTCCATTTTTCTTTTGGTGAGGAAAAAGGAAAATTGAGCATCTTTTTTATGTTCCTTTAAATTAGCTATTTAATTTCCCACTCAAATAAGTGAATAAAATTCTTGTTTTAATCAAGGAAAAATAAGAAAAGGACTTTGAATAGAGGTAACTTCTGTCCCTCTCTACACTGAGAATCATCTGCATTCTATTAAACCATCAAACCATTTATGTGTTAACCAGGGTTAACATATAAATAAAAGAACTAGCAAAATATTTAACACTGGTAGCTTCTTTACTGGCTATGCTAAAGCTCTACATGAATCTCAGCTGATTTAATTCTTCAAATGCATGACATCTATTTTATAAAATTATACAGGCAACACTGCAGCAAAGTGTTTTTCCCTGCAGAGTAGCTGCCTCCTCCTCCTAACTAATGTGGAGAACTATTTATAAAATAGCAATCAGAAATTGAGGGGAAGGCAGCAAAGATTTCCAAATAAGATGCTGGGTTATCTTTTCTTATCTTCTTTGTTTTCACCTTCTGTAACACAGACTACAGACTATACACACCACTGCTCAAAGACTCTGCAAGACAAGGGCCCAACTGCAGACAAACATCTTTTGGGCTCAAAAGGAGTTCAACCACATCTGGGTACATGCTCAAAAGAAATTTTTGAAAAAAAGCTTTTTTGAAAAAAGAAACTTTTGTATATGACTTACAGACTTCACTAACAGCAGCCCTCCTTGAACATTTTCATCCTTTAAACAGGTAACAACAATGCAACTGAAGTGTCACTCCTCAGGTAGGTCCTTTCAGCATAACATAATTTCCACTGAACCACAAAGCTACTGAGCTTCCTTACTCCTTGAAGACAGAAATTTCAGCCCACTAATGAACTGGAACTTCAGCATTCTCTGTTTGACAAGAATGCAAGACACTTGGAAGTGATGATAGATTTCAACACTAGATATTTTCCAAAAGTATTTACTGGAAATAGAAAAGAACCCCAGTTCAGGGCAGCAGCTTCCTTATTCAGGTAAAGAAAGGTGAAAAGCTTTCCAAGAGCAAACGGAAAGTAAAAAACAAAAAAGTCAGTTTTTCCTGAAGGGTTTTATAAAGGATTGATTGGTTATTTACATTTTGCCTCTGTTTTTTTCTTTACAGCAAGATGCATAAATTAAAACTACTATATATATAACATATAATCAAACAAGACTGGAAGAAGAAGATATAGATATACACACACATACACACTACCATGAGAACTTTTTCTTGTTCAAATCCAAAAGGCAATTGTTGGAGCAAACAATTGCAGGAAAAATGTACAGACTGGGGATTCAAAATGTGTAAGATGACATGCCAAGGAGGAACAAGTTCAGTATTCCTATTTTTTTAACATGTAAAAGAACGTTAAAAAACTTATGTATGGAGTCCCTTTCTTATAAACCAGAGAAACTTTGGAATGATGAAATGACCTTCCACCTTATCATAAGCAGCTTTGAAAATGACTAAAATTGAGACAGAATTACACAGTCTGCAGCAGCAGGCTCTATTGACAGGAGTATCTTTCACAGAAACACACAGCTTTCCTTACTATCAGCCCTACCAACTCAGCCCTGAGCCAACAATGGGTTACTTCCTTGGGATTGCTTTAACAGTGAAGATTCTGTAACATAAAGAACGTACCCCAAGTATGCCCCTTCACTTACTTCAGGTGATTTATTCAAGTCTATGTGAGTGCAAGTCAGGAAACACTTTCCAGCACACAAGGAAGTCTGGAAAGTCTGACGGTTCTGCTGTCTCTAAAAGAGTTACAAGATAAAACAATAAAAGTTACTTAAGTAAGCAAAAGTAAATGAGTATGTTTAAAAAGAAGCTCTGCTGAATAGAAGCAGTACTCTTGCACATTCCTTCTACCATTAGTATATTCTCAGAACTAAAATAGAACAAATATTTAAGTATATTTAAACAGAACCACACAACAACTCAATAACAAGCTTACAGCTCAAAAACAGAAGTTGAAAGATCTAAGCAGTGTAACTAAATCTTAATCAGAGCAGCATGCAATCATATTCTGGCAGTCACTACAGCAGATGCCTGCCACCAGTGTAATGTAAGCATCTCCATAACCCAACTCCTCCTTATTTAGAAAGAAGGATATCTGGGGTAAGGACAAAAAGAAAAGTTTGGAGTT
>NW_005054300.1:18724719-18747034 GCF_000277835.1 Geospiza fortis
ATGTATATCTGGAAATCAGGTGAGACCCAGAAAATCTGAAGTTCTTTAAAATACAGGATGTGTCTCTAATAAACCAGAATATTGTATGATAATTCAGTGACCTGATTAAGCCAGTTTTGACTGTCAGACTGCCAAAACCTTGTGTAGATCAGACTATATGGGTCTTGGCCTTTCCTAAAACCAGAGAAGGGAGTGGGGAAATAGGGAGGAAACAATGATGTCAGGGGACATAGATATGTATGACCTAACACAAAAACTCCTAATAGTGTCCTTGGACACTGCTAACTCCTGCCAAGGCTTGCAAAGGCATCCAGTGGCCTTGGGATATTTTGTGTTTCCTGAGATAACTAGGGAGGGAGAAGAGGCAACTACACAACACACATTCTTCAAAATACTGCTCAAAAAGCTTCAAAATTCAAGTGATCAAAAATTCTCCTGATGAATTGAGAGCTTTGCAGGCTTTCCTTGTCTACATGCTCCCTCAGGGGGAAGGTTTATCTCTCTGTCAACAGACCCTAATGCTTTGCAATTTGTACAATGACAGTATCAGTTCTATGCACAGAGTCCAGCAAACAAGTTTGGCAGAGGTGTGGGGCTTCTTGGCTGGACACAGGGGGTGTTTTTTTCTGTTAAATAAGCTGAAAGCTGTTCACAGTTCCTCTCTGTTAAAAGATGTGAAATATTTATAAGCTATCTTAAGAGGAACATTCTTAGATACTGTAAAATAGCAGCAGTTTGGATATGTAATTCTTATCACACTACTTGTAACCCGAGCCCAGAACTGACAAACTGAAAAGCAGCCTCAGAATCCTGGATCTGCCTCCGGGAGGGAGAGGTCATGGAAAAAAAAATAAAAAAGGCATCTGATAATTTGAAAACTGCATGATCAAGATGCTTTCAAAGATCCACAATCTGTTGCACCAAATCCAGTGAGAACATGAGCAGGATGAGGCAATACCCTTCTGTTGACAGATGAGTTGACAGATGAGACTTTCAAAGGTGTATCAAGAAGAGCAGGAAGAACCAGAATTCACCCTCCATCAGCTTCAAAGGTCACAACAAAAAACCGTTTATCAGTAATGTACATAGGAAGGTGTCTTGTAAAAATTAAATAGCTACCAATAGTTATACTTTCTATTCTTTGACTGGGATGAAGAGGAGGGAGATTGTTTAGAATAATCAAACAGGTAAGGAAAAGATGTGGACAGAGAACAGCTTTTTTTTAGCTAGTGCTCATCTCCAGATGGAAGTTAAAATACCCCAGAACTCAGCCTACCTAAAACCCAAACAGCAAGGGAAGGACTCACCCCAAAGCTCCTCAGCCTCACTGTGCTGCTTCAGGCACACTGACTCCACAAGAGAAACCAAAGGGTCTACTGCATGTGAAATGATGACAAACAACTCTTCTATTACTGCACAGTGAGAGTACATTTTTTACAGGTTTTCCAGCACATGGATTATTTAAAAAATATTTTCTACATAAAAAAAAAAATCCCTTAGATTTTACAATTTTTAAACTCCTTCGTCAACTGTAAACATTAGAAGTTTTCACATAGGCTATAATTGTGTATCTAAAGTTCAGTGTATTTTGATGAGCTGCAAGTTCAGACTGTTCTCATGTTATGTTTTTATGAGAAATAATTGTGTCAAACACCAATCATACAGCAGCAGGACACACAACTACCACTGAAAACCAGATAAAAAGCTCTCCAAGCCACTGTCAGCAAATGAAACTAAAATAGTTTATGGAGAACCTAGGAAGTGCTGGATTTCTGCTACTGCAGTACTGCAAAACAGTGCACAATTATAATGGGAAGCTCCTTATAATCTAGTCTTATCTTTATTACATTTATCATACTTTATTTTATCCTCGTTAAAAAGGCTTCCTCAGATGCTACTATAACCAAATAAAATATCAAAAAAGCCACTTTTAACATGAGAAATTTTTCCAATACAGCTGTTACAAAGAATATATCAGTGGAGGAACAATTTTCACTTTTTTCTTTAGCCGAGTCTCTTCAAGATCACTGCTATTTTCTGATATTTATATAATTATATTTATAATGATATTTAAATTGATCAAACCTACTGACATATGCAAAATCAAAGAAAAAGACATGGAAGAAAGCCCAAAATTCCAAGAAAACTGAATACTTTTTAAAAGACTGAGTTAATGCAATACAGCACACAACAACACAAAAATACCTAGTGAAAAAAACACAGTTGTATCCCCTTGACAGTTTCTTGAGTTTTTGATGAAACTACAGCCATATTTGAGAAACCTTTCCAGTTCACAGATATGTTTCTCATTGATGCTGCAAGAAATCCTAATTAAAAACAGTAACAAAAAGGAAAACATGAAATGTACAGTTTTAAATAAAAGCCAAGAAAGACACTAAATGCTTGTATTTCCACCTTCTAATGATGTTTGGAGAGGAAAAAAGAGGCCTCAGAAGAGAAGTAACAGTTGGAGAAGTGCTGCCAATACACAAGGTAAACAAATAAAGGAACGTGGGGACAAATGTTTCTGCAGGGCCTTTGTGACTGGGCAAGGGGTGATGGTTTTAAATGTGTGGTAGGTTCAGATAGATATGAAGAGGTTTTGTTTACCACGAGGCTGTGAAACACTGGCACAGGTGGCCTGGGGAGGTGGTGGATGCCTCATTCCTGGAAACATTCAAGGTCTGCATGGACAGAGATCTGAGCAGCCTGAGCTACTTGGATGTGTCCCTGTTCACTGTGGGGATTTGGACAAGATGCTTTGGAGGTCCCTGCCAACACAAACCATTCTGTGGCTCCATGAATGTTCTGGGTTTGGGCTTAATTTACAGTCACCATGTTAAAAGTAAACACAACTTGCAAGCTGCCACTAGTCCTTTGGAGCTATCTCCATACGTTTATGTACGCACAGTACAGAAACTGTCATTGTCAAGCAATCAGAATTGAAGGAAGTAGCAAAAAGAAGACAGGATAAGAGATCTTAATGCCAGTACACAGTTAATACCTGAAAAAAAAAATACAAAGAAGCAGGGAAAAAGATTTTTGCCTTTAAGATTTGGGGAATTTTCTCTTGTTTAGTAATTTGCCTTAAGGCCTCTCATCCTCTACCAAGTTCCAGCATGGTTTATTTAACAATAAGGATTCTGTGGAGTTGAGTGGTAACATTCACATTTGATAACACTGCCAAGAAAAATCCAGTTGGAAAAATAACATAATTATTTGCTTGTAGAAGACTTGCAGAAGGCCAGAGCACCGATACAAAACCCGCCACAGTTTCTTACATATTATAACAGAAATGATACCATTGTCCTCTCCTGAGTTTGAAAACCTGACATACATAAATTCATGCTGAAAAAAACTACTGTCAGTTTTCAATTATATCTATATAAAAACAGTGCCCTACCAGGGGACAACAAGCAATAGTTGACTAGGCAACAAGGACTAGGCAACAGTTCTACCCAGAGCCATTTCCTACCCTGCATCACAAAAATAAGGAAGAGAACTACCCACAGTTCACTTTGAAATAAACTCCCTCATTCTAAGCCTGACAACAGGATTTTAACACTTGCAGAAAATCAGAGAACTCACGAGAAGTACATTAAGAGTTGCTCCTTTTCTGGCAAATTCTTTGTGCAAACCACTGCCAAAGCCAACACTGACAGAAAAAACACTCCAGAACTTCAGCATTTTTAAAAGTCTTTCCATTGTTTCAAACATGCTCTTCAATACAAATAGCATTTAACATCCATTGCATTATGTTATCTTCCCCAGGTCACAAACACCCATAATTTAAGAAAAATATAGTTAGTAACTGCTGAAGCACAAGACTATGTACAGTTATTTCTGCTAATACAAATGCTAAGATTTAAAATAAAATAGAAGTCCAAATCTATTTGGACAATCAAGATGTCAGACTAAAAAAAATTTAAAAAATAAAATGCTAGGCATCCACCCAATAGCTCCCACTGACAAAATATTCAGATTGAGATTTTCAGATAGCCTGTAGCACCAAACTATTTGGCAGCTCTATTGGCTCAGCTCTCTGTCTAAAGACAGATTTAAATCAGGGAACAGAAGACTACCACAAATGAGGGATAAACAGAAAGAACAGTCTACACATTTTTTCATTCCCCAACCTAGATCTTCAGAAAGCTAGAATGCAAGCCATCTGAAATAAACAAACCTTAGTTACAAGTAACTAATTTTAGAAGTGACTAAAAAAAAAAAATTGCTAAATCTCTTTCTAAAGAAAGATCTACTAGAAAAAGCCCACAAATCTGACCCTAAAAAAAGGGCCAGCACTCAATGCCACATCTGTCAGCTGAGTTCTTACCTCCTGTGATACAGAAGGATGAATGCACACTGAAGTTCCAGTTTTCATTTTTGCCCCATACACAATACAAATGAAATTTTAACCACTGACTCCAGATAGACCAATATGGCTGGTGTTACACAAGGCCAAGAAATTTTCATCCCAATCCTCCATTCACAAGCTTTGACCCCATTAAGCTGGGCTAGAAATCAGGTGTGTTACCATCTGCAAGAGTGACCTCTTCATATGAACTGTCAGCCCCACGGACCCCAGTTGCTGTCAGACAGAACCATCAATTCTCACAGGCTGGAAGAGACCTCCAGAAGTTGCTCAGTCCAGCCCCATGCCCAATAAAAAGCCAAATTCAATTTTCACTTGAGCTGCTCAGGACTTGGACAAGGAATGTCCTGCACATGTCCAAGAAAGGCAGTTCTGCAGCCTCTCACAGCAACGTGTCCCAAGTACCTCACCATTCTAATTATTTTTTTTTAATCCAGTAAGAAACTACCTTGCTGTAACTTGCAACTACTAATTTACCACCCTTTCAACATGCCCTCCTGGGAAGACTGTAGCTCCACCTTCTCTGAAGATAACAAACATCATTCCTCAGCCTTCTGCAGGCTGAGCAAACACAGCTGGTGCGTGGCAGCCCCCCTCCTGCAGGCCACACCACTGCATCAGTCTCCCTGTTGTACTGGGGAGCCCAGACCTGCAGCCCAAGCCTGCAGCCTGCTGGCTGGGATTTCTCTTCCAATCCAGCAGAACACTGAGCCAAACCCAAAAGGCTTTCAGCTTGATCCCACTGCTGTCCTGCCAGCTGCAGACCAGAGCTGGTACTCTGTGTAACCTAAGCATGAAAGCATTCAAATACCCGATATGAAGGGTTTCATGCTGTTGATTGGGGTTTTTTTTTGTTTGTCTGGGTTTTTGATCAGTTGGATTTCTGAGATCAGGACAATGACTTAACCTTCTACATGGAATATCATAAAAATGGAAGGCACGGGCCCACCCATTATCTCACTGCCCTTTCAGACAGGTGAACAAATAACAGCTCCACAGCAAAACCAACAGCACACACAGAGCATATCCTGCATTCCCGAGGCCCTCAGCTCCAACACCGTGTTCATTTAGTGCCAAAATAATTTTGTTGCTTGCCACGGCAGATTAAGGGAAGTGTTTTTATGAAGATCTATGCAAACATTCTGCAAGGTAAGCATGTGTGGGTGGAAGCAGGATAACTCAGATATGTGAGTTAACTTACAGTGACTCCAGCAGCTGTGCTCTTCTTCAGCTAAGGCAAGAAATTGGGTGTTGGTGATAAAATTTTACCCAGAGCTGTGCATTTATTGATTTGCCCTGGATCTCAACACAGGGCCTTTACCATCACAGACTACTGGCAGTTCCCAAATTGACAGAAATACCTAAGTAAAATACATTAAATGTGCATTTATAGTTCTTTTCTCATTTCTAGTCAATACACACACCGATCTCAGTATGAAAATGATGAAACTATTTGAACTGCACTGAAACCCATTACAGAGACTGGAACAGAAACAAAAATGTGTGGTGGTTTTTTACATCAATTACCTTTATATATTCACAACAGCAGCTGCATCCACTGCATACTGCTTTGTGTGAATCAACTTTTTTTTAAACCAACAACACATGCATTTTAAATTATAGAACAAGGAGCAGTAAATTGAGAAAACACTGAGAAGAATTTGGCAAAAGAGTACCTGAGGTGATGAAGTCATCTTTTTTTACTATATATAGTCTTAATAAGAAAAAGAGATTTAATGTCAATGCTTCATTTTTGCTATTATCATCAGATTTTATTGATCTTAGGGTAAAGTGAATCTTAGCAATAAGTTTATGTACAGATTTTAACCAGACAGGACTAGATTTCACATGTTGAGGCTGAAGTGAAGGCAAGTTCTCCAACCTGTACCAGAGACACTTCTGCTGGCAGAGACACAAACGACTCCCTGAAGTGAAACAGAAAGAATCATTTGGACCCCTTCAATTTTGGGGAGCTGAGGGATGCAGCAGCAGCAGCAACTCTCAGAAAGGATTTTCAAGAACAAGATACTCTCCTTGAGTGTTTCATTTTAACTAAAACAACTGCAGAGGACTCTTCAATTCAGCTTGTGATGGCTTTTATTTGTGGGAGGAGGGAGGGGAATAAAAGGAATTCCTTTGACAAGAGAGCTGCACTGCAAACCACAACCAGGATCATTTTACTTCTTTAGCTACAAAGAGATTACATGCCATGAAGAAAAATCCCATGATCTAACAGCTTTTACAAATAATACCACTCTGACCAGTTGCCAGAGAAGATATTTTTGCAGCTGATTTTCTTTGTACATTTCACAGCATTTGATACACAGTATTCATCATTTAAATTCTGATGAATGTGGTATCTCATGCCCTTGCTGAGCCTTCCCACGGACAAAGCTTTACTCAGCTCTTGAACTAAATCTGAAGTCGTTATTTATCTCATGTTTGTGATAATGTACTGCAGGTAGAGGAAAAAAAATTCAACAGTTATGGACTCCTGATTGGCAGAATGATTTACAACCTGAATTAAAAGTGGGGGGAAGAACACACCACCCCAAACAGCACAACAAAACATGCTCAGGGTTTCAAATTGAGATGTCCTGCTTAGTTTCTTTTACCTGAAAAGATTTATGCAGCCCCAAAGAAGTACACAAGACATGCTAATGACCCTGCAGGAACAGTGGGTACCAGCTGATGTTGCTGTAACAATTACAATAAATATCCCACAAAACATTCTGTTCCGAAGTCAACTTGAAACTTTAAATACAAACTCAGCTCTATTATAACAAGCCTTAATGATATTCTCCTGCAGGTTGGTTTTTTTAATGGTGAAAACTTTAAGAAGTGTACACCAAGTACCTCACTATTGTTCTGCCGAGGAACAACTGAGTACTGCTGCAGTGCAAACATGAAATGGAAATTACACCATCTTTAAAACACATTACTTCAAATCGCTATTTTATATCCATGGGAAGAGAAGGGAAATCAAGCAAAATACAAAAATCTACACCTCCACGAAAAAAAGCAAATATTTACCTAGAATTTACATAATACCGTAAATACAGGTAACAACTTGAAAAATGAGACGGCAACAAGCACATCAGATAATTAACCTTCTAGCTCTCAAGGAAATATCTGAAGCACAATAGTCCGCTTCCAGAAAGTCCTTATAACCACTGTTACAGCTAAGCAAAATTAAACAGCGCCACGAGGATTTCTGATCTCTAAAAATAGCTCAAAAGCCAGTTCTTTCCTACTGAGTTGTTACGCTCACTGGGAGGCGAGGCAAAGCAAAGCCCGAACGCTGCCGCGGTGGGAGCGCGGGCCCGGCGGTGCCGTGAGGGGCGGCGGGCGGGGGGCAAAAGCCTTTTCTCGGGGTCCAGCCGCGGCCCCTCGCTCCGGCAGCCGGGGAGAAGCAGTGCCCGGCTCCGGGAAGCAGCGCTGCCCGGCCATGCAGGTCTCCCTCTTCGGGCACCTCTGCCGTGACTCAAAACTCACCCGAACTGCGCTACCCCTAGACACGAACCTGTCCCCTAGACACGAACCTGTCCCCTAGACACGAGCCCGTCCCCTAGACACGAGCTCGTCTCACTCAGAAGCAAGGAACTGGTCAGAACAGCTCGTCCATTGCAAAGGCCTCGCACCTCAAAACCAATGCATTCATGTAGATCCAACGAGACAGAGTTCTGGAATGATGTGAATGGTCCCTTTCTCAAATGAAAGGGACAACTTTGTTATGAATTCACTTAACTTTCCAACTATAGGTACATAGTTTATTTCAGATACAACAACACTACACTGTCTTAAGTTTCACGTCAATTATGTACAAGCACAGAAATTAGTAAGTTACCCCTCAAAAGAAGTGTGAGATGATCTTACAGATTAACTGTCTCCATCTATTTTCTCTAAAAGCAAGTAGTTCTGTACCATGAAAAAAGGCTGTTGCATTTTGGAGTGTTTTGATGTAAACAAAACAGACAAGAATTTTACCATTGTGAAGATACTGAAATTACTAAGATGCCATTATGCTACCAGATAGCAGAGACTTGGAAAAAATAATCATTCAGGTGACAGCACATGTAAGGACAGAAAGAATAACCTGAAAAACGTATTTCTAGTAATAGTGATTTTACTCATTAAGGACACTACCAAATGTTCTATGAGGAGCTGAGAAAAAAGCCCTCCACGTATCTCAGGAGGGTTTAAGTCTTTTGCCATCAGTGTGGAACCAGGGTCTCACACTGACTCCCATGGGAGGTGCTTTGTACTTTCCTTGGCTGAGCTGAATCTGACACTGCAGAGCACGGCTAAGGATGGTAATTCTGCAACTCTACCAAGAAGAGACCTTTGGTCACTGTACACTGGATAGAGTCCCTCTGTTCATGTAAAAAAAATATCTCACCAGCAACAGGCTGCCAGAAACTCTTTGCTGTTACAAAGTTTTAGGCCTGGATCTTAAGTCAAAACCAGAAATTCAGAGCTCAGTGACTTTTACACAGGATTTCTTCACTCATATGGTTTCCCCTGTATTGGTTCACAGCTATATAACAGGAAAGAGTTCAAAATGCTAAAAGACATTGACCTAAAGCACTATCTTCATTGTAAAACCCTAGAATGTAGCGAGGAATGCCAAATACCACATGATGACAGCTTCCAAAAGACTTGAAATCTGAAAAAAAAAACAAAACTAGAGTAGGCAGGATGATAAAAATAATCACTGTTATTGATATACTAATACAGCTATCAAAAATCCCCACTATCAAAAAATATTATTGCAGGTCAAGGATCAGAAGCACTAACAACTGGCTACCTCTATAATTCTAGGCAAAGTAAGCATAGAATTTATTATTTTTTGTTATGTATGAGAACAAAAACCCTACTCAGGTGCCTTTGTTACAGAATATGAGCACTTTAATCAATTTTTTTGTTTACTGCAAACAGACTTATATTTGCAGGACCTCTTTTTACAGAAGGCAAAATACCATCAATTTTTCTTCTGTGTATCATATGTGATAGCATTTTGTCTCTCAGATTATGTAAAACTCAGACTTTTAAATTTTTCCCCAAAGGAATCACTCCTATCTGTTAGCATTCTACAAAATTTTATTTCCAATTTGTAATTTCTATCAGATAATCAAACCTACAAGTATTTTCTATTTTAACGAGAATTTCTCCATTAACCTAAGGTAACAGAAAATGTCACACATATAACAAATAAACAGCTATTTTTCTTTTAAAATATATTTAATAAAGCTTACTCATTGGAATAAAATTTATTCAAATTGTTGGTTAGCAGTGGAAGAGCAAGTATGTTTACATATTAGAATTGAAGCTCAAAACACCATAACATGATTACCTGACAGCTATTAAATGCCCTGCAAGAAGTTATTAGTGTTGATTCTCTTTCAGAAGGCCAATATAACAGTTCCACCCTTAGCATCCTCCCTGTAGTTTTACTTTGTTGTGTCTTTTTTAACATAAACTTTCCCGTCACTCCCACAGGTCGTGTTTTGGTCTCAAGACCTATTATTGGGATATTTCACACAACAACTACGTATAAAGAAAATTAAACCAGTGCTAAAACTACAAAGTAATCCTAAAGGTTTCAACAGGGGTTAAAGCCACTGTGCTAAAAATAACAAGATGTGTACATATTTTACCAAGGATTCTGTTTTCCAAAAGAGCAGATAGAAAACACCACTGTGATGTTTTACAAGGACATTCACAAATACCTTCAAGTAATTCAGCAGAAGTTTCATGCCAGCAAAGATTACAAGCAGCCACTGTGGGAGGGAGAGGGAACCAAGGAGAAAAACAAAAACAAAACCAACCAAAAATCCAAACTCATACTGCCATTGCAAATTAATTTTAACAAATGAAAAGTAGTGTCAGGAAATATACCTGCTTGTAACAGTTTTAATATTTCCATAGTCACAGTCTTTGAAAACTACAGACCACGTATCACAGAAACATACAGACATGGTGAAATGGTGATGAAGAAGAGACACAAAGATTACAGAAAGTATTGTTAGAAAGTACTTTGGAAGTGGAAAATGTCCTTTAACTTCTTTTTGTAATTCTCTTGGGTGCATGAGTAACACAGAGCCTGGCAGGTGTCATTCTAAACAAAATGTCCTTTTGAACACACTTGCCTTCCTTTGACAAATGTGACTCTGAACATCACTAGCTGCTCTAGCAAGTGCCATTTTATTCACTGATCTCCAACATACCATGGACAAGCAGTCCCAGGTATAACTAGTGCTGTGTGCCTGGCCAAAGGAAGCTTGCCAGTCACTGCTTTCAGAAGAGAATCTTCTGAAAGATGTATCCAAATTAATGGTTTAAAAAAAGTTATTTTTAAAGTATACTTTTAGAAACTTGCATTCTAAATTAAAATTTAAAAACTCAACAGTATTGGCAAATTTCTTTGCACAAGACTAAAATATTTCCTAGTGTACCTTCCAAAAGGACAAATTATGGATGATACTACTTCCTGATGAAGAGAAAACTCAGCACAGAAGAATAGCATTTGTCAAATCCAGCATTTTCAAAAAACAAGTGAATTTGCAACAAGCAGTTTAAGCAGAATCTGTTTTTTATTACAATGCAATGGGTTCTGTAGGTGGAGGAGTGTGGACTACAGACATACTAATATATAAACATGTGGCTGCATCAGTACTCCTATGAGCTTGTCAGACATTTCAACACTGTATTTTTAGATTATTCTCTCATACCAACTGCACTGCTACAGTGGCATTTAATTCCAATATGTTCATTGTCAAAAAGGTAATCTTCTGCTTCAACTACAGCAGTTCTTTGAAAAAATACATTTTTAGAGGCTGTATTTAGTTCTCAAATATATTTTCCCAGTCATAGCCATGAGCCAGCTTAGTGTAATACAGAAAACAGCGCCCACATTTCACTTTCTAGATGCTATGTCACTTCATGCTC
Organism: Geospiza fortis; assembly: GCF_000277835.1. Classification (NCBI taxonomy): domain Eukaryota; kingdom Metazoa; phylum Chordata; class Aves; order Passeriformes; family Thraupidae; genus Geospiza; species Geospiza fortis. The sequence continues at coordinate 18,736,040 of NW_005054300.1, forward strand.
CTTTTGACCAACTCTGTAAAAATCCTTGGATTTGGGAATAGCACACCTGTTGTTATATCTGATCCTGCTATATAAAGATTTTATTGTGCTTTGTCTCTCTTCTAATAAAGCCTGGGTTAATGAGGAGAATAGAAGAAAAAACTTGGCTCAATTGATCTACTCTGCCCTGGCAGTGATGCCAAACACACATCTATGGTATTTCTAGTTCTTAAAACTCAGGTGATTCTTTCATCTCAAATTTTTCTCTTCATTCAGGGAAAAAAAAAAAAGAAGACATCACACATCAAACAAATTGCATTATGAGCAACAGACATAGGAAAGCCTGGTTTTCTACAGATTTGTTCTATTTTGGTTTATATCTTTTCCCAGTGTAATTGCTCCAGCTCACTATATATCTTGTATGATTTCACTCTCCCTGTCCCTTAGCAATAGATCCATTTCTCCACTCACACACATATTCCTCTAACCACAGTTGTCTTTGCCTTCCCTCCCACATCCTCTGGTGCCAAACAACATCTTGCTGGCTGGACAGTAATGTGCATATTGACCTCCCTCTTACCAGGCAGAACAAGTTTACTGAACACTTCTGATCGTAACATCCTCCACCTCTGGGGACATTAGCACAGCTCAAGACCTTTGAAACAGAAACAGTGTGACATCCACTCCATAATCTGACTAGAAATCTAATCTCCAAACCTGCTGATACATGAAGCTTGTCTTTGAAGCTTTAGGTATTAGCAGTTTGCCAAACTCCAAAACTTTACAGACTACATCAGAGGCAGAAATTTAACAGAACTACAAAACAAAGGAGTCAACTGCAAAAGAGCAAAGTGGAACGTAAGGATGGGAAAGTAAAGATTCTGACCAACTCATTCTTGCTTTGTGGAATGAGGATATAGTCAATATACACTAAGAAGTTACAAAGGATCACCAACATTCGAGCTAATTAAAAAAATAAAAAAGGCACTCCAAACTGGGTAACATTCCCAAACAGCAGACTTACCCACAAGCACGTTACACTACAACTAAACTGGGCCTGGAAGGGGCACTCTTGTTCTCTATGCTAACAGTAACACTTGGTCTGCCCCCACAACCACAGCTAGACTGGCAAGAAGTGAAGCCTACTGAAAAAAAAAAAAATGTAAAAAGAAGGCAAAAAAGGGTGATGGGCTCTCAGCCAGTTTAGATTCCTACAGCATCAGAGCAGTGCCAGCCAGTGCTGCTGCAAAGGAAGAGGGAAGGACGCACCAGGGTGGTGTGAACAAGGAGTAGAACTGGCCCTTCGAGTGTACCCGGCTGCTTAGGCTGCTTATCTGCAGCACAGAACTGCCCTCTCCATCTAGCAGTTAATTATTCATCCAGCAGACATCAATGGAAGTCTACCTGGCTATACTGCTCCAGTCCATAGGAAATTATATGATCAATCTTTCCACACTGAGCAAAATAAACTACCTGAACAGAAAATGTTTAAGATAAGGCAGATACAAAAAAACATGTTACTTCATGTTTGATGGCAGTTTCGTTAAAGCAAACCTAACAAATGTGTCAACGAAGGCAGATGGGTGCCAGTGCAACATTTCAAAAAGCTGTAGGCGTTACAGACACTACTAAGTGCAACAGCAGAGGAGCTGACGTGCCTGCCTGCGTGTGGGCGTGATAAAAGGCCTCTGAATCCACCGCCTGCTCTGTGGCAGATGTCTAGCCCAGCACTCTGCCTGTGACACCGCCTGCTAGCAGACCAGCTGGGAGCTAAGGGAGAACAGAGTCCTCCCTGGCTTCATCCAGAAACCTGGGGAGCTCCTGACCTACAACCAGGCACAAGTGACTGTGCTATTGCCATCGGTGCACACATCCGTCAACAAATCCATGTGATGGCCAATCTGCACAGCACTTTCATCCCCAGCCACGCATTCTGGCAGCGTCTTTTCAACTGAAATATTTGCTGTGAGGAAGGAAAGAAACACCCCATTTTACCATCCTCGTAAACCTGCCATTCCCTTACACCATGGAGGAAAAAAAAGTAGTGGTGAAACACTATTCATCAGTTTCTTAATTTCATTTAAGGTCTGATAGATTACCATCACCATCTCTCTCTCCACTGCTTCTCTTTCCTTAACTGAAGAGGCCCAAGTCTATTTAGTACTCCATCCTTCCAGTACTGCTGGAAGAAGGAAAAATCAAACAGAACAAAAAATATTACCTTCTCGTTTTAATGGGACTGTTGAAATTGTATTACCAAAAGAACATAACTTGTATGTCCATATATAATGAACTTGTACAGCTGTATAATCACATTTTTAAATACTTAACTGTATAGAATGCTACTTCAAAATTGGCCTAAATTCATTAAAGCCTGTACTGATTGTAAGAAGGGAAGTGCTGGCCCTCCTCTCCTCTTACTCCACATAAGGTACCACAATGAGCTGGAAATACTGAAAACCTAGGGGGTTTTATGCGGTTAGTTTTCAGTTAAATTATCAAACAAATTCAACCTTTTACTTGGCCACAAGTACAAAAGTGATGGTGGAAACACAAAAAAAGAGAAGAGAGGAAAAAAAATTCAACACCATATGCAGATAGGTTCAATCTAAAGTAGGAGCTTCAAAACAAAGATCTCACCAAGTGTTAATACCTGATTTAGAGCCTGTTACTAGTTTTCCCTCTGTCTGAATTAAATTACATTGCACTTACTGTACCTCATCCAGTATTTTATCATCCAGGCACTCAATACTGCTCAGGCCAGTTTACAGTACCTGTATCAGCTGCAAATTTCACCACACCACCCACTCCCCCCTCCATACTATTTCCAAGCACACAGAATAAAACAGCCCTCATCGCTTGCTTCCAGTGAGGCTGTTACCACCTCTCTGCCGCAGGGGCACCTGCCCAGCTCTTCCTGGGAGCCCAGAACTGGCCAGGGCCTTCCAGATGTGTCTCACCAGTGCTGAGCTGAAGGGTATCACCACCTCCCTGAGCCTGCCCACAACACTCACCCTTGGACAGCCCAGGAGGCACCTTCCCTGGTACAGGGCTTTGCACTTCCCTTAGTAGAGCTCCATGAGGTTCCGCTCTGCTCACTTCTCCAGTCCATCCAGGTCCCTGCAAGGGGCTGCACAACCACCTGGCCCACCAAATACTCCTCCCAGTTCTGTATTGCCTACAAACTTCTGAGGGTGTGCTCTGTCCCATCATCCATGAATGTTCACTTGGTTGCACTGTACCAGAAATCCAGCTCAACCCCAGGTCACACTATGATTGGTCCCCAGCTGGACTTTGTGCAGCTGATCACAACTCCTTGAACCTGGTAGCTCATCCAATTTTCAGTTTATCTCACTGTCCATTTGTCCAGTCTGTACTTCTATCACTTGGTTGATGAGGATGTTACAAGTGACACTGCCACTACCCTAAGGAATTCAAGATGAACAATATCCACTGCTCCCCACTCACTCACTGAGACAGCCTCCTGCAGGCACCTACCAATATCACCCATGCTGCCCTTGTTAGGCCTGACCCACATCTCTCAACTGACTCCTCATTCACCCAAAAGGAAGAACTTGAGCAATCTCCATGGCAGTCTCACAACAAAAATCCCCAGAACTGTGCATCCCTCACCACCTCAGCCTGTCCTTCCTGGAGAGCCTGTAAGGAGCCCTTGAAGCACTCCAGCCATGTCAGCTGTCCCACCCCATCTCTGATCAAAACAAGATGCAATGCCACAGCACACAGACCTCCAATGTCTCCTGTTTGTGCCCAGTCTTTTCCACAACATATGGAAAATAGTGAAATCCAAATAAAATAATCAACTTCGGATAAGTTTTAGAAACTTCATACTGGCTACACTTTTAATAGCCTGAAACCTCAGTTCACACTGTGACAAAGATGCTAGAGAGAAAAATCAACATTGACAGTGAAGTAATAATGCATGGATGGATAGATATGGGAAGAGCTGCTTTGCAGTTATATACAGAGCAAGGAGATCGAGAGTTCTGTCACTCCTATCCCAGGTTAGAAGAGAGCTCTGGGCTCCTCTCCAGGGCTCAAACCCAGCAAGCCTTTCTCACCATGCCCCTGCTCCTCTGCCTACACTGTCTGTTACCTGAACCCAAAGTCCCACACCTGCTCTTTCAAATGCTCAGGAGACTCTGGAATTTGCATTCACAGCACACTCACAGCTTCTCTTCTCAATCAAAGTAACCCAAAGGAGATTTATTTTACCTTCAGTTGGTCTAAGTACACACAGTAAAAAATATCTTCCAGTAAACAATTGCTTCTTCCAAAAGCAGAAACAGTTTGAAATCAAGATTTGAAATTGCTGAAAATTCTGACATTTTCTTACATAACCTGAACTTTTAAATTTTGGTAAAAATTCTTTGAAGCAAGAGTCCATCTGTACAAAGCAAAGAAACCTTCTTAGGGTCTTTTATTAACTAAATCACCCTTCACATCAGCATTCAAACCAATGCTTTCTCAAAGACCAACTCTACCACATAAAAATTTTAATACTAACAGGTAACTCTGATGAATACCAACATTGTCAAAAAGTACAAAGACAAAAAACAACACAAAAGAAAATGTAAAATTACACGTTTTTATAACCTGCTTAGTAGCTTAGAGAGACCTTTTCTAACTACAAATGTTTCATGTGCTATGGATCTATACTGAAATGGATTGAATGTGCCTTGCAGGCTCAGCTAGCTCCTGGCTGTTGGGATGTAGGAAGAAGCTTCCACAGAGTGGTTTAATCCCACAGCTGTCTGCTCGACTGTCTTATGTGCTGCTCTGGAGCAATACTGCTGGCCATTGATGGAAGCAAAACACTTGAAGCATTTGTAACGTTCTTTTCTCACTAGTGCACCCTCCTTTCATATAGTTTTTTAGTTGGTTACTTTTCCTGTAACCAACTTCTCCTCTGAAGTTAAGTCAGCAGAAATTAAAAGATATTTATAAAGAACAAGCAAGCAAAATCACAGAATTTCATTGCAGCAAAGAACTACACACACTGCAGATGCTTTAGGACAAAGAAGGAAATTCTTACATCAGCTCTTTCCTCCACCTCTATTCTCCAGGCTCCTAAGACTATTACTGACAGTATTAGAGAGATGTAAATATTATACAACAGCATTTGAAGCTTTGAGAAAAACTTGAGTAATGCCATTTCAGCAACGGAACCTCTGGGTAAGGAATGCACAGCTGCTGAGCAGATGTACAATTTCAGCATTTAGATTCCATTATTTCAAGGGGGATTTTTTTTCTTTACTCCATGTTTTCAGATTTTCTATTTCCATCTGGTTTTTGACCTCCTTCAGCTTAGTCCACTCTTCTCTGTTTTAGTTCATTACACCAAAATAATTTTCTAAATTAGAAACATCTCTACATTTAAAAACTTGTGAATTTAAAGAGAGGTGGGGGAGTGAAACAGGGCCAGGGACAGAACAAAACCAGACAGTTCAACAGAGGCTTGGGTTTGAATAAAAACTGTCCTGTCTGGATCAGGATTGATTTTGCAGTTCCTGGTCTAACCCAAATTGGCGAGCCTCTAACTGCATTCCTTCCATGAAATTTTAAGAGCAGGAAACTGAAGAATATCAGCTATATGGGAATGTTTCTAGACTTTGCCAGAGCCCTCTGCCATAAACTTCTGAGTATAACAACTCTCTGGGTTTTGATTCTTTTTAGAGTTATAATTATTATAAGATTACTATAAGATTAATTATAGTTGTAAGTGTAAAAAAAGTTAATTCACCATGTACTAAAAAAGCTTTACAAAACATATAAAGATTAGTGCAAACCAGTCAGTAGTTGTTAAATCAATTCAGTAAAGAATTTATTATTATAATATTATTTTATTATATATAATTATGTAATTATTTTATATTATTATGCAAGAGTAGTCAAATATTTTAGAAATATATACCAAGACAACATTTTTTTGAAAAATTTCTGCTCATCTAAGTCAAGTAGAGGACTAGGGCATAGAATATTGTCTGTCTTAAACTTCAGTCCACACTGCAAGTTTTAAAGATGAATTATCCCTGGTAGAAAAACTGATTCAAATGTGACAGATTGGCCATAAAACTTATCCAATTTTCCATTTAATTTTAGGCTCAGAATAATAATTTGCTTGGGTGGGAAAGGGCACAATCTTCAATCCTAACAAATGGCATACACATCAGAATATTCTATGGGAAACTTGCTATAGAATATTTTCACAAAAAAAGAAAAGGAAAATTGTTATAAAGTAGTAAATATGGAAGATAAAATTATAAAATTACATCTTTAAAACAAAACCCCACATTTTTATTTGGTGGGATTTGTTGTTTACTTTGAGAGAAGACATTCAAACCAAGTTTTAAAAAGAAATCTTTAAAGTGAAACTTCCCATATCTTCTATCATCAGGGACATTTCTGCTTAATACTTGGTACCACTACTGAATTTTTTATTACTGCTAAAATCCCTTCAATAACCTGAACAGAAGATAGATTCAGTGCCCAAAACAGGGAGTGAGAAGAATGGCTGCACCTCATTAGCTGGCAGCTCATCCCTGTGCCCTGTCCCAGTCCTGTGCTGTAATTAACTCTCAGTTGTCCAAAGCTGACAACTGCAAGGCCTGCTGCTTGCACAACACTGAGAGGGAAACAGGAGGGTTTCTAAAATCTTCTCCAAGGTATTCTGTTAAAGATAATTTTCTCTTCCACAAGGGACATGCAGCCAGGAAGAGCATATTTTACCCAGCTTTGTGGTCTCCTCACTCACATTTCCAGACACTGAGGTTCTTCTGATAAATCCCTCTTTTTCTCGTGCTACTGCCCAAGTTCTTTCATTCCCAAATACAAAGGGACAAATAGATGATACATTTTTCATCTCCTCAGTATTTCATATATTCCATTATTCCCCCTGACCCTTCTGTTTAAGCTTCCTTTTCAAGCCCTCTATACTCCTGCAAAAACACATGGAACAGTTCCTCTGCCTGACCGCTGCACTGTGAATTTCCAACTGAACACAGGATAGGAAAAAGAATGATTAATTTAGAAAATGTTATCTGAGCTTATTCACCACTTTCATATCCCTGATGTTCTAACTCTGAGCACACAGTGTGCTCATTTGCACAAATCTCATGAGCAGAGTATTGATTCTCCGCATAAGTGAAATCTCTGATGACTTCAGTCCTCCAAAGTTATGTGAGCTCTGTCTACCAATTTCCAGTCAAATTTAGGATCAGGCTCTCACAGAGGAAGTACAAAGGCCTACAAATGGTTCTAGGTGGGATTTTTTTTTAACAACAAGAAAAGAAAAGCAAATTTAAATCATTTCAACGGCTGCAGCAGTGAAAAGGAAATCGCTTCCACAAACCAGATCTATCTCCTGGTATGTATCTTGTGAGACTTTGAGATTTCTCTAACTTATCCCTGCTACATCTGCTTGTATTTATCAACCAAAGCATGGCAGTACTGACAGTTTTCTCCTTAAGATGGTGAATTCAGGGAATATAGACACAAAGAATTGCTAGTTGCTTCCACATTTTAATCTAATAAAGTTGACTGAAAGCGCACTGCAAAAATTTATGTGATATCAAATTTTTGTAACAAGCATTGCTGCTGTTATAATATATGAAGCAAATTAAGCTGCAATACTGCAGAGCTGAGTTAATAACACTAATATTTTCCCCTTTTAATGCAAAGCAACTCATGACACTTGAATTACATTTAAATGCACTACCTTTTCCTCTGTATTTTGGGGAATGTTTTTTTGAGGAAAAAATGAGCATAAGAGCATTTAGCTGCATGCTGCAGGTACACATTCTGTGCATTGTTCCTACACAGATTTTTGTCTAATCAAAATATTGTAAAACATTCAAAGTTCACACCTTCACAATACTCAGAGCACTTCCCCCTCCCCCATGAAGAGGCACCGGTGACAGCTCGGTGATGGCAGGGACAGCTCCACCAGGGCAATCACCTTCACTGTAACTACAGGTGTCACACTGGTGCCACACCTGACCTTCAGTAAAGCTTTGCTGTGGCTTTTCCTTTCCTCCTGCTTATACAGCCTATGAATATTATCACAATCATGAACCAGAGTTTATTTTCCTACCCTAACTCTTGTTTTGAATTTTGCTAACCAGACTGTCATTAAACAGTACTAAACCTAACCGTAGCACCCAGAATTCAAATGAAATGGGATGGCAACTACAAGGCACCCTTTAGAAAAATGGCAAGGAAAAAAACACTCTGGATTACAAATCTGTAACAGAGTGACTATATTTCTCACACTGTTTGTGTACAGCTGAAACAATGGGGTCATAACCAGAAACCCATGCAAGGGTTTTGCACTACCACAAGATGAATGAAGTTCTTGGTCTTCTCAATATATCAAACATATGTCATCCTAAAATGCTTCAGTGTCCAACCTGCTAGAGTGAATTTCAAAATATATATTGCAGACTAGTGGCCTAATTGCTTTGTTTTACTTTGGAGGGAAATGGATATGAAATACACCTAATATGCTCTGTAAATACACCAGCAAAGTCCTGGGAAGCCAGTTCTCACCAAAGTCCATCCTGGCAAGTTGGAAGCTTGTCCCCTGATTGCCTGGTCAGTGGTGGGCTAGCTGTGTGTTTCATCAAGCTAAAGCTCTTGGGATTTACATACTCCAAATACAATGTACTACACAGATGTTTCTGGACTAAATCCCTCACAGAATAGCTATTCCATAGAACTTCTCAATAAGAGCACCGAGATTGCTAAAATTATGTTCTCTGTACATCAGAAAAATGAGGTGACTGTTTCAAAGTTTTACCCAGTTCCAAGGATCACCTAGTGTGGTCTCCTTGTTATTCTCAAGGGACACAATGTAGCAGGTCAAGTTTTACATTCGTCGTCAGTTTTAAACATTTTAAAGAGCAACTACTTGCTGCCAGAGAGCAGTGAACCCTCAACAGCTTTCACAGCAACCTTCAACAGAATACAAGAAAACAGGGCAGAAAGAAATCAGGTTTCCCCTTAAAGCACTGACCATCCTGGAGGGCACAAAAGAAACCACTGCAACTGGGCACCATCAGCACGGCTGTGGTGGGACAGCTGCAGAGGGTTCTGCAGGTCTTGTCCAAGAAAGGAAAAAGTGGAACCACTAAAGCAGCAGTGAAAGGAAAAACTTCTTGTCAGGCACACTCTGTGCCTGCCTCCAAGTCCTGCATTTTGGGAATACTAGCAGAGGAAACAAGGCTTCAATTGCTCCATCTGTACCCACACATGACTCTGATGAGATATACTTTTAAATTGCTGAGTTCCTTCTGTCACTTATTTACAGATGACAGTAAGATAAGTGAAGAATTCCTAGGCATGGAAATATGCCCTCTTTTTACTGAGGAACCAAGAAATACTTTCCCGGGTATCCAGATAGGACAAATCTCCAACTGATGCTTGAAATAAGCAAGGACAAACAAACATCTGTAAGTTTCTCTGCCACACACTGATTGGTCTCTTTGATTCATCTGTGTTTTCCAGCAATTGACCAAAGAAGTTACTACAGCTCTGTATGTCAGACCTGGTATCCAGAAAATGCTCACGTATCATTTATACACTACACCATACTCAGTATTTCTGATATGCATAACAATTTTCACTGTGAGCATCTTGCAGAGCAGTGTCCAAAACATTAGGATTTGGGGTCCCACACACTGGCTTTAAGAAAGTCTAAGCTCTAGCTACATATTGTTTTAGTAAACATGTCTTTTTATCAGTGAATTCCAAGTAACAAGCTATTTCAGGCTTGCAGTTTACCAAGAGCTTTCTGCTCTAACTTGAACAAAACCTCAAACAGATAATATCCAGAGGTCCCTTTCAAAACTAAATTACTTCACATTTAAGGGAAGAAAATAATTCAGATCCAGCCACATATAGTCTCTGTTGCTGGAAGAGATCAGCCAGCAGGACATACTAAGCACTGGCAGCTGAATCTTGCAGGTGCATGAGAAGACCCTTCATTACATTTCAAACCACATCTCAAAGCCTATCAGATTATACCTGTCTACATAAATACATATAAAATACACAGCCCCTCGCACACACCCCAAAGAAAATGTGGTGAATAACCCAAGAAAAATCTGCAGAAGAACAAAAGAATGAGACCAAAAGACAAATACATTGTCAGCAAGAGTTTTATCCAGGCTGCCACAAATGCCACAACATGGAGTATTTCTAGCTGTAGACTGGGTAAATTATCTGACTATGAATTGCTCTTATGTTTGTTAAGTTTTTTATTCCAGGATTAGGTTCTACTAAAAATCAAACAAACCTTTCAATTTGGGAGAGTCTTCCTTATCTGCAAAAGCAGCTTCATACCCCTGCAGGTAACAGGCCTGAACAATCCCTAGCATGCTAACTTGATAAAAGAACTCAAAGATAATTACTTCTAAGCAGAGAACAAAATATGTAAATTCGGAGGGCAATCAATTTACACTGGGAAAAATCGTCATACAACTTGACACAAAGTAACAGGCAACTGCTGAAAGGAAATGCCACAGCTTACTACCATTCCCTGCTGCTGAATTCACTCTTAATTTTACCAAAACAACATCGGAGTGTGGTTGATTGAAAGGTGGTAAAAAGCCATTTGTGCTTTTGAACCCTGTTCAATAGATTTTGTAATCAGTTATGAAAACCGCGTACACAATCGGTCCTCAACAGCACAATCTTTCGCTACTAAGGTGCGGGCGATTATTCAGGGTTATTATTTCTTCAGACTTTTTTTGTCTGACGTCGCTGAACGGCAAAAACCGATTTGGAAAGCCGGCGTCCAGCTTTGTTCAAGCTCGCACAAAAAGAAAGGCGAAGCACCTTATTCCTCGTACCCTTCTCACGACGACGGGCGCAGCCGCTCGCTCGGGCTGGGGCCGCTCGGCACCGGGCCCGGCATTACAACACCGGGAAGGGAGGGTAGGAGGGAGGGAGGGAGCGCACGGCCGGCCCTGCCCACGCAGGGACCCGCGGGCCCCG
>NW_005054300.1:18748182-18763645 GCF_000277835.1 Geospiza fortis
AGCGGTGGAGGGGAAAATGAGGGACTCGCATGGGCTCCGTGGAAGAATAGTTCTGAGAAGGCTGACGCTGCAGTGCCGCAGGAGGGATAGAGTTCCATTGCAAAGGACAGCATTGTTTGCTTTTTCCATTTCCTGCATCTAAATAAATATGCCCAGTTAGTTAGATTGGAATACATTATAACTTCTGCAATGAGCTGCTCTGCTTGCTGATAAAGATGCTGAAGGCCATGATTTGCATTGCATTTCAAAGCTCCTTATCATTAGGACAAATTGGAAAAGTAATAATTTGTCTGTCTGTCTTCAAGTGAGCTCTCCCAGCAGCAGTGCAGAAGGAGCTGCAGTGACAGTGTTATGTGCCGGGGAGGCGGCACAGCTCCCACCTGGGCTGCTGGTTTTAATCCTTCACTTGACAGTGTGACAGCAGTTGTGCTGCTGATGTCCTCTTCCTTTTCACCTGTCCTGTCACTTGGTTACTCTGCACCAAGAACTTTGCACACAAAGCCAGCTAAGGGGAAATGAAGATCACATGGATCACACAGACCTACTCAGTTTCCCTTTGCTGCACACCAAAACACTCTTTAGGCCTTCAGGACACACCAGTAATTGCTGGTGTGGAGATGGCTGCCCAGATAAACTGGATGCAGAGAATAACCAGCTGGGAAGCAATCTGGTTTATTGGTGCCAAATAGCCACATGTGCATATATTGTGGCAAACATGGGCTTGCTTATTTTGTTGACCTCTCCACAGTGTAGCTCCATTTTTGCATGCTAATATCAGATAAGACTTGTAAATGTTGTGTACACCAGAGTTGTCACCTCTGAATGTAAGATGAGAGCACTGGCTTTGCATTCTGGCTCACATGTGTTCTACCTACAGATTGTTAGATGAGTGCTTCACTTCTGCATTATCCTGCACAGCAAAACAAAAGAGGAAGTCTAACTTCAAACCTACCGCCTTCACAGACTCCTTTAAAATGTAGGCAGGTAAAGGCACACCTAATAATTTTATGTGGCCAGATACCGTGGTGATAGGCATTTAAAAATGCAGGTCTTGTCTTACTAGACTTTTAGAAAATTTTTTCCGATCAACATCATCCAGAAAAATCTGTCAGTGTCCAAAACAAAGCCAGCCTGCAAGAGAGACAAAATCACAGCTTCCATGCCAAGCAATACAGAACTCCTATGCTTATGTTTATAATTTCAAAGGAAAATATGAGTCTGCTGTTCTTCCACTCTGTGTACTATGAAGTTATAGCAGCAGAAGAGACACTCAATATGGAAGAAGAATGCAACATGCGTGTGTGTGCTCCCAAGCAGATCCAAAGCTGTTAGTGCTAGCATCCCTTCAGTAATCATGTGTGCTAATACAGTCCAGTGCTTGTCAGATGTTAGATACTGATTCCAATCCAGGATGCATGAATTTAGCAACAGCCACTAGCCATGAAATGGATTTAACTCTTTTTGTGAAATGGATCAATTCTTTTTGTCCAGTTCCTGGTGTGTAAATTTGCACATTGCAGAAATTGCTGTCTCAGCCAGTACTTTTCGAGGCACTTGGGCATTGAAGATACCCACAAGTCCCTGTCAGGTCAGGAACAGTGTTGCTGAGGATGAAGTTTGTATTGCTATGGCAAGTAATGCCCATCTCTGTGTTACTGAGTGCTATTAGCTCCTTGTCTTAATCACAAAATAAAGTTGGCAAAAATAACCTACATTATAATGATATTAGGACTGCAGGAGACCAGACTGCATCTTAATCTAAAATGATGAATCATGATGACCTTAGAAAGTATTTAGATTGTGATGGATGTCTGATTAAACAGCACATAGAAAATACTGATGTCTTTCAAAACAGTGCAGTACTTAAGTTTCAAATATCTCTACCAGGATAGGTAGAGAGACCTTTTTAAACCCAAAAGTGAACACTTTAGTTGATGGGCTTTCAGAAAGACACAGGGCTCCAGCAAGCTAATTAGCAGCAGCAGTCTTACCTGGTGAGGATTTCAGGAATCTGCAAAAACTCAGACACATCAAGTTTAGTAACACTAAGTATTTATTTTGTTAATTGAGCCACACTCAAAAAGCACTGAAGTCTGAAAATCAGGAAATAAACATAAGTTTATTTGACATTTGGCCAAGATGAGATATGGAAGTCTAACATGTGATATAAAAGAAGCAGTTCAAAACTGATTGTCATGATGAAGAGAGCTGTATTTAAAAAAAAAAAAGGGTTGTCTTCCAGCTGCTTTCATTGTTATTTCCTCTCCAGGAATTTCCTATTAGTTCTTGGAATCACTAGGGAACTACAAACTTGAATATCAAAAGAACAAAGAGGTATATATAGGGAGAAGGTCAGCCATGTGATAGGACTTGGTCTTTGTAGATCCTTCTTCTCTTCAGTCTCTGGAATTCAGATGTCTTAAATCTGTGGTCCAAATATATTTTTGAGAACTGTTTGCAATTAGATGAGTATTTCTCTGTTACTGCTACAAAAATAAATATTCCATGTTGCATATTAAAAGAATATTGCCCTTCAGCCAGGGACACAATTATTTCACTTAATATGACATTAATTTGGCTTTGTCTCTTTTTCAGAACTATTTTACTTGAAAGCATATTCTTTTGATTATAAATTTATTCAGCTCTTTGTTACTTACAAAAGTAATGGATTTTATTCAGTTTTTTAAATGTAAGCAAAAATAATTCAATAAGGCAGAGTAAAATCTGGGAAGAAATGTGTTTTTAAAAAATTTTTGCTAGTGGATCACTGGTAGTAAAGAGGCAAGCCATGTCCAACCAGTCTGGTGTGGAACTGAGTCCGGGGCAGCGTTGGAGAGCACTGTGGCACTATCCAAGGAATAACAGCTCAGAGTGCAGAGCGTGGGCACAAGGAAACAGGAGGGTCCCCACAGCTCAAGCACTTGGTGTGTTTTGGGGTTACTTGGGCTTCTACAGGGGATTCTTCCTCCGCCTTGTGCAGGTGGCCGTGGAGGAAGGAGGACACAAAGGCTGTACCTGTCCCCAGCAGGGGAGGGTGGGAGCTGATCCCTCACTGAACTCTGCTGTGGGGAACTCATGCCCCTGCTGTGGCAAAGGGCTGCAGTAAATCGCAGCATTTTGCTCTGGGAGACATCTTCCCAGCTAAGAACCAAACTTCCTGCTGCTTTTTCTGTTTCTTCTTCCTGTGCCTAGTTGAGCTGTATGATTTTGTTTTTATGGATTCACATTTACGAAACCCTTGTTGCAGTCTTCTCACCAGGTTGTAATAAACCCTGACATAACTCTCCTTTTAAATACAAATTACTTTGTTTTCCTTAAAACCAGAGCATTAAAAGTCATAACACAGAAAAAGAAAATATTTGTAGGCTCAGCATAGGCTTCACCAGGGTGCCTCACTCATATCAGTTTGTTTGGAGAATTAGTAATATGTTTTCCTCTAGATGCATGCACATAAAATCCCAAAAGTCTTCAGCTGCTCAGAGAAGATTAAGTATTTTGATTGCAGTGCTGGTTTTAAAATTTATGTTCTGAATTATCAGTCAGTAGTGCCAAATGATCTACAAAGAAGTTTGAATTATAGTCAGAGAAAAGCTGAATGTTTGTGTTCCTCCACCTCTTGTTACAAGAGGTATTTGTTTCTTTTACAAGTTGGAATATTCCTTAGATCCAAACCCACACTGTATTAACAGTTCCTCTGTTAAGCCTGATGCTCAGGCTTTGTCCTGAAACTGGAGCACTGCTGAAAGCAGAAATGTTTTTAAAACCTGCTGTTACACAAGGCAAATTCTTATCAATACAGAACATTTCTGTCCTGCTGTGTATAACAGCTTTGTGCTCAGGAGGCATGGATTCAAGTGGATGTGTCTCTGGCAGCTGTAGGAGCGGGTGCTGTAGAGATTTACAAAGATGGACATTTATGAGACTGAAAATGCTCTGTTCCTCCAAGCTTGTTAAAATGAAACAGATCTGATCCTCTACAAAAGAAATGAATGAAATAATTTCATCACTTCCTTATTTCTTCTCAGCCTAAACATATCTTTAAACATGAATAAATTGCTGTTAAATAAGAGCAAGTGCAGCAAAATAGTCTCATTCACTTCTTTCTTTCATATTATAGTAAAACCAATATGGGACTACAAAATAATAAAAGGATATCCTTGTATTTCAGCTAAAATGTCTGAAAATATATAATGAAGTTAAAGGCATAGCAATGAAGCTTTTCTCTCTTAGTCTGTAAGGTACTTGAATATTAACTGGAACTTGAACAAGTTAAACTCATACAGCTAAAAGCAAATCCCAAAAAATAGTCTATGACTCCCTTTGCTTCCAATGAGAAATTGGCCTGTGTCTGCAAATCTCCTCATTTGGCAGCCACACCTAATACAGTCTAAACTCTCACTGGCATCAGCAAAAAATTACCTGATTAGGGATGCAGGATTGGATCTAAGATAATAGCATATTAAAAATCCACCATGGATTCAAAAGCTACTAATGGAAATGAAATCCCTGAGAACATAAACCATTGCAAGCAGTCGGACAGTTTCCACTGTACTTACTGAGAATGCTAAACAATAGCAGCTTTGCATGTGTGACCATCAGGAAACACAGCTGTGCTTCTTTGTGTTACAATGAATTACTTCCGTTGTATATAAAATTGAAAGTATTGGTACTCGGGGGCGGAAAAAGGATATCCTGATACACTGCTCCTATTTCCTTACCAAGGCCTATTACTGAATGGTGCATTAATTCACTCTCAATGAATTACCCTGCACAGAATAGATTGGGTGGTTAATTGTTATGCTAAAATCTACTTTTTCTTTGGATTTTCACTCTCCTACATTTTTTTATCTCATTTTACTACTTTTACATATGCCCTCTTTGATAGTAATTGTTCACTTTTAATTAGTTGCACTTGATAATGAAGGTCTAAAAGAAACATTTACTTAACTATCTTTTGACTTAAAGATTGTTCTATTAATATTTTTTAAGTTACAAGATCAGAGAAAGCACAATCTTTCTCACTGTCCTTTAAAGAAATGAACAAATTCATCTTAACTGAAGTATTTGTGGCCAGGTTCTCTGAAGCTGGCACACAGAGATTAATTTATACCTTTCTGTGCCAGTGAATATTCTTAAGCTGGAGGGGAATGAGGATTGTTACCCAAAGTTAGGGAGGAGTAGCAACAACCCTCTGTTATGCATTCTTTTTTTTTTTTTTTTGAGAATTGCATAGGAGCAAGAACTGTTTGAGGTTGTACTAAATAGGCAAATATGGACCCTGAGGAAATACACTACCCCCAAACTTTAATATCTACTTTTTAATAACACTGACTCTTTCTTTTTAGAGAACTTCTAAACAGAGAGCAGCTTCTGTGACTCCTTAGGAAGTCAATGAAGTCTCCAACAACCACCAGCCATGTAAGGCCATAAAAGGTGGATAATGTGTTCTGTATTTGTCTCTGAGAATTTAATTTCTCAGGCTGTGTCTCCTGTCCTAGAAGTCTGACAGTCAGTCACCTTTCACCACCAGATTGTTTCCAATCCATTCTAGGATGTCTAACACGAAGTTACATGTGGAAAACATGGAGTCCTTCAATGTGAGAAAGTAAATTTTGCCAAATGAGCTGAAACCTTTGCAAGCTTGAATTCAGACTGGTGTCATGATGCAGTAACAGGAGAATAGCAGCTCAGAAGAGCTCCCATTCCAGAAACTGCTGTACATAATAAAAATGGCAGAAAATTGCCATCCACAAAACAGCTCTGTTGTCCTTTTGCTGCAGCAGCTGGCACTGGGAATACAATCTCAAAGGCAAACTGTGCTCTGCCATTATTTTATACCCACACAGCTCAGATTCAGGTGTGCTCTCTCTGAGGCCACAGCTAGAACCAGAATCCCTGGCTGGCACTTTGGATTTCTTGCAAGGACTTTTGGCCAGAAGTAGATGCCATGTAGTGTACATGCAATAAAGCAGAAACTTTCAATTAGTGTCATCTGTGTTGTGCATCCACAATAAATCTCAGGAAGTCTGGTATTTGCAGGATGCAGTGGGCACTCACATGAGCAGCAGAGCCCACTCTGTCACCTTTTACCCCACAGCTTACAGGCCTGGGAAAAGAACAGGAACTCTGGTCAGGCTTCTGCATGTGCATCAATCACAGGATCACAGGGAAATTGACAATATCCTTGCCATCAGTACAGGGAAAAAATTTGCAGGAAGAAAATCTGTCAAGGAATGTGCAGGGTACAGCTGAAGAATATTTTGTTGTGAAAATAATACCTGGTCTTTTTTTATAATGCACAAATAAAAATTTTATTCCTGAAATCGTATTTTTTATATTAAGTCAGATTTTTGGAAAGTGTGCCCTTCTTTCTGCTCCCACATCCCCTATGCTATCAAAATTGTGGAGTTGTTACTTCATAAAGCAAAATTACCTAACAGATAACAAAACCCAGGTCTCAAGGTGCACTCAGATTTGTGCAGTATTCTCAAGCTATATATAGTAAATGGACTAGATGACAACAATTTAGGCTCAAATAGTACAGGTATGAAACATATCCACTTAAAGGAAATCAGAATCTCAGTTCTGAGTGTTTTAATCCACATATATGTCCTATACATGCATATAGGAATGCTTGCATTAGTCATCATGAAGATTTCTTTAAATGAAACTAAACCTCGATCCCAGCATTATTTTCCTGTCTACATATGATTAGATCTTAAAATAATTTAAACACTGTAAATCATTCTTTTGTTTTGAAATGAGATCTTTAATTAAGGCTATAGATATTTATTAAACCTCCTAAAAATCCAAAACATCCTCTTTAATGCACCATGAGAATAAAACAATCTAGAACAGCAAGTTTTCTGGCTTTAGTGTAGCAAGCAGCATTCATTCCACAAGTACTGGAAGAATCATCACGTTCATTCAATTCAAAGTTGTATTTTTATCTATGTCTTTTAATTAAAAGAAAAATAAGTCCCTACTCTTTCAGTAACACTATGCACAGTAAACTAAGTAGAAGCAGAAGAATTTCCATAGCATCTTTGTCATAAATGAAAATAATCCAATTTCGAAAGTAGTAAGATTAGAAAATACTTTTGTAGTAGAGAGAGATTTATTAAAGATACTTTATGCATACTAATTTATTATTCCCTAACAGTTATTATCTGGAAACTTTTAAAGGAAAAATGTTTTGTTCAAAAGTTTAGCTTTGTTAAAAAAAATCCTTCTTGAATCCTTCTTGTCTTTATTACAGAGAAAATTCTTGTGACTCAGCCTGACAGTCCTTATTAGTACAACACACGTTTGTTACTGTTTTCTTTTGATGTAATCTTCCTAAGAGGAGGAACAAATGTATTTTAACAGCTATCCAAGGGCATATTTCATAGGCTCACAGCACAGAATTTATGCCTGAATATAGTCTGAATCTCATCCATAACTCTGATTTGCCTGGGAGAACAAAGCGTTTCATTGTGTATTCAATAATGGTTTCAGCAACCTTATTCACACATTCCTTCCTTTCTTAATCAGCAGAAACTGTTTGAATTCGAGATGCATGATTAGGGTGGATGGGGAAACAATGCCAAAGCCTAAGCTTTTGAAATCTCCATTTCTTCAGAGCAATAATCTCTCTTTAAGAATGTCTGTTAAGAATCCCTTAATGCAACATTTGTCACACATTTTGTACCATGTCCTTTCCTAATGAACTTTGCTCTATTCCCCTTTTCCACCCTGTGAGCTGGCATGGTGCTCTGCTTATGCCTCTATTGCTTCCAGTTCCAACAACTGAACTCTCCAGGGATCACAGTGCACAGTTTAGGAAGCACTGTCTTGTGCAAAGGTTAAAGATCAGAACAGACAATCTGAAAAACAGCAATTTTGATCTGACAAAATCCTGCATACATTCTGGGCATTCTTTTCAATTGCATTTCTTATGCATGTTGTAAACAGAAATTGGGGCTGGGAAATAAAATCAAAATGCACGAAGTTGTGATTCCTGATGCTGTACTTGGCATCTAAATCAAAGTCTGTTCATCTGTCATCTAACTTCTTAATTATGTTTAATATACTTAGTTGTATCTCTAAAATGCCTGCATTTCTGAGGGGTGTGCAACAGGAACGCACAAAATGGCTGTTTTTGTAAAACACATTGTTATATGAAGTCATCCTTTCATTTGTACATATTTCTTGGCACTAGAGTTCAACGAGGGTGTTCAAAACACTTTGTGTATTTTAAGTAACTTTTGCTAAGAAACAGTAGAACACCTACCTGAATTTATGCAGTCAAACTTTGTTTGCAGATGCATCAATGTAACTGAAGCGAGAATTTACCCACTCCTTACAAAGTTACTATAAACAGTATTTGTTGACACAATAAGGTCTGGGACTATACAGGTCTTGCTGAGTTACAACACGTACTGTTAGCAGGCTGCATCTTTTAAGCACACAAATTTTTGTTTAAAACAGCATTATTTTGTCAATACAATATTCAAGACTGATATACAATAAAGTTGAAACCAATGGTTTTAATTTTTATTTTCAGGTCTGAAGTAGAGAGTACAAGCTTAGGTATGCTTTCTTAATGATAGTACATGGCTGAAAGCTGTCAGCTGCTCACATGGCATATTAATAAATATACCCAAATCATAAAGCTTTAACTGGTTTTGCACATTGCTTTTATTACTAGACTGTTTTATTCATGTTGGCACAGATAATCCATGCAAGGTAATTACTCACATCTCATAAACCACCAGCCATTGTGTTCTGAAATAACTAGGAACTCAGGAAAAAATATCTATCTAAAAGCAAGGACACTTGTGGCATCAAGTCAACATGTCAAAATCTTATAAAACCTAGACTTCTAATATATGATCACTGCAGGCAATAAATCACTCAATTTCAAATTCTGATGTTTATAAATACTAAACAAATTAATATCCACTACCAGGAGATGAGTACTGCAAAAAAACATTAGTGTGCCCAGCATTAGACACTAATGAACGTGTTCAGTGCTGTGGACATTCACATTATTAAACATAAATACAAGTAATCTTCAGCCAAACATTTCACCCAAAGTACTGACCACTGAAGGACCAATGGAAAAATATTTTTTCTTGTTTTGAATTGGTTTTAGAATTGAGAATTGTATAATGTGTGAATCCAATATAGGGAAAACTAATGAAAAAGAGTTCTAAGACTGTTTTTTTGTCCAGATAATAAAAGTAGCTTCATTTGGAAACATTTAATTTGCCCTGTTCTGCAAAAAGAACATCAAAAGAGAGAAAAGCATTAAAAAAAGCTTTTGAATCTTTTGACTGAAAAGTTATTGAACACTTTTTAGTTAGACAAAAGACTGATATTTTTAATTGATCATTCAGAGGTACAGTATCTTTGTTTTATTGAGTAAAACCTCACATTAATTAGAATGAAAAGAAATATTCAGAAGAACTTAGGACTTATCTCAGGCATCTCTTACAAACATAAAACATAATCAAGTACACATTATTCATCTTGCATATTATTGTACAACATTATTTTCCGTGATAGTTAAAGGCCGTACTTTGAGTTTTAGAGATATTTATTATTTTATATATATATATATATATGCAATTTTTCCTCTTCATATCACAAAGTGATGTAGCAGAAGAGTATCAGCAGTTATGTGGTATTCTACCCCTGTGAAAGTTAAAATGCTACATTATTATTCACAAATTTCTGGTTCAGATATGTGCAAAAATTACATCGTAATATAGATATCAAGGGCAGCTACGTGGATTCCCTATTTTTGGACCACATTATGAAGCAGCACAAGTCATAACAGGAAATTTTTATTACATGATAATCCTCAGGGTATCTCTGTTCTTCACTCAGAGATATCGCTGTACCTCATATGTAAACTAGCTTTAATCTCAATTGCTCAGACACCAGCTGGAGTCAGGGCATGTGCTACAGTTCTCTGCCCAAGGAATTTTTCAGGACTCTCTAAAGCCAGTACAGCTCCCACTGAAGTCTGTGCTGCTGCACTTCCACTGCTGCCACCCTGCAAGCCAGCTCAGCTCTGCTCACATTCATTGCATTCCCTTTCCTGCAGTCCAGACTTCAGATGTACCAGATTGGATCCTTGCTCACCCCTCTGTACGTATCCAAACCATCTCTCTGGGCTCCGGGAGCTACTTGTACCCTCATTTCTAACCTGAAGCCCTCTCCCTGACTGCAGTGATCCTGCTGCCCCTACCCAGCCTCCCTGCCCCACCCAACTCTGACATGCAGCGTGGTGGAGCTGCCCTTAGCTGGCTATTCCCTGCTCCAACCCCAGCCTCAGGAAGGGCTCCCCATCTTTCCCACTCAGCCAGAGGCCTGCAGAGCCCCTGCATGCTGGCAGCCTCGGGTGCTCCCTCTGCGGTCCCAGCGTCCCCCCCCTGCCCGCACTGCAGCCCCGGGTCCCGGTACCTCCGGGCTGTCCCACCCAGGGGCCGTGAGGTGCTGCAGCCCCAGCTGCCTGCCAGCAGCTTTTCACTGACTGACTGCTCTCCTAAGCTGCAGCCCAACATCTCCGGCCAGATCCTAAAATGATTTATCCTCCATGGGGCCAGTGAAGAGGACGCTTACAGGGACATTGAGGGGGAAGGTGGAGGGGAGAATGAGACACACACAAATAAACACATGCAGCTCAGAGGGGAAGGACCTCATGAAATTCTCCTGAGGCATCCATCACAAGCCCTTCCCATGGAGCCTGGCTCCCTATTCTGATGTTGAAGTCAGAGATTAGTCCCAGTCAGTGGCCAACACTGACAAAAATCTGCCTAAAGAATATCTTCAATACAGTCTCAGTATAAAGTATGCTGATGTGAATTCTCTCAAATAAGAGATAATAATAAAAAGCATTTTGTTGAATGGCACTGAAAAATGAAGAGGAAATGTAGAATTTTCTCACTGTTGTGAACATGTATTTAATGAAGTCAAATAGGAGTGGAAAAAAATATTTAACTTCCATAATTACGATATATTCCTCTGGAGAATATTATGAGCCAGATCTTTGGATTTTGTAATCTATGGGACCATATTCACACCAGCCCAGCACCGAGTGAAAATAGAAAATTTGCTTGCTTACAGAAAAAAATCCAAAACAAACAAACAAACAAAAATCCAACCAACCAACCAAACAAAAGGCTTTGCATACAATGTACTAGTGTTTTAGAATAATTCATGCATACAAAAATCTGACCCTGTAGCAACTCAGATCAGATCACGGCTAAGATCAGTGAAAACTAAGATACCTACTGAATAAATACAGGTCATACATGTCAAAACTGCCACAGGCAGTTCAGATTGTTAATTTTGTCCAAGATGCAGACTGCCTGCAGCTAACTTAACTCTTGTTTTAGAACTCCAAATTTCATTTATTCCTCCCCAAGCTTCAGATAGTTTTTCATCCCTTAAAAGACACACAAATGAAATGGGCATTACCCATGGGAGGGACAAGACAGACAATATTACGTAATTTTTTGCTACTCAGAACACAAGGTAAAATAGGTGCAGATGGCACCAGCATGTGGCCCACAGAAAGCATCCTCAGCCTCAGAAGTACTAATTCAAAACTGTCAGTACTGCAAGCTGTCAACACACACATCATAATTCTCACTTAAATGAGTTAATAAAGCTTGAATGGTGATCAGACTTTCCATCTTAACTCCATCAGACAGAACTGCTGTCTCTCATATAAAAGTCACTGATATTCAAAAATTCAAAAGTATTGTCAGTACTTTAAGTATTGCTTATTTGAAAAAAGAGTTTTATGAATAACTGTCTGAACAACTTGAAAGTTGTTCTCAAGCTATTAAGATAGATGGTTATTAGAAAAGATGACTGTATGGTTATCCTAATTGTTGCAACATAACTACTGTTTTCCAATGGCAAATAGTGCTACAATTCATGATGTGCTGCATTTAAAGTAAGGAAAGAAATAAGGAGTATGTGCCTGCTGCTTTATGGATTTTTGATACACATTCATTTACTATAGGAAAAAAAGCCTTTTTCCTATTTATGTGGGATAGAGGAGGGAATTTTTGCAAGCTGTCTCCCACAACCTAGCTGTGCTAGATGCATGTGTTTCTTCTGTGTTTACTTGTGTAAAGGTCCAGATGTAGGTTCCTACCTCCCTCTGACATCAGTGGGAATTAGAAACCAAAGCAAGATTGAATCTCTTTTTTTTTCCTCAGAAGGAAAGGAAAACTGGTTTTGAATTAAAAGCTGGCCTTTCCAGTCAGCTCTATTCCATCTGATGTAAGAGCAATTTGGAGAAAGCCAGTTGTCCTTTTCCATTAGCATTTGAAAGTGAATTATCTACCGTGCACATAGAAGCCAAGTGCACTAGCAAGGCTGACCCAACCATTTTATTTTTAAACTGTTATGGATTGTCACCTAGGCTTCCCAGCTACGTATGGATTCAAGGCAGACTTGTTATTTGGAAAGAATCTAAAATATCTGATGCTATGAGGTAGCACCACAAGATAATGGAACAGCACTCACTTTTCCTAGAGGAAGCCCTAATCTATTTATTTCCATTTGAAAGCTACGGCCTTTGGTTCTACAGATGACTGTACATATGGCACTTACTCATTCTTGCTGTGAAAGAAAATGACTTAATACAGAAGTATTTTTCCAGTTGTTTTTAAACACCAATGTGTGGTCTAAGCAGTAAAACTGCTGTGGATAGTTAACTTGAAACTATATTTGCATATTGCTTTTTAGAATAAGGTTTTAGTTAATTTCAATATTTCCGCCAACTGTTGCTATAATAATGGACTAGTTCATGGTTTTGACTGCTCATCCAATAATTTTTGTATGAACTTCACAAAAAGCACGTTCTGCATTTATGAAAGAGGGTAAAGTTAAACTTGAGAAGTACCAACGTCTAGCTTTTACCGAGAGAAGTGCTAGCCATGGTTATCAACTTTATGGTTGCCCAGTTAGTCATCTGTTTTACCCCAGCATTACTGGCTACCAACTCTTCTTCTAAACATTGATGGCATGGGCATGCTTCTTGCACAGTGGCTTGTCCTTCTTGGAGTAGAATGGCTGACCTTCCAAATTCACATGGCATACCTAGAATTAATAATAACTGCAATCAGGAATAATTAAGGAAAAAGAAAAGGGAGAAAGATGTGACTATCAGTTTCAAATGTATTGCTCTTCTGCCCATGCATTTCTTTGGTAGTCTTTGGGAGTCATTGTATTGATTTGCTATTGATTTAACCCACTGAAAGAAATCAAGTTAGGTCCTTAAAAAGACCCCCACTGTGAGAATTGCTTATTAACAACACATAATAAAGCTATCATTTCCACAGAAGATGGGGCAGCTAAGGCAAATGAACAAGCATGAAATATTCAGAGAAAGTGTCTTTATAAGCCATCAATATTTTTAAGTGATTAAGAGCTGTTAGCTTGTGAAGGAAACTTGCTTAGTGTTCCTATGTTAGAATTTTCAAAAGACTTCAGTTTTCACAAAACACTTTTTTATAAAGCTAGTTTAGCTTCAGATATTTATAAACATTTCTATACTTTCAATGAGCCTACCTAAATTTTAGACTTAAACAAACATTAGAAATTGTCGCTGTCAGTTTGGTGTGGCCAACATACTATTTTTAGCTAATTAGAGATTCTAGATATTATTACTTTAGGAATAATATGTTGCAGAGCTGCTCAGTGGTATTAGAACCAGATGAAAGTACTGTTTATCATATGGACTTTTCTGCTTTGTGTGCAGAGTGTGGGAATATGGCCAATCTCCAGAGCTATGTGCACACCACAGATTGATGAGTTTGACCAACTTCTATGCTAATTACTATTCATGCTGTCTAAACAGACTTCTTTTTGCAAGTTTCAACAAGCATTCAGCATGGAAATACAAACTTTACTGCTTTGTAAGTAAGATTATGGTTATACTGTTCAGTATGGTGTTAATTTATTTTCAGTCTTGCTCTATCTCTATTTGGCAAACACTGGAAAGAATAACAGCAATAGTGGTTTGTACTGCTGTATGTACTATCTAAAATTGGATGTTTTATTAGAAAACACTCACTTACGATGGTCAAGTTCCATAATACTAGTAAAAGTTATGGAGGAGAAGGAAAATTACTCCCATCCTTCTCCAAATGGAAGTAAAGAATGAAATTTCATCCATCTGCATCCTTAAGCATATGTTAGTTATTACTGCTTTCAGGTTCTCTGATGTTACTACACAATTTAGGAATATAAAGGAACGAGATAGTATTTGATGTAGAACCTACAGCACAAATGAAGCAGGTGTCATGCCAAGTGTGTCCAAGAGCTTCAATGAATTTATCTCCAGCTTCAACAGGATAATCACAGCCATGACATTTTGTGCTGAACAAAGCAATATAATCTAAAATAAAACAAAAAGCAAACTTAGAACAAACTCTTAACATAATCATATTAAGTCCAAAAGAATTAGAACGTTTCCAGACAATGAATGTTTTGATTGTTTTTGCTCAGTTTCCTACTACATTTACTGCAACACTCCTACTGAAATATGCTTATTTTCTTTCATTATTTAAATACAAACTCAGTCCAGAACCCCCTGTTAGTATGACATATATCATCACAAATGTAGAAGACATACAAAAAATCCATTGAATTTGAAGTTGTGTTGCTCACAATACTTTCAAATTAGCTTTAATATATGTGGAATTTATTCATAGGACACATATGGTTGTACAAGAGTCTAATGACAAGGGAATGTTACAAGTTTCCATGCCTGTAATAATATTCTTTTTGCATAAAGAGAGAACATTATGGAAACCCCATACTGGCTGATTAATACATCTTTACTTTATCAAGTGTGATTAGGAAAGGTTTGACATTGAAAAATATTAGTGGAAATTCCAAAGGTATATGGAATCCATGAGAGTTATTTGATCTTCTGACAAAACCTCCAGTTTTAAAGGGTTGGTACCCAGTCAGTCATTATGCATGGTTTTTTTTCTTCACTAAGAGCTACTCTGACTTGTAAAATTTGAATTGCATAACCATAAGAAAGGAATCTCCAGAAAGAAGTAGGCCAGGACCTCACTGAATGCACAAGGGGAATACAGAGGGAATATCACTTAAACCTTAACCTCCTTCCTGACTATGTCAGGCAACACATTTGCATGGCAAGTACCATTTTGGGAAAACATGGCCTTTCCCTTTCTTAGCTGGCAAGAAGCAGTTTGTTTGTTGCAGCAGCCAGGAAGCAAAATCTGCACCACCATGTGCTGCACATCTGTGCAGATCTATCTCTTCGTAAGTGTTGGTTGAACAATTCTAGGGTGAGGCAACAGCATCAGAGGTCACAGCTCCAGCAACTCAGGGTTGTGGGCAGCCCTAGAAGACTAATTTTTCATTTCTGGTGAGCAGAACCTACCAAGGAGGGGAGTGGAACAGGGGAAAATGTGTAGGG
>NW_005054300.1:18763655-18853377 GCF_000277835.1 Geospiza fortis
TAGGGAAGGAAGTGCAAAGTATGATAATACATAAGGGAGAGAAGTGAGGAAAGGCATTGTGGACATTGAGGCAAAGGCCAGTGCTTTGCCATTCTCTCATACAGACTGGAGAAAAATACAGACACAAACACTTGCATGTGTGGAGAGTGGAAACAAAATCCATGCTGGATGGGGAACTCCTACTATTTTGTTCCCCAGCTGCTTTATTCTTACGTTGCTTCCATGAACATGAAGCACACAATTACTGTGCAGAACTGTCCAGACTGCCATACCTTTCTCACAGTAGGGCTCCCCATCCTCCATGTGGAACAGGCTATTCCCAAATGGCTTCTTACAAGCAGCACAGACAAAGCAACTTGTGTGCCAAGTCTGTCTTAGGGCATGCATCACTTCCTGTAAAACAAACAAACAAACAAACAAAAATCTCCAGCAGAATAGCCAGCCCTGCAACTTCCTCCTGGAGAACAAACACAAGGCAGAGATGCTCTAAATTCTTCCTTCTGTATCAGCCAGTTCCCCTCCACAAAAGAAATAATTGACAGAAATTGGGCTCCTTTTGGAAAGAAAGAGGAAATAGGACAGCAAGCTTTCTAGAACAATGTATTTGCCAAAGTGAAAAAACATGGTTCAGCCAGCAGTTTGTATCAACATGCCCAGTCCCCATTGCAGGAGGGATTCTGCACAAAGATTCTGATTATTTTCTCCATGACCAGTATGAACTCTTCAATGCAAGAGTATGATTTGTTAAATAAATTTCAAAGAGTAATTTTCTAAGACGAGGAATAAGTGGTGTAAGTCTGTTATTTCAAAATGATACAGATTCTGTACTAATTTCTTTATGCTTCTTACAAGAACAATTCACAAACTAATGTAAAAATCTAAAAAAAAAATAGGAAAGGTTCTTTTAACTTATATGATTAGCAAAAATGAGTGTGCATGTCTGTTCCTAAGTCACATGTTTATCACAAAAAAAACCCCAATTCTGTGTTTTCTGATGTTTTCTTCAACTGAGCACATCTAGATTTTATCAGTCTCTTACTTCTGTCCAGTATGGAGAAATCTCTATTACTGCCTCATTCTTTTGTCATACAGAAGTCTTCCAAGTCCAAAAGCTGCTGTACTGGGCTCTGATGCACACTTACCTGCTAATTTGTCAATGTTACGTGTAGCCAGGATGATGTTGGACATTATATCTCTGTCCAACAGCCCAGATTTCAAAGGGCCAGCTGCATAACTGCTGTGAATTAACTTTGTTAACTTCAGTGAAACAGCATTGATTTATACCAGCTGAGAAGCTAGATCCTATTTTATGTTGCTTCCAATTATACACATAGACTCTGTTTCTCTTTTAAAGTTTGTTTTTAATGTCCAGTGATTATGAGAAAATGGATTGAAGTCATCTTCCATGCTTTCAATCCAGTGAATAGAAAGAATAGTCTAATTTAGATTTGCCATATATCTCATTAGAGAATCACCATTTGAGATTCATTAACTTCTGTTAATGTTTGCAAAACAACTATTGCTGATAAATAGGTTTGGATCCATTTATGAACCTCAGTGAGGTAAGAAGCAAAAATAGCTTGAGAAATCTTATTAATATGAATAGAGGCAGCTGGCATCTTTGCTATTTTCCTGATGAAAATCCATATGGGAAACTGATTTGTGCCAGCATTCATTAGGTAGGTTAAGTCAGCACTCTGCTATAAATTACTCCTTCTGCTGCAGTAGCAAACAAGACTTGGTTGGAGCCAGAGCTTCACCATCAATGTCTGATGCTGCCACCCCTAATTGCCAGTTGCAGAGAAGAGCATCTGTAATGCCAGCATTTGGACAGATGTCAAAAGGTGACAGCTAAGCAGTGAAAAACCAGTGGGGGACTCCTTGCTTCTTCATCTGAGTCATACATTCCCTACAACTGCATGCATAAATACACCGCTAAAATTATTGATGGTATTCCAACCTCACCACCATCTGAGGTATGTGGAGAGCAAATTAAATTGTACATTTACTTGTACATTAGTCCTTTAAGACAAAAGTGGCATGTATTTTTTGCTTTGTGGAATTCAGATCTTTGTATTTATTCTGTATTTTCTAAACTACAAGAAACCAGCAGAATTCGTCAACACCTGTGCTGCCAACTAACAGTGAGGTGCAACAAGAGCAATGGGCCTCTTCCCAACATCACTGATTTCTCTACTGAAATTTTGACTAAATCCTGTGTAAGAAACAAAAACCCAATTCAAGTCTCTTACTATAAAGAAGAGAGAGATAAAAGTAACATAGTGTGTAGCAAATAGCAAAAAACGATCCAGAAAGTATTATTTTACACTCACTGAGATGGTACCTGGATTACATATTCTATGAGCTCAATAAAGTACAGAAATATCCAAGACTTCTGATGGAAAAAAATATTATAAAATAATATGTTTCTCATTATTAAATAATCAACAAGTCAGGGAATAAGTCTTAAAAGGATGAAATAATAAAACATCTGCCTTCACTGCTTACAGTCAAAACTATTTCACTATTTCAGGGATCCAGGCAGTTGCAGAAAGGGTTACTGTTGTTCTCTTACCCCCATAATCTTAGTGTGGCATCTGGCACAGGTCGGTGCAAAGAACTGTTCATAGCAGCGCTCACAGTACACACTGTTCTGCTCCTCCACAAAGCACATATCAGCCAAGGATGTCTTGCAGTAAGCACAATTGAATTCTTCTGGGTGCCAAGAGCGACCCATGGCTACCAGGAAAGGACCTCTGGAAACAATCATAACTTATTTGTAATCTTGTTTAATCTTACTTGTATTGTGAAAAAAAGATTGAATGACCCTGATTGCAAACCCACTTTCTCAGACAGCATGTACATGTGAAAGAAGCTATTTGAACCATGAGGTGCAAATTAAAATCATATTCAGAAACCTGAACAGAAGTGGTCTTTTTCAAGACCATTACTCAAAACACACTGGTTAAAACATTTCATTATTGTTTGATCTTGTACACCGCATTTACAGACAGCTGTTGGAAAAAACAATTGTTTTCATATCTGCATAGCTATAAGTGGTCTTTGTAAGCAGATGCAAAGGCAAGAAGAAAAGGCCAAAGGCAACAGAAGACAATGCTACTATTTGAAAGCATGAAATAACAGGCAAATTTCCATCTTTACACACCCACACCCCACAACAGCTCCTAAAGTATCCTACCTTCTTTCTGTCTGACAGCACTGCGCGCAGCATGTTCTAGAAATGTCAGACTATCAGGTGACAACTTGCTGTTTTGTTATGTGGAAGACACATTAAATTCATTTTGGTGATTGACTCTGGTGATTGCAGTTAGATATAATGATTATTACTGGAATATTTCCATTCCAGAATCTATTAAGGACAATAATCAGCAGTTCCACATCACCAAACTAGCTCCTTTTAGTGGGGAAGACTGTCATTAAACATGGATTACTTAAAGTTGGATAGCAGTGCAAAGGCTAACAGTAGGCACTGGTCCAGCAGAATGAATTGGGAGAGAAGGGAGAGGCAAGCTACGAATCCCTGGTAATAGAGTGTAGGCATTATCTTTCTCCAGACACAAAAGCAACAATTACATTTGGCTGCTGTTCCAAAATGATACCTTGTTCCATTTCTCTCCACAACCCCCCCTCTGCTCCCAGCCCCCTAACTCTCCCAAAGAAGTTGCACAAACCTCCTTCAAAGGGTTACCTTAGGACCAGAAACCTGCTTAAAATCAAGCAGGGATTTGCTGCAGCACCCAAGAGCCAAACAATTAGCATGTATAATGCTGCAGTGATAAAAAGTGAAACACACAACAACAAAATGAGCTCTGGAAATGTTAAATTAATGAAGCAGACAACAGACATCCCTGCTGGGTAATTTAACAGAGTCTTAGGCTCTGGAACTGTATATTAATGTACAATAACCAGTCTCTCTGATACTTTTTTTTCTGCTTCATCCCTCTTCAAAGGCCCACGACCTTACCGAATGATGCTGTTACAGTGCCCGCAGAGAGGAGTTCGGCTGCTGGCTGGAAAACGCTCCGCCCTCTGAACTGTTCCCCGGGCTAAGGCAGGGGGCTGGGAAGAAGTTGAAACTGGAGACGGGTAAGCAGGAATTGTGGTAGGAGATAGCACCGGAGCACCCCTTGGTAGGATGTGCTTTGTGACGGTGGTGGTGGATTTTCCAGGTGCAAATTTCTGGGAAAAGGAGTCATCTGTTACCCAGGGAGGGCGACTCGCAGGCTCCGTGTTGGCAGGGGTGTAGGAATGAACTGGTGCTGGCGCTGTTTTAAGTATTCCAAAAGAAACCAAGAAAGATTTTAAAGTCTTTTTCCTCTACTGTCAATACAGCAACACCCACCAAAGGGTACTCCACGACATCCATACAAAAAAAGCTTTAGGTGATAGCTCATTATGGCCTGTCTCATTGTTGCTCATTTATTCTGGTCTGAAGTCAAGGGTATCAGCACAATCACTGACTTCTCATACACGTGCATTACAGAAATCATTGCCTACTGGCTTTTACAGATTTTATGGAGACCATTGTCAAGATCATCTCTTAATTTTCTTGAAGGAATGGATATGACAATTGTGTGATAATGTCAACGACTGCCATAAACTCTGTTTAAGACAGGTTAAAAATATAAAAGCCTGATAATATAGTAAAGTTTTAGATAGAATTCCCCAGAATTTCGGTAAGTTATGCTTAACTTTTGATCTCATTATATTAATTAAAATACAACATGTTCTACAGATGTCACTGTTATCTATAATTTGGAGGTTTATTCCTAGGTTTTTGAAGAAAAACAAGCTCCCACAGGGAAAACAGAGAGCACTGGAAGCAATACTGAAGGAGCCAGTTCAGCTCACATGACCAGCAAGATAAAGCCAACAGCACTTAGAGGAAGGCCAGACTTGTGGTTATGACTGATCTCAGTTCAGTTCTTGGCTCTGCCACAAACTTCCTGTATAACTTCAAGCAAAGCAAAGAGTGTCTGGGCCTCAGTTCCTGTGTGTAAACCAGAATATTATCCTTTCTCTCTTCCACCCTTTGACTAGCACATAAAACCCTCAGTGCAGTCTGTCTCTGTGTTTGTGTGCACCAGGCTCTAATCTTGGGTGCAGTTTTATCACATTAAAATAAGCAGGAGCCAGGGCCTGCACATACTGACAAGTTTTCCCATTATCCTGCTCCTTTCAAAATGCCAGATCTTGCATTATGTAGAACTGAAGTTACTGCCCAAGAAACAGCCTCACTTTGCCAAGTACAGGAGCACTAAAAGCAGTTTCCCTTTGCAAGGAAAACAAAGCAAATGATTGAAAAGAAGCTTGGAGAGCTGAAGTGTTTTGCCCAAATGAGAGAGCACAGGCTTGGGAACAGAAGCCAGCTCTCCAGCAGTCTGGGCAAGCATTCCACACAGTAGATCCCAGCACCAAGAAAATCACAACCAAATACAACATGCACAGGTCCAAGGGCCTTGCAGGCAGAAAGGTATTTCAGCCAAGAGGGTTCTGAAAGTAACATAGATCTTTCTGAATAATTAAGTGGTGAGAAATTTATGTTCAACTTAACACTGCTTCTTCAGCCCACACCCTGCCACATAATAACTTCCAATGATTATTGGCAATTTGCAAGTGCTTAAATTGCATATATATCAATGCACTGTGATCACCCTTGGGATCTTTTTATTGAGGTCAGAGTTGAATCTAGTGCATTTTCTTGATAAAAATTTCTTATGGTACAGCATCAGCAATGTTTCTCCTTCATGAAACTGTATCCCACCTTAGCTTGAGGCTTCTTTTTTTTTAACTTGGAAATGGTAAACAGTATTTAAAGATTTCAGAACAGAGTTTATATGCAATCTCTTTAGATCCTGAGGCTCTTGCTATTTATGTATTATGGTATTAAGATAGGCAAAATTAGAAGTTAATATTTAATCTCTAATTGATGAGTTCATAAGGCTCCCACCTATGAGGCTAATTAAACAAGGTGACTTCAGCTCACATCATTACATTCTCTCTACCTTCTACTTCTTTTCACTCTTTCTTTTCTATTTGCTGCAGTAAAATAAAGAAACAGAAAAAAAAGAAGTAAAATAAAACAACAAAATAGGATTTTTTCCAGCTACTAAAATAAAGTATCAGAGCAATAGTGCAAAATGACAATTGCTGGATGTTTGCATCTGCTCCGAGTTCTCTTTTCAGCTGTTAAAATTTAATTTTACAGGCCTGATTTATTACAATACATTTTCCTCCTGTGAACAAGCTGCAATTACTATTGCTTCAAAATAGTATCACTGCAACACATGAGAAAGATTTCACTAACTCTGAGATTTTGACAATTGTTATTAAAAGGGAATTCTTATTTTCTTAGAAGTACATCCCTAAGCTTATATGAACAATTCTTTTGTCTTAGTAGCTACTGTCATACATATTCACTTTGAACATTTATGTATTTCAAAAAGTCTTCCAACACTAATCAGGAGAGAAAAAAGGGGTTGTTTGCTGCTAAAAAAGTACTAAGATTCAGTATATCAGAGAATATATTCTCAAAATACCAGTATTTTATGAGTTGAACATTAACTGTTAAAAAATGAATACTTCAAATAATTCAGCAACTTAGCCTCTATCACCTTGCTTCTCTCAGTCCTCATGTTCTCTTAGAATAGGAAAGAATGAATGGTATTATTGTTGTCCTGAGAGAATGGCAGGAGAAGAGGTCTCTCTTAACAGGAGTAGGAACAAGCCAATTCCTTGCTTCTGGGGAAGCTGGAATTCTTCCCCTCAGCTCTTCATTTATGGCCTATGGCCATTTTTTCTCCAGACAAAGGCACATTACCAGGACTCATGCAGTAAAGCAAAGATTTATAGAGTCTCAAATGCTTTTGTCGTACAGACTTGCACTGTGAGAACATTTTTTCTTTTCTTCCCTTTGTAAGTAGATGACACAAGTGTTACTCTTTATTATTATCAGTAACAAAATAAATTAATAACCACAATTGATATGGTTTGTTCTACACTTAGTGGCCACATCCTTGAATCCCTAAGTTTTCCCATATACTGCTACAGTACAGAGTAGATGACAGAGCAGATGATGTTTTATAAGGAGACACTATTCTTATTTATGGGAACTATAAATGAAATAATGGTGTGGAAGCTGCTGTTGTAGTACTGAAGGTGCTTAGGATTCATTATAAAGTTCATTAAGAACTGCGGGAATCTCTCTAGCAATTCCTCAAAGAGCAGATCAGGCCTTTACACTTGACTGATTTGCATACACAAGTAGGCCCAGCTGGACGCAGGGATTTAAAAGGAAAGATCTGCTTTCTTACATTTAGGCATCGTGTTACTTCGTGGTACAGAAGTGGAGCAGGAGCTGCTTGGGATACGTGAAAGGCTATGCTGGTCTGGGAATGCCTGCGGGAAAGGGATACCCAGATATGTTCTGCCATCTAGTGGGCCTTGCTCAAAAGAGAAGCCTTTAAAACACGGGGTATGAAATTTAGGGAGAAGTTTTCAGAGTTCCCAGCTTACTCTACTGGAAAAAACAAAAGACCTTTAGCAGCAGAAAATTTCCTGAATTAGGTTAGGGAAAGTGCAGACTGCCTGATAAATCCCATCTGAGCCAGATACTCAAAAAAGCAGTTTCATTTTGAGATTTGTTTCAGTTTGTTTGGGTTTTATTTTCAATCAGACATTAAAATAGCCTTGTAAATCCTCTCAGTGATTCAGGAGTCTCTATATTGAATATATGAGCCTGTTAGTTGGTGTTTTAATCTGGAAGTTGCTGCCCCACATTTGCAAGGGAAGCCAGTCATTGACAATGTTGGATGAGGAAGTTTTCTGTCTTGGTGGTTTGTTTCTAAGTACTATTGATTCTCCCATCTGTGACAGGAAATGCTATTTCCTCCATTTCTTCCCAAGTGGCAATTTCCCATTTGCTCTGCAACTGTCTCTGAGGACAGCTCATGCTCCAAAACCACTCTGAAGTGCTACTACATCAAATATATAACACTTATAAAATACCAACACAAGAGCCAACCATCTTCCCTGAAATCTCTGCCTGGAACCTCTCTTGTACCTGAGTCATTCAGGGTTCAATTATGAAGGCATTTTAGAATCCCTTACTGGATATTTCAAACTCCTAAACAGTACAGGAGGACTTTTCTTTCTCTGCCAACTATTTAAGCCTGTATTGAGAGGCAATGAGGCTCAAAAGCAGCAACATAAGGAATTGCAAAGGAACACTAGCAATGTAAGGAAGTGCAAAGAAGATGCCCAAGCCAGGAGAAAACAAAAGCCTTTTCCCTTATTCCAAGTAGAATTCAACAGCCAGCTTTGACTTTATCAGATCCAGCCAATATCTGGAAACAGCTGCAGATATATTTCTGTGGCAGGTTTGCACATCAAACTGGAGTTTATACTTCCCCAGATGAGCACAGGGCTTAACATCAGCCAGTGTATTTAGGAGATATTTTGACTTGCCAGAGTTTGCTCTCTTCTGCATGATAGAAATACATCTGCTGTCCTCATCTTTTCAAGTCAAAAATAATAGCATTTGCCTTGAGTGAGAACCTGGTATACACTGATGCACTTAACCAAAAGCAAGTGAGGAGGAGCTGAAGGTTTATTTACTTTGAGACCCTTAAATAGCTCATGAGAGCTCTGACTTGACTTTTTCTACCTTTATGTTTCAAATATAAAGATCAATTGATTTGTCTGTCTGCTTTATGTCTAACTAAAATTCCTACATTTAATTTCAGTAGATCCAGAAATAGAACCTTACAGAAGACAGAGCTTAAGACTGTTATAATTGTTGGCCTTTTCATGTTTATTTGACTGTAAAGATATAAATCAACTTTTTAATTCTCTTACTAAGATAAGAAAAACCTTAATTTGAAACAGAACTGCCTTTAGACTTATATTGCTGTCTCATTTAATTCATTCAGTTTGAAGGTTCACATTTTGGTCATCAATGATTTTAGAAGCTCAGTCCATTTGTAATACATTAATACCAAGGGAATGTAAATAATATCAAGGAGCATATTTTCCAAATGAATGAATAACCAAATATATTCCTTAAGTTACTGTCTCTGGGAAAAGGAATAGCATTATGAGGTGCTTAAATACCTCATTCTTTATTTCAAATATAAGCCTAAGTTTGAGAAATTCAATATATGGTCTTACCTATTTTGCAAGTATAACATACTCAAGCAAA
Organism: Geospiza fortis; assembly: GCF_000277835.1. Taxonomy (NCBI): domain Eukaryota; kingdom Metazoa; phylum Chordata; class Aves; order Passeriformes; family Thraupidae; genus Geospiza; species Geospiza fortis. The sequence continues at coordinate 18,772,876 of NW_005054300.1, forward strand.
CTCCACTTATTTTACCACCTTCCCGAACTGTGCATTCTTTTTCTTAGCCATTTTCTCAATTCTGTAGTGTCACTTGGCTCCTAATTGGATGCACTGTGTTATTTTTCAAATTTATTTCTTCTGAAAAATCAGGCTACACATTTTTATTAGAATTTTCCCTTGCTTTTATTTTACCCTCTGCTTGTTTCACATTTTAACTCTGAAGTAGAATACAAATACAACATAATCCTCAATCTTCAGATAATCTGAGGCAAAACTAGCAACATTTAGACCCCACATGTATAAATACTTTCTGGTATGTCTCTGTACAAAATGTGTGCTTTCTACATTTTCTTTTTCCAAAAGAAATGTGTGAGCATTTTTTTCTGAATCTTTTCAGTACTTTGAGGGCTCCTTACCTGGCTGGTAGACAGAGGGCTTTATGCTGGCAGTAGTAACAACTCTCATTTTTGAAGCAGCAGAAGGAGCAGGACTTTCACTGTAGCCTCCAGAAATTGGCATTGATGTATATGACTGGGTTGTGTTTCTAAAAGCAAAATGTAGGTGTGAACAACTTTATAAACAGCAGAAGTTACTGATCATGAAGTAACAGATCTGGCAGCATCCAGAGCACTCCAAGGGAGAATGCTGGGAGATTCATCAGTCTTTGTCACTGCTAAGGAAGGCTTGGACAATTCTTTGGAAAGAAAAATTAGTCAAATAAGGATTTTAAGTAATGGCAAGTTTGCTGTTGTCATCACAGAAAATAGCTTGCTGAGGGAATATGATAAATTTGAAACTCTCAGTAACAAGGGTTCAGACAAAGCTGCATACAAAGTTTGTGTTTTCTGTTCCTCTGCAAACAAAAAGGCCTGGTCTTGTCTAAGATAAATCAATGAGTTACATGTGGACTTAAAAATATACTTGCTCAGCATAACTACTACTATTACAAATGCTAATTAGTATTTATATACTGTTACAGTCTTTTCAAAAATATTGTCGTAATCTTTAAAAATTTTTCTGAAAGTAACCCTTTTCCCTATTTAGACTGAAAAAATTACATTAATTTTCCTATTGTTCAGATTCATCCTTCATAAAAAAAATCATACTATATGCAATATTATGATGCACTTTCTTGAAGTCCTAGAATAAAAATATTTGCTCCGGATTCCAAAAATCAGTAAGAAAGAGTTTTTCTCTATCTTACGGCTTTGATGGTGATTCTTAGTTTGATTACAGTAACAGATTAAAAAATATGCCTCTTCTATCTGCCAGTTACTTGGGATGATTCTGTTTGTAGTGCCTGTGCTTCACAGACTGCTAAAAGAGCATCACAGTGAAAACAACAGAGAATAAAGAAGTACAAGGAAGGGAAGCAACAGATAATGAGATGTGTGCAGTAGGAAAAACCTACTCATTACAGAACATCCTTGTTACTCACCCTGAAAACAGTTTTTCTTGTTTTTTCCCTTCAGTGTCACTCCCCCTATGAAGTAGATCCCTATCTATTTGTGCTGACAGCTAATGAGTTATTTCCAAAGTAGGTTTGTCTGTAGGAAAACATTTGTCAGCATATGAAAAGAAGCATCCATCTTTCCCAGACTATTGGTACATCTTGACTTTACTTTCTTTCCACTTTCTTTAACAGTGGAAACAGATGTCATCTGGAGAAAACACATAACAATCTTACATGGCAAACCCAGCAGATTTCTTCCAGTACAGGTAAGAAACATTCTGAGGAATGGAAATGTTCAGTTTTTAATTCTGAACAAAATAAACCTGTCCTCAATGTAGCTTTTTGCTGCTCTGACAGCGTTTCTACTATAGACTTAGTTTGCATAGCATTGCTGCCTCAGGCTACTTTATTTTGTCTATGTAGCAAGACCTAGAAACTTAGCTATTGCTACAATGGCTGTAGCTAATTATTTCTGTACCTAGTCTAGGGCTTAGGCCTGCATTTGGGTCCACTATACCGTGAGTGAACACAACTCTCCAAGATAAACTATTTTAGTGGGTTTGTATTCACTGTAAATTCTGTTGTGAACCCTGCTGTACTTTTGTAACTGCCAAAGCTGTTCTAAGCACTCTCAAACTTTCTGGGTTCCATTCTTACTGTCTATTTCCTGATGAGACCTCCTGTGTGATGCCTCAGAAGGCACTGTGCTTGGGATCACTGGACAGAGGCCATTGCTGACACTGTGGGCACTCTGGCTTCATCCACGGCTCTCAAAATGCCATCAACTAAACACACCAGCTAAATACTTGTTCTTGCTTTAAAATCTGCTACTCAGGGTAAACTACACAGCTCAGTGCCCAATATTTACAATGTGGGTCAAAAGATTTTAAAATGATGTGCTGCACAGCCTGAATCTGAAAATGTCATCCAGTCAGGAAAGTCTACTCCCAAGTGCACAGATTTAATGGTTAGAAAGACTCACTTGAATCTCCCTTAATGCACAACATAAACAAAGAAGTTCTGAACCAGATTAGTAATTCTTAAACTGTCATGAAGAAAAATGGTTATTCAAAATTCAGCACACCCCCCCCCCCGTTTATAGTACCAAAATCAAAGCAAAATAAAAAGTAGTACTGAATCCTTTTAACCCTTTTACATGTGTATGATGCATATTAAATACAGTAAGAAAGATAAGAAAGCTTATCAAAGAGAAATAAAGTGTTATACGGCATCATTAAAGGGTTTAGTGAAAGAAAAGATTTATCAAAATTTCTGAAGAAAAGGAAATGGCATGTGATTAAAAGAACCAAAAGAAAAAAAGAAACAAGAAAGAAGGAAATTAAGAAAGAATAAAAAGATGTTGTAAGCACCGAAGATGCTTTAATGGATCAAGAAGCACTGGCATCTCAAAAAGCAGTGAAAGCAACCTCATTGAATTTATCTGTAGCAGTCAATGGCATGTGACAGGCAGCAAATTAAATACTGGCTCTGAAAACTATTAGTTGTCAGAAAGAGTAAATATTTCTAAGCAGATCATTTTTATGTTAACGCTTCACTAGATGCCTACTAGTAGCAATAAACTGGTTTGTTAAGTGCTTTTAAGGTAGAATAGCTGCACAAAACAGTTTGATACCTCTGCTTTGACTGGTAGCTGATGGAGGTGGAAGAATGCCGGTTGAAACTAAAATGAGACAAAAGTGGTATTTGAAAAAATATACACAAAACACTGGGATATCTTGCCCTACCATGAATTTCCTATGAGTAAGAAGAGCTCTTAAATGCTGAAGTAAACAACATGTGCATATTTATAATTACATGAGTATTACATTAAATTTTGTTTTCTTATTTAAGCTGGGAATCACAGTGACACCTGACGAGTGATAACATAAGTCAATGAGCTGAGAGCTCCATAAGGCACTCTTATCTGATCTTGCTATTTGATTGTGGAACTCCAATTATTTTTGTGAGCAGAAAAAAATACAAGGGATTTTTCTCAGTGTCATGTTTACACTGCATCGAATCTGAAAAGCAAACCTTGAATGAACCAAAGGCCAAAGATCAGGGAAGTGCCCCAGCCTGTGAGGCAGCTTGGACAACCCCATGGAAAGGACAGGCTGGCATAGTTGAAGCAGAAACATTCACCCACCATGTTCAACTTTTGTCTTGCAGGACCTTTCCATTGCTACAGTCTTAGGTAAACAGGTAGATTTTTTTTTTTCCTTGGGGAAACAGAGTAATTTCAGAACACAAATGAGTCACTTATGCAAATACAGGAAGTACTTGAAAGCCTGCACAACGTATGATCTGAGAAACAAGAGGATTCAGAATGAACAGAGCTCCTGGAGGGCAGTGCAGGGCTACAGAGCATCAATCCCGCCCCACAGGGGCACAGCCCACATTTCCCAGAACCACCAGGAGTCTGCCTTACGCCAGATATTTTCCTAACGTCTGGAGAAGATTTCTTCTTCCCTTTATCATGGACACAGCGCTTGGATTAAAATCTCTGGATCAGAAGCTACACTTGACTTTTAGAACCATAATTGTTTCTCCTGGTTTTGTGTTCCCAGAGTGCTGTTGTATGGGGCACCCTGCTTCAACCCTCTGGATGGAATAACCCATCCCCGAAGAGCTTCACGCTTATTCAAAACTCTCCTGCTGTGCTTGCTTCTTTTGAGTAAGATTGTAAGTGGAACAGATAACACTAAGTCAGATTTCACTGCAGATGTAAAAGAGTAACACAGTCTGTTAAAGATTAGTGATTTACTTCAAACACTCCTCTTCAGGAACATTATAAAGATTTCACTCATGTTAAGTGTTATGCATATGCTCACAAAAGCTAAGTCACTATAGAACAGGATCTACTAAAGTTTAAAATCAGATTTAAATAGTTAAGGATATTGATCAAGAAAGCCTCCCGCCTTTTCTTGGCGGATGTTTTTAAAGAATCTAAAAGGGAAAAACCCACCAAACACTGGAATAATGGTGATAAAATCTCAGCCTCATCTACCTGAGGCCACCCCCATCCTGTAAAACAGTGGTGTAATTATTTTTTTTTAAGTAAAATTATATTAATTGCTCAATACTCTTCTGGTATTTGTCAAGCTAAAACTGTATTTTTAAGTCTGTATTTTGGCATGCTAAAGCATTACTTGATTTCTAAATGAAAACTACCAGATGCTCAAAAATGTGAATTATAAATCAATTTGGAGGCCATTTTTAGTCCTGTACATTTGAATACACTAGCCATAATACACAACACTTTTTAAAACATACATGGAAGAAATGCACCAAGATAAAGAACCTATTCCAGCTGCAAGACAGCCATCCAAAACCAACCAACCAACCAACCAGAGTTCACTTCTTGTACTTCATTATCAGGGAACCAAATTTTTACAGGTCCTACAAGTCTTTGATTTGCCCTTATGTGCCAAGACTTTCTGAAGCCAAGACAATAACATTTGCCTGTTGGTAACAGGGAAGCAGATGACAGCATCACACTTGTGTCATCCACTGACAAAGCAGCAGTGTATAAAATTGATATGCTGTACATCTTTTATATGTGGCCAAGTGCCAGCAAGATGGTTTAGGAGTCTGATTAGAACATTTCTTTTTGAAATGGACAGATGTTTTTCATAGACTCACAGACTCTTTGAGGTTGGAAGAGGCCTCAGGAAGAATCTGATCTAACCTGCTGAAAGCAAGGACAGCTCTGAGGTCAGACCAGGTTGCTCCATGTTCTAGCCAGTGATGTCTTGAAAACCTTCAAGAGTGGAGACACAGCCTCCCCTCCCCAGACAAGTCACTTCCTTTCAAAGGGGCAGGAAAAGCAGCAATGGTCCATGGCAATCTAATTCACTAATTTACTTTCAATTCAAATGCCTCAATATTTCAATGTCATCTTTCTTTTTATCCTCTTTAAAATTTTGTTTCACACTGATTAGTCCATGTTGGTACATAACTACAAATGAATTCATATGGTTTCAAGGCCTCACACTGCTTCCCTTCTCCCATTAAATGCATATGAAATTGAAGGGAAATGGAAGAAAGCTCAATCAAAAAACAGCATTACATTAGCTCTAAGAAAGACATGCAAGTGGTGTCAGCAAGTACTGGTTATCTTTATACTAATTTATTAGTTGTTTATATGTAAATTATGCAAAATTGTTGCTTAATTTGTCCCTACCCATGGAACTAGATAATCTTTAAGATCCCTCCCAGCCCAATGATTCCCTTGGGCTGATCCATTGATCCATTCTATGATTCCATGATTTCCAAGGCAGGAATGAAAACAAGCTCTTAGGAAAGATTTAGATGGATCCTAAGACGTAGACTGGTGAAACATGAATAGATGTGCTCTGTCTGGACAGAGTAGCTACCAAAGCTTCCATTTAATTTCATCTTCTGACTGATTTCAGTCTTCAGCTGAAAGAATCTCTAAAATAAAGTACTTTCTCCAGCTCAGGAGAAAAAATAGGTTTTGCATGCCAGTGTTTAAGCAAACCCAAATATAAACAGTTATTATTGCTTGGAAAGCAAGGAACCTTACCTGAGTAGAAGGGGCTTCTGGAAACTAAAGCTACAATTGGTGTACTTCCACTCATCAGCAGTCAGTTTTACTCCTTATGTTTTATCAATTCCATACTGGGGTTACTTCCCCTATGGAAGTTCCATGGCTGGAAACAGACATGTTCACATCCTAAAACTGAAAACTCTTCTGATGTTTTGTTCTGTAGCTATTTCATTTTTGCATTGGTTTCAGTGATGTAAAGCCAACCAAACTGCTACTGAATACTTCCTGTGCCAAGCACTTAACTGTTCTGCAATTCAGTTGAGAAAGACCATTATACTTCTTGACTTCTTAAAGCTCAAACCTTCAAACTTGCGCCCTTTGTCAATTTCAAACATCACCTTTGGGTGATTCCTAACTATTTTTTTATATAAAGATAAGACACACATGGATAATTACAATCTCAAATGTATTGCTGATTTAATATTTTATTATTTCTTAAGACTGTTTAAATTGTGTTCAAATGAGTCTTAAAATCACCTGCTTTTCTCTGTTAGTTGTCAAAGTGTTATGAAAGCAGTGAAAAGCCTTGGAAGTGAGAGTACAGCAGCATTCTCTCTTTCTAGTGATAAAAGATTCCTGTGATTCTGTGTTTTCACCAAGAAAAAAAAAGGTCCATGATTCTCATCCAGTGTTTCTAGACAATTATTTTCATTTCAGGATGGCAAAAGCAGTACAAACCAACCAACCTCTGTTCCAAGAGGACCTTGTGGTCACACATCCTACATCTAAAACATAGCTGTTTCCTAGCTGGGCTGTCATGCAGAAGATAAGGAAGGGGTTGTTCTTTTAAACACATTGTTCTTTTTCTCTCCCAATTCAATCCCTTCAGAAACTGAAAACCTCATGTCAGAGAGCATAATACAAAATCAAAACAAATTAGGTTAAAAGAAGAGAGCTTTTCAGATATACCTAGACTGAGATGAGATAGCAGATGAAATAGTGGAAGCTGCTAATGACATGTTCTTGGGCCCATGGAAAGGCTTAGGCTGGGAAAGAGAGCTGGGGGCTGCAAGAACTCTGCAGAAGACACATAAAAGCATGAAGGCATGAACAAAATGATTTAACAGGGGCACAAATCATGGCATCAGAACCAAGCTCTGGCAGCATTCAGATAGAGGAAGACTGCTGCATGGTTACCAGGAACAGGTTTTCTGTAGCACACATCTGCAGACTTACAGAATAGCACAACCAAGCACATTCCTACAGAACACAAGGCAAAATGCACACATTATGGAAACATTTTAAAACCAGACTCTATCAATAATTAAGAAAGACAATATTACAGGACAGGACTTTTGTCAATGATACATGCTTTTATCTGAAAGATCTGAAGATGTTTGAGTCTAAATACAAGAGAAACATTTTACTGTGCACAGTCCCAGACAGAAGATTGGCCTATCAAAACCAGAAGTAATTGGAATTATTAGTTTTGTAGAGGCTTTTTTTGTCTGAAGCAGATACTAGGTACATTTTCTTCATGCTATGGTTTCAACTGAGGGATAAAAATTATTTAAACCCTATCATGATTTTATGTGCCTCTCAGTCCAGTTCTGAATTTGAGCATAAGATCTTATTCAAACTTCCTTTGCTGTCTGTAATAAAACCACTGCATTCTGGTAGGTCATGGCTAGGTAAAAACTGACTAAAGTGAAAAACTAATTAGTTGGTATATACACATAATGCAAGTCAACTAGGACAAATTAATTAAGATGTAGAGTCAAGAGAACATTTCCAATTCAATTTATATATACCTAAAATATGATACCTCTGAGGTCTCAATTATAAGTGGTTTATATTACTGGAAGTGTGTTTTTCCTTGGATTTTAAAAGCATGTTAAAATAAACATATTTTCAAAATATTCATGTAGCAAACCCCAAAGATAAAAGAATATTATGTACCAAAAAACTCACTCTTACTATCTCCAAAATGACTGTAATGTGACAGCTGCAGAAATCCCACACATTTCCTCACAAGCTGTCTGACAGTTTTTCATAGACAACTGTAACTCCCACTGTGCTACAAGTGTTAGGAATGCATCTCCTTGAAACTTACTTCAGCTCAAAGGCTAATTCTCATTAGGAAAAAAAGATCAGATAAATCTAATAAAAATGAATTGATTTAACTTACAGAGCAAGTCAATCATCAAGCGTCCACCCTGTTTTACTGGTATATGCTGTGACACAGTAAGCTCAATCATGTGAGTAAATGACATTTTCTGATTTTCCATTTCTTGTCCTACTGCAGAAACACTATTAAAAGAATCTTCATTCACTGCAACTAAGATGAAGAGTTGTTTTGGTTTTATTATAAATAGTGTAAAAACATTTCTAATTTTAATCCCAGACTTGCTTTCTGAAAATGAAGTTATTTTTAGGGCAGTTTTATTTTGCAAATTCTATGCAAACATGAACAACATATCACAAAACTGAAAAAAACCCCCCCACATCCAAAAAAAAAAACCCTCCTAAAAAACCCACCCTCCCAAAATATATAAAAGCATATAAACCAGGTTACAGCTTTTCATACTACATTCTTAAGCTAAGAATGTGTATGCAGCATTTCCAAAGCCAGAGGGGTATAATGCAATGGAGCATTACCTTTGGAAGGAGGATGAGAAAGCCTCTTGCACTACTGAGGTGGTGGCTGGTGCTGCCATCAGGCTGGCTGTGTTTGGAGCAGCAGGAGCAGGCTGAGGTGCTGAAGCATGTGGTGCAGGAGCAGCAGAACTGGGAGCCACTGGGGCATGCTCAACAGGGGTACTAATTAGAGTTCAATTAAATAAAACAAGAAGCATCTTAAGAAGGCGTGCATTTACATGGAGAGCATAAAACCTACTATGTTTGAACCTGCAGCTGCAAACATAGTAGCTGGCTGGGTTACTGAGGGAAAAGCACAATTATGCAAAGAAAAAAAAGACATTTGTTCAGCCTTTTCCATTGTGCAGTTCAGACTGCAATGCAGTGTTGGTCCTGCTTGACTGAAATTTACCCCAGTTGTTAAAGAGCACTTCAGTGCTCCCACTGATGCCAGTGGTAGGAAATGTGGCACCCAGGACTGAAATGGCTGTGAAGAGCCTGTCACAGTCTTGTGAGCTCATATAAATTCCATCAAATTTATTGAAATGAATGATGATAATCTAGTCTTGTATCCTGTGACCATTTAAGTAACCTGTTGATCTATTAATGTCTTCCATCACCTCTCTCAAATTTGAGAATTACTCATCTCTTACAGACAGACAAATGGAACAAAGTTAGCAGGTTTTTTTTAAATCAGGGCATCACTGTACATAGTTGTCCTGTCCATGGGCAGTGGCCTAGAAACATAATGGATATACATCTACTTGTTTAGACCTAAGTCATAAGCATATTGTCACATCTCTGTGCTCTTACAAATTACTCCTATCAGGGTGCTGGTATTCAGTAATTATCTTGCTCAAGGTACCAATGCCCAAAATGCTCCTTCCTGAGCACAGCAAGTATCAAATAACAAAAGAAACCTTAAAGCTCCACAGCTGTTTCTTCAGCCAACCTTTGCCCTCCAACTCTCTCTCTCTCAGTTTTTTTTCCTGAGCAGATTTACAAATTATCTCATATTTTCTTTTGCTTCTCTCAGAAGTACTGATTTCACAAGTTATATTCCTCAGGAACTAGAACAAGTGTTTGGTACTTCTGAATTTGGGATACCCCTTGTTCTACAAGGGACTGTCCTGTTTCCCCTGTCCTTCTCCTCCTCTTCTAGGGTTCAATGTCTACATGATGATGTCTTAATTCAGCTGAATATTTTGCTTGATTAGCTGAAACAGAAGCTGGTTGTTATACCCACGAACCTCAAAGTTGAATGCAGCCCTCAACAACAGCAGGAAATCAGTATTTTCTCCCTTATGGAGATTCATCTACAATTATGCAGATAACAAGTAAGTTCCTGAAAATAATCATCCAGTTTGCAATTCTGGCTTTCAAATCCTTATACCAAGTTTTGTAACAGTTTTGCAGAAGTTCTTCCATAGTAATATGCATTTGAGAATCAGATGATTTCTTCCATCGTGATGCATTTCATGATGTAAATTCTTCCAATTAACTAGCAGACTATCAATTTCACAGCCTGTGTAACAGAGTAGCTGTGTACTATCCATCACAGCTAATCTGGTACTGAATTTCAACACTGTGAAATTTTCCCTGTGCCACAGTGGGTACCAGAATTACCCCATTAAAAGCTGTGGAGTCACAGTTTTCATCTTACATACTTAACTTACATATCTTTGATTTGGCAAAGAGGAAAGGATTGAAACTATGCTGTACATAAAAATGGAACTTAATGTATGTATTAAAAACAATGTATGTGTTAAAAGACACAAACTAGGATTTCACCCATTTTGTCTATTTGCACTGATGTGAAAGGGAATTTACTACAAATTTCAGAAGACTCAAGACTTCATACCTTGAAGAGAACAGTGAACTTAATTAATTGCAATTTAATTATAACAATCTACAAAATAACCAAAATACATATTCAGTGATAAATACTGAAAATAAAGGTAAAAAAACCAATCCATATGTGTGGACATGGACCTATGTGGAGACAGATTTATACAGAATGAACCCATACACATAACATAAAACCAAATATACTAGAATACCTTTTAAAGTTTAAAAGAAATACAAACAAATTTTATCTTGCATAGTATTTGTAATATTTCTTTTTTTGTGATTAAAATGTTAGAGGCTTGTTTACCTTCCTTCATGGTAGAATATGTTAATTATATTACATAATACCTATTACATATATTACAAGGAATTGGAATAAATAGAAATGAAGTGGATAGAACCATAAAAATCAGAGTGGTTTGGTTACATAAATTATATGCAGTTGATAACATTCTCAAAACCAGATTATAGAAAGAGCTCAAGACTGACTTGACTGGTTGTAATTGAGCAACTATAAATTTTACATAATTTTATCTATATTGTCAAATACTATAGCCAAACTGGGTTTTTTTCCTCCTCCTTTCTAGTTTTTCAGTCTGATTTTTTATTTTAGTTATTCAACAACAGAAGAATTTCAAGAATTGGTAAATGTGAGTGCTGCTTTATAAAAAAGATCATCTAATGCAACAACTTCATTATGACATATTATAGAGTGTTTTTTGGTTGGTTGGTCGGTTTTTAAATACAATAATTTTGTAGACCTTAAATTTTTACAGTACTTTGTATTTTAAAAGACATTGAAAAAATCAAACATCTTCATATTTGCGGTAACAAACATAAAAGTAAGTTAGGTGGATGAAAACAAACACACATCTCTTCTCAGCTGATTTTCACTCATGAAAAGGAACACAGATCAGTAGAGGTTAAGAAGATAATAATGGTTAACAACCATAATGAGAACACAGCAACAAATGCACTCTAACATTTAAAATATAAGTATAATCTATACTTTTTTCTCTTGGTGAAGTCCTAAATTCTGAGACTTTCTATCCCAATAACAAGGAGTGGATGATTAAAACAGCACTTAGTCTCCTTTATGTAATGCATGAATTGTTTTTGTGTTTTTAATCCTCCAACAGATCACTTGCAAAGAATCAAAAATATAGAAAACCAAAACTAAAATGGATATGAAAAAAAATCTGTTATTGCATCATTTGTAGGAAAAAAGTGCCAGAGAAAGTATTTAGAGAAAACTGTAATGCGTAAGGATTTAATATTTGAATATGGGAATGTTTGTGGAAACCACTGAAAATACAGAAATATCAGCTGCTGCTTCTCTGCTGAAGATGCTTAATGACTTGTCTCTGAATTGTAGGTGTGATCCTATGAGAGCCACTGAAAATGTAACACCCACATGAACCAGAAGCTGCTGGAATTGGAAGAACTGGAACCTTGGCTTTGAGGCAATGGACATTTCCATCTGAAGGAGTTAGAGGTTGTTATTACCAAACCATGGCAAAGCTCCAAACCGGGTCAGTGATGCAGTTACACGGCACAGTGTACCTTTGGTTACCGGATGAAGCAAGAGGGGCTTTCTGGCCAACACTGGCCTCCCCCTGGCTTGTACCTGCTCCAAGCCTCACAGAGCCCTTGGAGGCCACTGGCTGAGCATTGGCAGTGTTGGCATCCCTGGTGGATGACTTAGGAGGGTGCCAAATACTTGAGGTCACATACTGGGGCGCATGCGCGGTACCTGTAGGCCTGGGTGACAGAGATTACAAGGGCGTTTGTAAACGAGGCAATTCCTAGGTAATAGCAGGGGTTTTAGGAACAGACAGAATTCCAGCCACAGATGGACTGGAGATCATAATGACAATGCAGATGAAGTAATCTTGATAGTTCATTGGTTAATTACTGCTTAAGACCAGGAAAGGCTTGACAAATTAAAAAAGGTACCTTGTGTTAAATCTGGAAATCATATTGCTATGAATATCAAAATAAGCAGAGCTGTGATGGTAATGGAGGTGGAGAAAGGGTGTGGTATGATAGATCACACAAGATTAAGGCAACATAGGAGGACAATAACACCAGTCATATATCAGAAATTGTTCCTGGCAAAATAAAATAATAGTTAAAAGAAAAGGAGATTTCAGTGAAGCAGCTGCATAGTCCTATAAATGGTTTTACACAAATGAAACTGCAGGTGAAATTCTAACATGCATTGCTTGCTCTTTACAATTTAATTTATAGTCAGGAATCAAGGGGTTTATTTCTTTCTTTTTTAAATTATTAATTTAAAAATAAAAATCAATTTTCCCAACTGTTCAAGTGCCAGTTGACATTACTTGTGTCATTATTAACAAATAATGCTTGCACTCAGATATTAACTATGCAACCTTTGCTCAAATATTAGCAGTCTTAAAAAATACCCCCAAAATAAAAAGAGGTTGCATATCACTGAGGCAGGAATCAAAAACAAAGAGAAAAGCAGTAGTATAAAATTATTTTCATGACTAACTACTAAGAGACCTTTCTTTGCTCCATTAAACAACTTGTCAGATTCACTCAAGAAATACCTGTGTATCAGTACTTGTAGGTTTAATAAATGAACTAATTGAAAACAACACATCCCTATATTTAACTGCAAAACGTTCTGAGATCCTTTGTGAGAAAACAACTTGACATGAAAGAACTTACAGAGGGAGTGTTTTGAACCTCATAACCCACTGAGTATCAATCAAGATCTGACATACAAATGTTCTTAAAAAGATAATCTTATTTAGATTTTAAATACATCTTGAATAGTCTAGATCAAGTTTAAAATGGAAATTGTTCTTAAAACTCCATCACAAACTGACAGCATTCCGTTTCAAGAATATTTAATTTAAAACTTCTTATTTTTCAGGTTTATAAGTTTTGAGAAACACAATCCCCACCTGTTCCACATCACAGTTCATGAGAAAGAAATGTCTAATGAACCCACTTAGCTGAAGCCTCTACTTTCATAATCTGCTCAAACAGTGTATAAATTTCCTGGTTTTGAGGTAAGAACAATATGAAGAAAGTGGAGATACATTCTTAACAGGAAGTAAATCAAACACAGCAAACATTACCTGTTTTCTGATGCTGCTGCAAGGTTTTCCTTGTCTCTGTGAAAGGAGGGGATACAGTATGAAATAAATGTGATTGCCAGCGATGGCAAAAAAGCCCCACCCAAAACAACCAGGGAAGAAGAACATGGGTTGGGGAGAAGTGTTTGGTTGCAAAAAGCATCCTAGAGTGGTTGCTCATAAATGTAGTTGTAGGAAGCCTCTTCAGCTTTCCAGGTGAAACCACCAGATATACAAGTTTGCTGTATATCTCTTATCACTTGCAAACAACTTTGTTTCAATAATAAAATAAAAAGAAAATTAATGGTTACAAATAAGACATTGTATGTGTGTATACAATTTCAGGAATAGTTTTGACTTTAATAAGTTTCCTTTTAAAAAAGAATTCAATAATATTCCAGCGGAACATACTTGGATGCCAAATCCAAGCAGTAAAAACAATGAGAGCTGGGCAGTCTTCATGGACCTGATACTTTGAAGTCATAAGCAATTAAATGGTTAATAAAGACTTACACAAAAAGAATTTCTTATGCCTGGCATCACTTAAAAATTCTCTGCCCCACCCAAATACTACTTTTCTCAACCTAAATTGGATTAGAAACAATTCCTTCAACTGGAAATCATTCCTTCATTGAGGTGAGGATTAAGTCAGCCTCAGTTTCACTGATGGAGAACTGGGCTGCTATTCTGTAAACACACATACACACTTAAAAAATAACTGATCTCTTCAAATGCAAGCAATTGTTTATCTGTAAGAAGTTAAGACACAAGTACTTTCATAAAGAATAGAATCCATTAGCCTTTAACACCTAAGTTTGAAATCCAGTTAGTTAAGTAGATAGTCTCACTATTTAGCAATTTAATGGGTGATTGAATCCCTTCCTACTTAAGGAATTGTGCTGAAATTTCAACAGGTTTAAAGATGAAATATGCCAAATGAGAACACTTTTCTTAAGTGGCATGTAAAATTACAAACCACAAAGTGAATGTCCTCATTTACCCAACTGAACCTTCTTCCTGAAGCACCCTTTGAAAACAAAAAAGGAATACATGCAGTTCTTTATATGGATTTGCTGGGCTCCAATCCTTAACTTACATTATGTTTGGAAGGCTATTCTTAATATTTTCCACATTATTATCAGTATAGTCACGTATTTTTTCTTTAGTTCAGTTCCAAGAAAGTTATAAAAACCAATCCAGTTAAGCTCAGCAAAGGCTTGGGCATGGGTGTTCTCTACGAATTTTTAAAACCTCTAACTAAAATGTAGCCCTAAAATACATGAATTGAAGCCAGATTTTGAAACCCAGAAGTTGGGAAATGCCCCTCAGATGCATCTGTCTGAATAAGAAGTTCCTGTGGTCAGAAGAGCCTGCCTTGAACAGAAATCCCCAACGAGGTCGATGGCTCACCACTCTGAAGCAATGAGAAACCAAACACTGTCCTTATGGTAACCAAGCTGTGAGTTCACTGCAATGCCAGCTATGAAACAAGGTGCAGGAGGATGGATTAGAGACTGTGCAGGTGTGGGAACTGTTAATTTACCAAGAGCCATCATCATGCAACAATGTTAAAGAACACAGTCAGGGCCTGGAAACAAAATGCAGCAGTATTTATCTCAAGTGTTGCCAAATGCTCTACGAGAAATTACAGCCAAGACCAAAAGGCAGGGAGTTGGGGTCAGGCTGAAGCAGTGCTAAGCCTCTGTTGTTACAATTAATCTGATCCTAACATTTCTGCTCCAATAGCTGCGGCTACACTGAACAAGGCAAAAAAAAGTCACTTGACTCAAGGTCACTTTGAGGTTGGTATTTCACGAGAGCTTTTCCCCCAAGTGTACAATATTGGAAAATGTAGAGCGACGATGGCAGGGGAGTTGTTAAGGTTAAAACAGAGAGAGAAGTATAGTAAAAGTACTTCCACAGAACAAAACAAAGGAAAAGGCACAGAGTAAAGGGAAAAATGAGTTCAAAGGCATGTAACACTTATTCATGGTTTTGCTTCCAGGACCTATTTCTCTTCCCAGTCAATAGGAGCAATTCCCATTTGGCTACCAAGAAGAAAGGCTCAAGATCAGATGTGCCTCTGACTGGCAATACTTGCATTTTAAGGAACCAATGACTGGATTTCTGGCCTTTACAATCAAAACATTTTTTTGCTAATTAAATGCAGAAATAACTTTACTTTTGAGCCAAATACATCCCTCGGGCAGGCTCAGTAAAGTCAATACCTTCACAACATGAAAGAATTTGGCTCAGAATACTATGAGCAGTTTGTATCTCTGCCTACACAGGCTGCTGCACTAACTGACAGCAGTGGATAATAGTTTTGAGCTATCTGGGAGAGATTTAAAATTACTGTGGGAGATTTTTTCTTGTCTGCAGTTGTTTTTAGTCCCCACTGAAATAGCTTTTGATAGAAGGGCCTCAGTCAATGGCTGTTCTGAGATAACAATGCAACTCCCACAGATTTCATTAAATGTTGGACCTGTATTTCAAACAAGACCTATTTAAGCAATATACTGTCTTCCCAATTCCACAGGACATTATACAGTAGAAATTATGAAATGTTTTCTTCTCATAAAATATGCTACATGATATGGTGCTAAAGGCAGAGTGAAATGATAGAAATAGAGTCTTTCCCTTGCACACATCAACAAGAATTAGAATAGTTTGAGTAACAGAAATCAAAATTCATTTGCAAGCCAAGCTTGTGTGTGCTATTGGACCCTAAAAATAGCCTGGAGAATCTTCAGAATTTTCAATAAATAAGTTAAATCTGAACTGTATGTATGGGACATTGGAATGTTTTCCCATTCTACCTTATTTTTGGGAACCAAATGCAAAAGATCCCCAAACACATACATGTAGCAGGCAAGCTGAAATGTGGAGGTGGTGCCCTTCCATCTACCTTCTTAGATAGCAACAGATCTAGACTCTCTCTCTGGAAAAGCTCTACTCTATTCCCATAAAATGTGGAGACAGAATCCTATGATGAGCAATGAAGACCTGGTGACATGAAAAAATGAGGTGTCCTGAGGGCCCACATGGTCCTTCAACTACTCTTTCAGTATTGAAGCAAAAAGCAAATATTCTAATTGAGTTTTTTCTCTATACTCTCGTGGAGCAAGACTATTTTTCTAATTTTACAAATGAGAGACTAAAACTTAATGGATTTGTTCATGGTCTAAAAGAAAGTCCACAGCAGTGTAAAGAACTGAAATAAGCTCTCCCAAATGCCAGCTGAGTATTTAAAGTATCAGTTCATCCTCTTTAATCAGTTCACCCTCCTTTATTTTTAAAATAAATATATCTGTTCAGTTCATCAGTATTTTACTGTATTGAGAACCCAATATAGTCTTCTACTGAGTCTGACAGATATACAATCTTTTTTCAAAGGGGATATAAACATACAGATTATTAGGGTCTATATTTATTGAAATTAAAAGTTCTGTTTCTCTAGTAGTATAGTGTGGATTTGCAGGAATAATCAGACTTATAACTTTCATCCCAGCATGTACTTATATTTATATAAGCATATTTGCCTACAAATAAAATTTCCTTTTAAGAAGTAAAACTAATGAAGGAATTTTAAAGAAATTCTTATAGGGTGTCTGGGAGTAAAGTTGTGTGAAAGTTATTTTATAATTGCCTTCCAAACATTTTTTGTCTTGAAGGCATGAGACACTTACACTATTGGAAACTGGACACTGAGCTAGATTAACTGCTGCTCTGATCCAGTGAGACTATTTCTACTTTTCTGTATTTGCAGCTGAGAATTTTTCCATGGTCAGAAGACTATTGAGGCTGCTTGCCTTTTTCCCTCCCATGCTATATTTCTGTTATTTTAACAAAGACACCAGAAGACAAACAAAGAAATGACAGGCAGTTAACTGGAGAGGACAGAAGATGACTATCATGCTGGTTTAGTTAACACTTCAGCTTGGGACCACAAAAAGGAGTAGAAGAGCAAGTCTCTCTTTTTCAGCCACTGTAGTTAAGAATGTGAGCAGCCCACACCAAAACAATTGCAATATATCCTACTATGTTTGCTTTCCAAACTCAGAGGTTTCACTTTCAGGGGGTTGTTTTTTAGACCTACTTTTTTATTTGTGCACAATTGATGATAAGAAAATTCATATTTCCTCTACATGGCATTAAACTAAGTTTGAAGCTGTCCCTGAAACCCAGCAATATGTCTGGGCTGTTCAGTTCCTGAATCAAATATCTAATTGATATTAATTAGAATGGTTGTCATTTTTTCAGAATGTGGATTAAATTTTATTTCATAAACTCTTTCAAGGATTTTCTTACCTTCCCTCTCTCTCATTTGTAATCATATAAAATTCTGGGTCAGCTACAACAAAAATGCTTACATGGAAATGAGCTATTAGGAAGCTATTAGTATTTAGGGTAATTTTGCTGACATTAATGCAATTTAGAAGCAGAATAAAAGGAAGCAGTGCTATTGCTGTGCTCCAGCTCACCCTAAGCAAAGCTGTGAGCCAGGCTGATGATCCACAGACCCCAGCTGAGTGTCTCCAAGTTACAATTCTTGTTGGAAAATCTGCTGCATGTTAGAACTGCTTTTCCCTTTTTGGACTGAGCAGTCAGAGAGAAAGGCAGCACTGGTGTCTTGGTTAGCCACCTGCATCAGCTGAAGGATGCACATGAAAATTTTAAAGGTTGCACAGTAAAAATGAAAGTTAATGTTCATTTCTGATCATGCAACAGTTACATGGTGGACAAGAACGTGCAGGAGACTGAAGTGGTAAAGATAAGATGCTACATATAGGTTAATACACCCACAGCCAAGGTTTAATTTCAGCTTCAACAGGCTCTGTTAGCTTATGCATTACTTTCTTTATAAACTGTTTTGAGAGAAGTTTAATGGTATTTTCTAATTGCATTTGGAGGCTTCACTCTTTCAATTTTAAGTGGGTACATTGAAGTGGATACCCTGTACCTTACACTGTCTTTGACCAATTTATTCTACAGAAAACTGACTTGGAAACAAGGGATTTATGATGCTCTAATAATTTTTTTTCCTGTAGAACCTCCAGGAGTACCTAGAGGAAGAAAGACTTTACATTTCATCAATTTTCTCTCCTGACTTGACTCAAAATTCCATGGAGACAATTGAGTTACTTCACTGTTCCTATACTTTTGTCACTCTTCAAGTGTTAAAAGGTAAGTGGGGATTAGAAGATATTAAATTGATGTGCTTATTATTTTTTTATTGTGTTCCTTAAGTGGGAAATCTACCTAGAGAAGTCTGCTTAATTTCACAAGCTGTTGTGGGAAGATGGGCCATGTCTTTCATTTGAGCAGCAGATAGGAGATTTTTGGCAATTGGGCAGATCAGCAATGTTAATAATTGGAAATTTTGGCCAACCAAGGAAGGAAGTCAAGATGACTTAGTTTGTCTTAATGGTGTCAGATGGCTTTGATTAGTAGCCATAGAACAAGGATGTTATCGTGCTTGAGAGCAAGTTTTAGTCAATTAATTTTCATGTATCCTGCAGAAAGCTGTCAACTAAAGGCAAACTGGCTAAAGAAAGTAATTATCTGGTAATACCATGCACCATACCAAAATTCTGGCTTTTTAACTTCGCAAACTCAAATTTGTGTAAGGATCCATTTAAGTTTCTGATACATATAATGGTAATCCCAGTCACTGAAGCTCATGGTAGACACAGCTAAAGCAGCTACAACATCAACTCAGCTCCTGTGGGAACTGGAGTGCACAAGTGAAAAACTGGTGTCACTTCTTCTGCCCTGAGGAAGGTTTCAGAAAGCTCTGTGATGTGCAAGAGTTGGACCTTTCAAAAGTGATAAGGTACTCCCAGAAATACTTGTTCCTTGCTCTGGAAGATATACTCCACCCAGTTGTGCATAAC
The DNA here is from genome assembly GCF_000277835.1 of Geospiza fortis. NCBI lineage: Eukaryota > Metazoa > Chordata > Aves > Passeriformes > Thraupidae > Geospiza > Geospiza fortis. Next base: position 18,792,313 of record NW_005054300.1, read on the forward strand.
GAGAGAGAAACTGCAATGAAGTGACCTCTGTATTACCTAGCAAAACCATATTGTCCTTCCTGTGCAGGCAGGCATGAGGAGAGGGAGGCAAGGGAAGGAGCCACAGAACCTTCCTCCTTTTGTCATGCAAGAAAGGATCAGAGGTCAAGCTGTCACACCCACTCTCCTAAAGCCACACTGCAGCCACGTCCCATCAGCACACACTGCATGCAGTCAGTGTCTCCGCTGCAAACTGAGCACTGCAGGAGGTCAGGGGGCTGCTGGAGCAGGAGGCAGGGCAGCAGGATTCAGGAGACACGTTAGTTTAGATCAAACAGCCTTGGACCATAGCAGAAAAGGAGCATGTCCCTGTGCCATAACCAAGACAAGCAGATTTACCTGGAAGGCCTTTTGGATTTGATTTCCTACTGGCATCAGCTTTGCTGAGTCTTCATTAAATGCTTATAACACTATGCTTTACTGGCAATATTGGGAAGGGCAGGGGGTGCATAGGACTACCCACATCCTGTGTTTTACTTTATTTTCGGCATGGAGGTTATTTAGAAGACAGTATTGTCACCAACCATTGTCCTCTGCTCAGCAGAGCTGTCACAGGTCAAAATATATTCAGCATGGGACAGATACACCTGCCTATCATCAGTGCTGGTTTAAAAGAATTACATGATTCATTGAGACTTCAATCAGGAACCTATTTTAAGCCTCACTGCCATTAATTGTGACTGATTTTCCTGTGTGGGACAACAGACTTCTGCAAGTGCTCAGGAAACACTGCAAGATGAGGTTGGTCACTCAAGCTACACAGAGTGAGATAAGCCTGAACATACTAAAATGTAATAGGCTAGGCTTGCCCTTTCACTAGAACAAAGCTACTGGGTTTTTTCAAAGCTTTAATGCTTTTTTATCGGGCCCAGGTTTGTTCCTGTCACTAGCAATGATATGCAGAAGAGTGAAAAATCCAGGTCAATTTCTCTGCCTTACAGAGAAAGTCTGCCTCCTCCTCAGGAAGCAAAAACAGGGCCTCTTCAGAGTTATACAAAAAAAGATCCATAACATTAATTTTCTGGACTTGAAGATCACCATGACAACATAAAAGATTTTTGAGGAGTAAGAGTCGAGGAATTACTAGTCTATATATAAAAAAGAAATGACACAGAAATACTTGATTGACAGTTTTAACACAAAAAGTCCATCACTTATGAGATTTTTTAAAAGGGATTGGACTAAGCAGTTGAAATATGCTGTAGTAAAAATCTTGCTGTAAGGATTAATGAAGGCACCTTCACAAAAGGTCTTTAACATTGCAGCAGTTCTAGAAGTTGCCAGATATTCAAGATTTTTTCCTATTGCTTTTTTCCCCCATGTAACTGCATAAAGAATTGGCATTCTACAAGCTTCGAGAATATTAGATTCCAATTCCATGATTACATGGTTTATATGCACTGAATTTATATCATTAAAATACCTTTCAAAATAACATTAAGTGTAAACATTGAGATATAATCTAGACATTTTCATTCTAAAACATGCACTAGAACTCTTGGAAATGACTAGTATCTGTATTATATTCATAAAACGTTAAGGATGCACAGTTGTTATTACCATGAAGAGACTGTATTGCTACTTATTCATAAAAATATCTAATTTGGTTGAAAATTAGAAATGGAAGATTATTTTGCTTAGGTATATTTTATGTTTATGAAAAAAAATCTTAATTGCCTATTGATATTTTAAATTTTATCAAAATTTCCCATACATAAGTAAAATTCACCACCACTTTGGTTCACCAAAGGTTGCTCTTGGCAACAATCAGGAAAAGTTAAAATGCTGCTCTTATTTCATGCAGTGATGCTGATTTATCATAGCTACTAATAAGATAGTGTGATCAGAATCTGTTTGTGTTCCCATAAGGAAAATATAAATGCATGTTGTGAATTAAGTAGCATGTCCTGCAGTGCTCTGGTATTTAGCTAAGAAAAGTGAAATGCATTTTAAAAGGAATTAGTGCTTATGTACTCTTAAGTAATACTGAAGAATAAGTTTTTTTAGTATATGTATGATAATCCTTTGAACACTTCAGTATTTGGCTGATTTATACAAAATTCTCCATGAACAGTAGCGTTTCCTTATTCCTATAACACAAAAAAAAGGGAGTTTGAATGAACTTGGTTCTTGTACAAACTGCTGAGACAAATTTGGAAGCAGCAAAAAGTGTAACAGTTTCAATCTGATCTCATGCACTAATCCCTTTGATTGGAATTACTGCCACCAGGTAAAGGTACCTAACTCCCTAACACAACTGGCTTTGTCAGGTTTATTCCAATTCAGACAACTTACAGGACAATAATAATTACAGCTAATAATGGAAAGCTTTTTGACAAAATTTTATATTTGGGAAAGAGATGTTCTACTTCTTTCACTAATCACTTGAGGCAGCTATGTTTTAAAACAGAATAAAGTACTGTGTAAAATAGGCACAGAATTATTTAAGTTTTAAAACCTTTTATTTCAGATAAAGCATGCTGCTATATACAGAAAAAAATGTGAGTCAAAGCAAGAGCAATACAGAATGGGCAACATATTCCTTCAAACTTACAAGATGCTTTTAAAAGCTTCAGTGCACCAGCAGTATGATATTTCTCACTCCTAAATCACCTCTAGCAAAATGTCATTTCCTTGCAGATCCTGAGCAACCTCAGCTATCTCTCTTCCATATAATGACAAATTAAAGTCTCCAACACAAAACTTACAGCAATGGTTTCAGTAAATGACTTTTGCCAGTATAATATATTGAAATATAACTTCACATTGCTAATATCTTATTTCAAACAGCATCATTCAGCTATGCAAACTAAGTGTGTTATACATTTAGCAAAGTCTAGGCCAATCAGTTTTCCTTTTCAACTTTCTTTCTCTTACTTCATTATCTTTACATCAGTAAAACTCCGTGAAAATCTCATTCTTTTTCCTTCTAAAGAAATACTGTCAATAACTTCCCTCTCATTTTCTTCTAGAATTAAAGTCAAGAGACTACAATTGTGACGTTTTGCTGTATACTGAAGTTTGAGATAATAAAGGAAAAAATGCTAAGCTGCTTTATCATGAAGAACATGTCCTGGGTTGTGTCATGATTTCACCTTTGGTGAGAGTGAATGGCTAACAGCAGAAACCAAGTGCCTAGCAGCACATCTTTGCACGAGTGGCAGGCTCAGGCTCTAAGTCAGGCCAGCAGTTAATGTGTTACTGGGACTCTGTGTTTGCCCTCGGCCGGGGGCATTTAGCTTTTAACATTAAGGAGCTGCGCGGACAGGCCGTGATGCCAGTTGCGCAATTTGGCAAAGCGTGGGCTGTTACGTTCCGTTTCAAACCTCTCCCTGTGGCATGAGGAAAGAGAGAGACAGAGACAGAGAGAGACACACATACATAGAAGAAAGAAAGGAGGGAGAAAGAAAGGGGTTAGGGACCACGGCTACCACACCCCTGCCTTACAACTAGGGCAGTGGCAATTTATTTGGATTTTTTCCTCAGCTTTCAAATCGCATAGTGAAGGCTGGGTGATGCTTTTTGGACCATGTGTGAAAGGTTGTGCAGTGGTTTATTTCTGAGAAGTAACTTGATATAACTTCTTATTCTTTGACTTGTGCTTGGTATTACAGGGCTGCTTTTGCTAGAAATGCAGTATAATCCCATTGTTTTCCTCCCAGCAGTTTCTCTTGGCTTCTCCCTCCCTCTCACACAACTGAGGAGTCAGTGAAAGTTAACTCATACAAGTGCAAAATAAATGCAAATTATTTTCCATTCTCTAACACTTAGGTCAGCCCATATATAACCTGCTGTCCTTCCTGCAAGGACCACCAACCCCAGGTTTCAGCAGTACTTTTGTATAGCTTCCTCAGAATTAGTGAGTATTAGCGTAGACATTTTGCATAGATATTTCTGGTCATTTGTGTGACAAAGCAGAACAACAGGGGATTTTCAAAGCAGAGTCCTGTGAAGTATTGGCCACCTCCTGCCACCCCTGACTGCAGACTGGGGTGCTCAAGCCATGCTCAGCACCTCTCAGAATTTAATCTTTTCTAGATGCCCTATAGCTTAAATTCAGCCTTTGTACATAAAAAGGGGAAGAAGGAAGATGTGAGATGAGAGCACAGTCAAGGAGAAGTATATCAAACAGAATGAAAATGTTCTTGTTATTTGCAAAACTTTTTGTAGTCATTGCAAACAAGGTCATTTTTTCCTCATTATTTACACTCAAAACACAAGACAATTAATTGTGTTAATGCAGTGGAACTTGAGAGTGAAACCAGCCAAACAGAAAGGAGCAAACTGGGCTGGTTTTACTCCTCAGGCTGAGGAAAGCACAAAACAATAAACAGAGTAAATGCCAACAAATTCACTGATATTTCTAAATCTTTTGAGCTTAGTAACACAGTGCCATGCAAGTAACAGTCCTAAAGAAGTCTTGATGTATGACTTCTCAAACTATTTCTTATGCTTTTAGGTAATTAAGAGATATAAAGTATTTCTAGCTGAAACTTTCTGATGGCATTTTTTTTCAGCTATACCAGAATATACTAGCTCCAGTGGGTCTGACATATAATTGACGAACTCCCTTACTGCTTTGAAGTTATTACCCCTCCATTCAAGGAAAAGGTATTCAGAAATATCTGTTTGGCTTGAAATGGATCCCATCTCTCCAGAAAATAGTCCACAACAATCACCACACCAGCAATGAAAAGTTTTCACAGCAAGTTATACTTTTATGTGTGCCTTCAAAATAGCAGTAGCACGAGCAAAGGACAGTCATACAACACACTCATTAATATTAACTGACAGGAATGTTCTGCCACCCAGATTCCCAAGTTTATGGGTTTTTTGAACATATGTCATGAAGTTGGAAGCAGCAATCTAAAAGTGACTACTTTAATGTAAAACAGTTCTGCCAAAAATAAGCTACATCTTTCTTCCCTCCACTCCTAAGTGTTTGGAAGAAACCTGATCACCATTCCATGCAATTCCTACTGGCTATACTGAGGAACTGACACAAAGAGACAAGAGAAGGCACCAGAGAGAGATTGCTCTCAGCCTGCCTGAGGCCACAGTGAGGGATGCCTTCACAGCCAGGGCCCTGCTGCCAAATCCCCAGAGGAGTTTGTCCGATGTTTGAGGGGGGTGTCAAGCACCCAGATGGTGCCAGCGCTGTCAGTGGGGTAGGAAGGAGACCCCAGTTCATTCCTTGCACCAGAGCTTACACCAGTTGCACTGTCCCTGTGTAACTACCTACACATGCTCCCTTATGCCTCTACTAGCAATGCACACCTTAAACCTGTTCAGCTGTGCCTAAACATAACCAGAAGCATCCTTGGGCCAGAAAGAATAACATGGTGATAGCTAAAGACTGTAGAGAATGTGCAAAGCATAGTGGATGTACTCATGTACTTGAAATTACACTGGATAGAATGTGCAATTTACATGTGTTGATGTGCTATCAGGTAATTATTGTCAACATATCTCATACCATGTAAAGTTTCCACTCTTTTGTATTTTCCAAAGCCACAGATTAGACCTAGAGAGATTATTTCTTTAAAACCACATATTACTCTCAGATATGAATGGGGCAATGTTAAGTTCAGCACAGTGCTTTAAATCCCATCGTAATAAGGATTTGGATGTGTGCTATTACATCAAAACAGATAATGCACAATACATGTAATGAGAATTAGGCTTGCATATTTGAGGGAAGAAATAAATCCCCGAGGGCTATAATGTCAAGCCTGATGTTCAGGCACCCAGCCATGAACTTGGGTGAACTGCAGTGGAGGGTTAACAGAAAACACCAACTGAAAGCACTCTTGTATTCTCACAGGGAAGATAGCAGATTCTTTTTCACTGATTCAACATTTGTAACCTGCGCTGTGATCAAAAGCTCAGAACCTTTAAAGAACCCACAGGGCAGTAAAATATAAAACAGAATAAGCAGAGGTGGATTGAGTACCAAACACATCACAAACCCAGCCGGTGGTTTAGAGCACCTAAAATGAAACAGGGATTTGAAGTATGCCAACAGAAACTAAGGATTGCATGCAGAATGCTTCTGATTCAGCTGTACTTTCTAAGCTCAACATAATAATATTTAATACATCTATTTCCTGGCTATACAGGATGGTAATAAATCTTTAATTCCATATTATATCTCTAAACATATCCTCTTTTTCAGTGTTTTTGATACATCATACGAAAAAATACGTTTATCCACTAGCAAAAGCAGTCCTGTGCTTCCATATTCTACAAATTTAGGTCATTTATTCAAACAAAACATAAACCAATGAGTATGGGTATGAATGGAAACAACTCCTTTACTGTATCATTTAAGGAGAATCAAAGGTCAATCAGAGGGTCATCCAAATAAATTGCTCACAGATTTCAGTGCTATCACAACATTACATATTTTTTATCCACTTACACATTCAAGTAGTTACACAGGCCTTGGAACTCATCACATTCCCACACCCAGTAAAGTACAGGAAAGTTGCATGAGCAGAGAGCTTTCAGATTTGAACATATACTTCAGCAAATTTACACTGTTTTTCCTAAAACCATGCTGATTTGTTATCCTTCTCATTCAAATGCCTCTCAATTCAAATGCCTCTCAATTTTAATTTTAGTGATTTTTTAGTAAATGCGTTAGGATATTTTAGGACAAAAACATAATAAAAGTACTTCATATTAATGCAATTTTAAAACATTATTGGGTTATCAGGAAGGAGAAAGCTGTATTTTTCACAGGGACTTGCCTACCTTGACCTCCTCAGGGCTTCTTCGTCTGGATCTTGCACTGCAGGAAAAAATGTTTCAGTTAAAAAACAGAAAGAAAGGAATTTGCTTTATTTGCTTTATGGTATTTAAAATTCTTTAAAAACTTATCAAAAGCCTATCTAAAGGTGCATACACACTGACTTTGCAGCAGTGGAATCTGTAAGAACATCATGAAGATAGCAGTTCCCTAGGGACAGGAAGGAGGATGTTAGGAGGAAGGTAGCTATTACAACTACTTTCCCATTCATTATTAGCAATGTTTCACAGCTGTAGGCAATGATTCTACAGAGAGGTCCTGCTGTTTTGTACAAAGTCTGAGAGACGGCAGCAGCACATTAATGGGGGAAGGGAAGGCTAAATATTTCCTCCTGATGTGGGAAAAGGCCCTGACTTTCCTTCCCTTTACAACAGAAACCACCTGTGAGCTTAGTACCAGGTAGCCACAAAACCATTTCCATAGGCAACAAGGTTAAAGCTCTGTGATACTCATATCAGCTCTAGGTTTAGATAACAGGGCTGATAGAGGCATAGATTCCATACAAATGGTGATTCATTTTTTTTTTGACCTCCAGAAGTCAATTCTATAAAAGACTGTTACAGAAAACAGTTGACATGTTTATCATTTTTGCCTAAAGAATGGACAGCTTTGTATGTCTAGGCTGCAGGAAACCCAAAGATTGCACTGCAGAGGCTTGATTTCTAAGTAGGAATAACTGTGGGGTCCCAAATGCTCGTTTACTGTACAATCTGTTATACTTTTATGCTGAGGCCCCTGGCAAAAGAATTTTATTCATAAAGCATAAGATGAGATTGTTCACTATGATTTCAGAGTCCCCTCAAGTTACATGCAGGATCTTCACCCTCACTGACAACTACATGAGCCTGGACAAGAGTGTTCCCTGAGTATCAGTGGCCAATACCAGGGCAGTGAGGAAAGACATGAATCTAAAATCAGGATGAGGGGATGTTTTGTTATTCAACTTACTGTACTCGGTTCCAGTCATCTGGGCAAGGATACGGAAGGACTTGGACTGCAGGTTGGCAGAGCGACGGCTCCAGTCCTCACTGTCATCCTCAGGCTTGTTCTGGGTTTTAAGCACAGCCTGATACACTGGAGAGGCACTGTCTACGTGAGGATCCTTTATAGGGAGGGCACTGCAATTCAGAAAGGGAAATGTTGGAAGCAGCTCTCTGGTCACAGTTTCTTACCCAGCCATCCCCTACATGGCTTTGAAACGATCACTTCTTAAAAAAATACATAGATCAATTTCATGTTATGGCTCATTCTATCTCTGAAAGGGCCTGTTATCATTCAAATCTGTTTGGAAATACCTGTTCATAATTCCTCAGCCAATGCAGGTACACAAGTGTGCAGTGGTTAGAATAATATGTGGAGAGTAGGCCAGGCAAAACCATTTATTTCTCTAACCATTTTTGTTACATATTATTTCTTATAAAAACAACTTCACGTTGGTACTGTTTTATATTTTCTTTAAATTACAGTGCTGGGCCAGTGTACCTCAAGGTTGCAATCAGAAATAAACCCATATTTCAGTATAAAAATAATGAGGTAGACTTTTATAGCTTTTTCTAGAGATGATTCTTTTTCAAACTGAATTAAATTTCCATCTGCCATAGTCTGAATTCATTGTCTACTAAAATGTGAAGCACAGGAAGTCTAGACTTGCACTCAAGACTTGCATATATAAGTAGTATCTGAAATCCCTAATGACAGAACGTATCTCAGGATCTTACAACATGCTTAATCATCTTGCAAAGTGATATATCCAGTTGTGCACACCTAAAATCAAAGCTACACAGGTCTGTAGCACAAGTGAGGTAACCTTGCTTTGATTTATGATGCAGGCTAGAAACAGGCTTAGTAACTTAATAGGTTTTGGTAGTATTTTTCCCCGGTGAAAATAACTTCTGCATAGCACAATTAAAATTAACTATTAACAGAGCTGCAGAAATATACACTGAGGGAATGATGTGTGCTTGGAGCAACTTGGCTCCATGACTGCTCTAAATACAAGGTCTATTTTTGAAGCAAGTGATTTATTGTAACAGCTTTATGCTATTCCATAAAGAGCTTTGCAAGCAGCAAGCTCAACTTCATGAAAACTGAGAAACAGCTCTGTTTAAAGTTAAGGGCCATTTGGTCCAACAGTTGCTTCCTTGGTTCAGGCTCAAAGTTAGTGCTAAGATACCACTTTGCAGAGAAAATCTACAGAGAATTTGGGTCTGTGATTTGAAAGCCTGAGAGGACTGATGAAAAGCCAGGATGTCTGACATCCTACATAGAGTGGGATGCAAATGTTACCAGGTAGTGCTTTAAATATCAGTACTTCCCAGCTGACACACTCCTCTTCTTCAGCACTGGGTAATATACACAGGTTTGATGGATTTACTCATAATACCATGTATTTATAACCCCCATATATGCAAACTTCTCACTTTCCTGAGGAGCCATCGAAGTACAAATCCCAGTTAAGTTTTTTTTTTGTGTGTTTCCACACAACAGTGGGGTGGAACGCAGCTTAGGTTTAGAATTTAGAGAAAAACTTGACTCTTCAGTTTATGCTCTGCTACAAAACATACAAGTTATGTAAAAAAGTTCCTCAGTGTGAAAGATGGCCTGTAGGAGGAAGCAACATTTTCAAGCTCCTTTTTTAGCTTGTGTTTCCTAGACCACAATCCTTACAATATCCAAACACTAGCAGGTACAGAAGGCAAAATATAGACTTGTTTATTTTGGGAAGGCTCTGCCATCAGTGACTTCCATTAGTGCTGCTGCTGTGTGCAGCAATGGACAAAGTGGTGCCATAGCCTTCTTTAGGTGGAAGAGGGGAGAGAGAACAATAGTTCTCCTCTTGTGGCCCATCACACACAGCTAAAGGGCTTGCTGAGGTAGGCAGGAAAGCACAGCAGTGAGTTCTGCCTTCTCCTGCCTTCTGCAGAATAGTCTTTGCAAAGAGATTCTCTGTAATACCAACAGTAACTCACAGCAACACCCTTGGGACTGTTCTGCTGCTGCTTCTGACACTTGGCTATGCTGCAAGTTCTGTCACAGCAATGTTCCCCAAAAGGTGACCCTGTTTTCAAGTCCCCAAGGCACTTCAGGGTGTTTCACACCCAGAACCTGCCTCGTATGAATACCAGAAGTGACTGCCTGATGTGGGCCAACAGTTAGCTTTATATCACCACACTGACTTCTTAATCTTGAGGAAGCTTAAAAACCTGCTGTATTGGACAGCAAATTTCCCAGCTGAGTACATTGTTCTAGAGTGGATAATAAACCACTGGATAGACAGTGCTGCTGATTTCCACCATGGACCACTGTGGCAGCAGTGGTGTGCCAGCCACGGACAGTTCAAATTCCTCTGTTTAAATCCTCTAGCTCAAATGCTTTGTTCTTATATTATGACCTACATACAAAAAAGCAGTTCAAAGGTTTATGTACAGATATGCCATTAACTCAAGCATTGTTAAAAAACTAGAGCTGGAGGCTGGACCACAAATTTCACAGTAGAAATGTGTGGCATTAATATGACATATTAATATCCTTATGGTAGACGATTAAGGCAGGAAATGGAGTTTGGTGAATTAACCTCCCCAGCAGAGTGAAACATGCTCATATAAATTGAACTAAATTAAAGCAATACATTGGAGTATTTCCAACTCTGTCTTTAATTCAGCAGGCCTTTTTCTTTTTTAAAAAACATAATTATATTGTGGATGAATAACTAGGACATATAAGCCTCTCAGCATGGAAGTGTAAAATAGAGCGCATTGCTGATTATGAGCATTTCATAAACCTAAATGTGACAGTTGATTCTTACAGACAGCCTAAAGATGCACATAACCATGTTAATACCTCTGTTATACCTCTTTGTAATTTAATTTCTTTCCATCTGGGTGTGGATGTGCAGAAATATCATGCATCTTTAAGCATATTACTTTAAATTGACGCTACTGAAAAAAAAAACCCTCTTTGCAAATGGGTTGGAGCTGTTGGAGGCTTCTAATCTAGAGCCTAAGGTATTCTAGTAGGAGTCAATAAAAATTATTTTCCTTTTTCTTATCATCATTTAGGTCACACATTTTTACCACAAAAAAACCCTTTAAAGACAGTCAAACTTCTCTGAATAAGTAGCAGTGGAGGAATTTTATTTTTTTGAGTCCATTATAAGCTATGGTTTACTATGTGAATCACTCCCTGGAGTCATTATGCAGATTTAATTTCAGTAGATACTAAGTAAAAACTTAGGAACCCTGCAGTGTTCTACCCCTGATGTAGACATACAACAAAATATTGTGACATCAGGTATTAGACTGATTCCAGCTATTTAAAAAAAAGCCCTAAGAGGTAAAAATCCCACAACCCAACAAACAAAAGTTCAAGTAGACTGGTAAATAGCCAGCCAAGTTGACTTATTGCAGAGGACACACAAGATCTTAGTTTGTACAGTCACATTATTGATTCTTCTACTTCAACTGTCAGATCTTATTCCCAATAAAGGTGCTAGACATGTGTCTTTATACAACTTGTGAATTTGATTAAAACTGCATAATGGAATTCAGAGGTGGTTTGACAGAAATGTACTCAAAACACTGTCCACATGGTTTTACTGCAGCCACCTAGCTCCTGGTTCTTCGTTTAGCAAGATCAATTAAAACAGAAAAACAAAGAGAAGAAAGATATATAAAGTCAGGGCATTCGAAATTTTCTACCTTAAAGTTTCAGCATGGAGTCTGACTATCAATAATTCTGTCCTTCCCTTTATGTTTTCCATGGTGATCCAGTAAGCGTGGCTTATTTCTAAGTGACAAGAGCCTGACTCTGATCTCATGAAGTTACAACATCACTGATTTCAAATGGTCAAACTAGAAAATGAGCTCCTATCCTAAGCCTGTCTGTCCTTCATCACTGATAAAATAAGTAAACGGCTTCCAGCTGCTGTCTGCCCTTCAGATGTGCAGTCTGAGTGTGCTTACCACCCTACAGACACTTGTGGACAAATGAAAAGGACTAAGGCTACTAATTAAGAACCAAGACCAAATTATAGGCTGATAACTGAGACAAAATGAATCAGCACACAATTTGGTCTGCTTTTATATTAAAAACTTCTCATACAAATACTTTTGCATTAATCATAATCTTAACTCAGACTTGATCGATTAAGCAAGCTAAAGAACATCATGGTTTCCACTGCCAATTAAAGTTCAGAATATCACAGAGGAAACTAAAGGAAACTTATAAAATCAAAAGGATCCATATATGCAGCATTAACTTTATAATCATCTGATCATTTAAAAAGGTATTTTTTTAAACATTACCATTTGCATCATATACTGCAACAGCATTTACTAGGAAGTGCCAATGTATCGTAAAATGTTTCCTAAAATGCATGCCTACGAAGGATATGAACCCTTATAGAGAACACAAATGAACTTCTTTGTACTTCAGTAATTGGAAATATGAGTCTACTCAACACCTGCGGAGATTCACTGAGTCATGGCCAAAGCCAGCTAAAGGTATTGCTTGTGATCCATCATGAGGGAGAGCTGTGATGAACAACAATATTGGTGCAAAAAGTTAGCAGAAAAGATAAATAATTATAAAAAAGAGAAAAATGGCCAGCAAAAGAGAGCACAAGCAAATACATAAACCATCCTCATTTTGAATAAGCCTGCAGCTAACATATGGAAAAGAAACTACGTTAAAGTGTGTTGCTATACCTGTATTTTGGTGCCATATCAAAGGAAGGCAATTTCTATTTTGGGCAGAAGCGCACCCGGTAAGAGAGAAACTTGGCTACATTCATGGCATATGTAATTTCAGTAAAGTTATTACAACTCTGGATAAGTTAATCAGGTAAGATTACCAGAAACGTGCATTGGAAAAGCAAAGTTATTAAAGATCAGGAGATTTTGCCATAGCCCAAATGATCTGTGTAAAACACATGTACTGTATGTAAACTGGGGATAGGGAAAATACAGCAAAACATTCCATTCTGAAGAATAAAACAGTAGCCAGTGCTAAATAAATATTTTGCATTCTTCATGTCTCAATAAAAATTCCACCCCTCTTTTCTGTCCTTTCTGAGCTATGCATACAATAGTGACTATTATAAATCACGGTTGTCAGGAATGAAAAGCCATCCAATATCATACACAGAGCATTAGATGTATTTTTGTGGGGTTTACCAGTTCTAGGAGGAATACCAGAAAACTAGGTTAAATTAACGTACCCCTGACCATGGTAGGGGCTTGGCACTTTAAGGTCTCTCCCAACAACAAATCATGTTATGATTTTCAAGTGATCCATGCTTTTAAATTCAAAACATGGAAGTGATTTTGGACACTGTCTAGGATTGATACGCATTTTCCACGTGTAATATACCCCAGGAAAAAAGAAAAAGTCCAGTAAGAGCAGATGTGTCATGCAGGTAGGGATGTTACAAGTACCATGCAGAGAAAGAGCATTCCACAGAAGGAAATAACCTTACCCAGCAAATTCTCCACCCTGGGCTTGTGCCTGGCCTGCAATTGCATCCATGATAGCATCCTGGGAATACATGCTGATCGGGGTGTTATACTGCGCGTGAATTATGGTAGCCTTGCCGCCAAGGCCCTTCACCTCAATGGGTTTGTGGGTAGACAGGGCAGAGTCCTTCAGGACATTGGGGTTGAAACGCTCCGTGAAGTCCGTGCTGGGTTATGCAAGAGTGAGGTTCCACAGGGAGGGAAGGGAGGGGAAGAAAGGAGAGAGGCGTGAAGTTAAGTGAGGGAAGCACCACCAAGAGAGGAGTGTGCACGTCTGTTCATGGCATCTCACCACCAAAGTTTCTCATCAGGGAAGCACAGACAATGTAAGTACCAAGCCACAGCAAAAAGATGGCTCTGCTAATGGATGTCATTTTTGTGTTGGTTTACGATGTATAAAAAGGAAAAAAATGTGAAATAGCTGTCACTGTATTAAAATCTCACAAAAAATCTCTAAGTATTTATATGATACTTAGATATACTAAAATTCTGATGTTATATGCATATATACATCTAAGTGTATACAAACAGTACATGTATATATGCATGCCCATGGGACGTACATACACAGTGCAGAGAATTCCCACTTTTTTTGTCATCCATTTGTGTTTTCAGAAGGGTCTCACAAAGGTCTAGAAAGTACAGTGTAATGAAGGGATATCAGGTTCTCTATTATTTAGAAGGTTTCAGTACTTTCTGTCCGTGTTACTAATCACAGTGAAATTTAGCACTTGTGCCTTTTAATCTTCAAGGCTTTCCTTACAAAAGACTAAATCTTCCCAAAAATGTCTCTACACCAGCCTGAAGTGCTGCTATAGCATGATAAATGATCAGTCCCAGATCAAAATATGCAACATTGCAACCAAAGGACCAAGTGCAGTCGGAAGAGTTGCTGCCTTAGTTTCCACTGACTCCATTTACAAGGAAAGATTTTATATTTGACAGACTGAGCCCCTAAAGCAATCTAACTGAAGCTTCCATGACATCAGAATGAGTCAGTTTGCTCTCAGACTACAGCCAAACAGCAGCTAGTTTTCTTGTAGGGTTGTGCTGTGCATAGTTCTAGTCCTAGAGCTAGGACTGAGCCCTGCCCAGAGTTCCCATGACCACTGTCAGCCACTATGGTGGCTCCTCTTCAACCTATGGGAGACTAGGTGAATCTCTGGTCTGCTGTTCCTGTCCTGCCAGCAGCACGAGGATATCACCAGGAGAGATTCCATACACTCACCAAACTGGACAAAACTGGGAACTCCACCCTTTGTGAAATAACAGATATTTCATAAATCTTTCATTCAGAACTGAACCCAAAAGCTGGAAATAGATATTTCTTTCCCTGCAGAAGAAATACTGAAGAATTTAATTCCATTTGATTGGAACAATTTTCCTTTCCAGTTTAACACATTAGACTGTAAGTTTATTGGCTAATATTGTTTTTTCTTTACCCAAACGACAGTGTGTCTGTTTACCATGGGTAGGCCCAGAGAGTGAGAGTTAAAACTGAACCCTCAACCCAGCATGATGAAAAAGGTAAACTCAAGTAAGGCTAGCAGCCATCTGACTTAATTATCTGGAGACTATCACAGGTGCTGTGCCACCTCTGAAGCCAGCCAGGGGATTCCACTCTGTTTTCAGCCTTTTGTTTGGTGGGATGCCCTGACTGAGGATGGACAGAGAGAGACACAGTCACATATCATTGCAAATCCTTGTCAGAACATCGACAGCCACATGCACAAGGACCAGAGACACACAGGAGCACATGCTGCATTACAAACACAGCCTTCACTTGCACATGCCAACATCTTAAGGGAGGGAACTGGGAAGCACCATTATGCATTCAAAAAAAGTGAAAATTATCTTTTTACCAAGACATTCTCTCATTTAAAACACATCTCCCTTAACTATTCATCAACTCTGACAATTCTATAATTACAATAACATCAGCTCTGGAGGGGTGATGGGCTGAGACATGCAGGTTGCTGTACTGAGCATGCACATGCCTGACTTCAACAGTATCTCTTTTCTGTGTAATACCCTAAACAATCACATGATCATTACAAACACACAGGTCCTCAAGATCTTGAATTTAGTGTTCTCTTTCTTTCACACAGTTGGAAGTACAAAAGAGATTCTAAACCCAAGATCTGAGAAGACTCTGTGAAGAAAAGGACAGAGGTTAAATATGCCACCTTTAAAGAATAATGTTCTAAGCAATTTGTTTCCACAGTCAGTTACAGAAATCAAAGCTACTAATGTCAGAACAGCCTAAACTTCCCTCATGGTAGCAACAGGAGTCATTTGGGCTTTCACTTGGGGTCTTTAAACAATTTTAGTGATGTCTTTCAAGAGGTTTTAGTCACATTACATACACCAAGGCAAAACTTCCACTGAAGTTAACAGGATTCCAATAAAAGTAACAGAAAAATACAGATTGCCAACTGCTGAGTTCTTTTTCTAATTCTGGAAGCAAACAGAAGATATTGTAAGGAGGGCTGGGGTCTAGAACAAAGTGGCAGAGGTAAGGCTGCAGAGACAGCACCTCTGCAAAATGAATGGGATCTTTCTCCTAAACTACAAAAGGATCAGGAAAAATAAATCCCAAAGCAAGTAAGATTACAAATACCCCTATAAAGTGACTTCTGCTTTCTAAGACAATCCTGTCAGAATAATTATTAATGTAAACTGGCTAGGATTTTACACTCCAAAGGACTTACATCATCACACCCACACTTCACTGAAATCAACAGAGAATGAAAAATCAATGTAAATTATATGCACGAAATATTATTTCAACTTTATGTATTCTACTACTCCTAACTTTGTACTGTTAGTTTAAATTTGACATTTAAATATTAGAATTATTTATTTTATACTCAGTTTGACCCAGTCTCCAGCAATTTAGGGACAACACTCAGGTCAGAGGCAAAAAACAAGAGTTTAGAGACAATCCTCTGCCCCTAGAAAACTAAAGGTCAAAAAAAGGGCAATAGATTGATCAAGGTAAATAACTCCATAGATTTTTTTCCCCTATATCAGTATCTTACTCCAACCTAAATTTGAATTTTAGCAGACTTTAGAAATTAATTTAACATTGAAGCTAAAAGTATTTTACTAATAACACACAAAAAAGGGCTCAGATAATGCTCTCCAAACTCTGAGGGCATGAAGATGACTTAAAGATTCAAGAGAACTTAAACCTGCCTGTAGTAGCACCACCACCTGAAAGCTTTTAGAAGAACTGGCAGGCTCAGGTGGCAGCTCCATCACAGCATTAGAGCATCACCAAGAAATGCCAAGCGGGAGCACTGCTGGACAGCAGGGGCAGCGCAGGGCGTCTGCCACACCAAGCAGACGTTCAAAAAAATACTTGCACTTGCAAGCAGACACAGCAGGAACACAGGGGATCATGCTACCCCAGAAAACACATCTTCACACATACAGCATCACACAAATATCTGGCACTACACAGAGGTGATACTAACTTGGCAGCGGTGTTGGTTATGACCTAGAAGAAGAGAAAGAGAACAAACAACATCAAAACCAACCACATAGAAAAAAGTCAATAGTTTGTAGAGTGCAAAGGGTAAAAGATATTTACAAAAGATTACTACAGCTCTTCTCAGACCATCTACAAATAAGAATAAAAAGAATAAAAAGTAAATGTATGCCTAAAACCCCCAACATGATTAAGAAAGGAAAAAATGCAGGGATTATACTTGATCCACCAGGACTTAGTAGGGTACCATGGCATTTTGGCTGACTGTTGAACATGATCTTATTGCTGTGCATCCTTAAAAGTACGACTACCAAAGTGAAGAGAGGAGGGAGCAGAGGGAAAAATGGAGGATTTTCAGAGTATATTCTCATCTGAAAATAGCAAATGAGTGGTAGAGATATATTTTTCTCTTAGATACTGAATATTCAGGGATAAAGTCTGTTCTCAGGCCACCCTCAGAGCTGGTTTTGCAAGACTGATTTTTAAGTCTTTTACACGCTGGAGAAGATCCAAAAAATATATTGGTAAATGTTTTAAAGCTAAAACTAAGGAAAATGCCTTTGTATATAACAAAGCATTTACCTAGATACAACTGCACCTACATTATGCCAAGAGGCGTGTAAGCCATTTAACTTCGGAATAGTCATTCCTAATTTATTCCACATTAAACAAAGCAAGCCACGCTTGCTGTATGTTTTCTGGGATATCCATATCAGTATATTTTATTCCAACTGGTTCCATACAGTATGAAAAAAAGGCATGTTCACACTCCATTCCTGCATCTCTGCATAAACCAGTGATGGCGCTTGCACAGTAATTCCAAAGCACCGTAACACAGGATAAAGCTGGGAGTGCAGAACAGAGTGTGCTCAGTCTGAACTACAGTGCTCTTCCCAATAACTGTGTGGTGGTTGCACAAATAGCAATGGGCTGTGATATTTATTTTAAATTTTTTTCCCCCCGAAGCTTAGAACACCCACATTCTGCTCTTTTCTTGGTTGAAGACTAATTAATCCTATTTTGTGCAAAACAAAGAGGAAGAGATTCACAGGCAGTTAATAAACTTTTCTTTTTACTTGGCTGTATGGAATGCTGTTGACAGAACTGACCACTGAGGATTCCAACTTGCTGCTGTGACATTTCTGTGTCTGGGACTGATACAAAATACTGGATAGCAAAGCTACACTGTTAAAGAGTGATATTCCAAGGGGATTTGGCCACTCCTGCTTTTTCCTTGCAGAACCTTTGATACCCTACATATAATCCTTTTGCCTTGGCTCATCAAACAGCACTTTTCATGATCAAAAGCACTCTAATGAGCCAAAGCTGCAGTAAAGGCTTTGCACTTCTGCATTTCCATGGTAAAGCAGCCACAGATCATCCCCTGCAGCTACTGGTCAGACTCTCAGATTTGAAAATATTCTTCTAGCTTTATAAACCCTACATTAAGCCAAATGTTCTTACAGGAACTGTTAGAGATATATTAGGAACAAGCTGCAGCCTGTAAGCACATCAGTGATCCTATATCCATTTTAGGTGTATGTGAGACAGCTGGGCACTCATTTACAATGAAACCAAGTGTAATGGTATCATTTTCTGACTCATCCATGCATCTACCATACATATAAAATAACATTTTCAAGGCAGAACTACCAAACCCCTAAAATACACCTTAATTAAAAGAAAAGTAGGTCCAAAGAAAATAAACATTATGTGCACACACTAAGAACAGCTCAGTAGTCACATCTCAGTAAAGATTTTTGAGATGTGAAGAGGCTGCTATAGCTTCCTTCAAAAACAGTAAAGCTTTACTTCTCCTTATGTTTAGGATGTGATGAGAAAATTCCTCCCAGTTCAGAGCCACACATAATTTTAGTTTGGCTCTATATAGGGAAATGTCTGGAACACCCAACTTGCTGCTCACAGAGGTCACACAGTAAAAGACCAGTAACCCAAGCCACCTGGCACGTACTTGTGGGACAGGTATTTACTGCCCTTGACCTACAGTGTGAAAAATAACTTACACTGGAATGAAAAAGATGCATGTTACAAACTATGACTCACTGTTCATATTTATTCATACACTCCAGAGCTTTCAGCACATCACGTTCCACACTCCTAACAGGCTATCTTATTTTTCACCTTGGTCAGAGTGATAAAGCTTCAATGTAAAGTGTATCAGACAAACAAATGCTTTGTTATTCTTCACAGATCAAGGAAGTAATCTCAAAATTAATTTCAGCTTCTTTATAGGATTTTCCTATAAACAGGTTTAGCTAAACCTGTAACAGCAATTCACACAATTAAGTTTAAATTGTCTGGTGAAAAGGGCACAGAACTGAAACATACCTTAAGATCACTCCTCATACTTGAACTTTCTCGCAGCTTTTACCATACAGCTAAGTGCATGTTTGTGAAAGCACAATGAATTCTGTTTTGGAGCATCACAATATCACAACCATGTTGTATTACATGGTAAGAATGTTCCCAGTACAGACCAGAGCTGTTTATTCAGTGCTCACAGTGCTTTCTTATTCCCATATATGCACTGTGAGATTGAGATTATCATGGATGCCACCAAGTCCCAAGATAGTTACAGGTTCCATGTTTTTCTCCACAGAGCAGGAGGCAAGATACTTCTTACTTCATGGATAACAGTCAAGTGGGAGTGGGAATGGTAGCACTATTGAGCTCTGAATTTTCTCTGCATGTCAACAGAGATGTACAGTTCTCGAAATTGTACAGAAGTTACCAGACAAGACACATTTATTTAGTGCTTCTGGACTCTTTGATCTTTTCAGAATGTTCCTGCACAGCAGGATAAGGATTTTTAGTTTTTTGTTTGTTCATCAGTGTTCCAGTTAGTAAAGGCTGATAGCAGTTCCCTAAAATTTCATTCAAACTGAATAGAAAGGCACACTCTTTGGTGAGTGGTGGATGCAGCTGTGTTGTAATTCTGATAACAAAACAGTCACAATGCTGAGCCATCCAAAATTCAGCCCCTTCACCCTCACCCCTGCAGGTATTAAGGAAGACTATGAACATAGTGGAGAAAAAGACAACAAGATATACACCCAGGAAACTCTGTATATTGAAATAAGACAAGAATTGGTATTCAGGAAACTGTAAATTAAGAGAAAAGTATTCTGAGGTTTATTTTGCTGATCTTGCTTACTAACTGATATTTTTTTAAAAAGTAATTGCTTTACTTAATTATCAAGTATGAGAAGGGAGGATAGAATTTTCTCAGATAAGTTGATTAGGATTGTTAATGTTAAGTGCTCAAGAGAGTGGCAGTGAATAATCTAAAATTGCTTGAATCATTTAGAATAGATGTATATGCTCTTTTAATAGGATGAAATATCCCTACTTTCTACAACTTAAAACCTCTTGGTTTTATTTTTGCAAAGAGCTGCTGCAAATGGATATAAAGTACTTGAAGCTATGCAGTTACTATCAGACCTTGAGCGGATTGTCAGAATTTTCTGGTTTTCCTCATATAGCCAAGTCCCTAATGTCAAAAAAATACATTTCCCCATATTCCTAACAAGAAATTTATCTTCATTAAAGAAAAAAAAACCAAAAAACAACAAGCAACCCCAAAACCACAATAAACTAAAAAATTAGATTTGTTTGGTGGTTTATACATGAAGGCAAAAAAATTAGGAAAACCTGTTTCTCCCTGCTTTTTCTCATGTACTGCAGTCCAAGATCCTCACTTCACAAGTTTACTAATAAAACAGATGACCTGCAATATAGGAATATGGAAAACCTTGACAGCATGGGATCAAACTACCTGGGCAGTATCTGGAGATCATTCCTTGTTATAGCAAAGTTAACATTAAAGCTAACATTTAAAGCAAGACATTCTTCAAACCAGAGGATTCAAAATATTGCAGTTCTGACTCATTTTGCATAGGAAAGCCAACACATTAAGGCAGGAATTACAGCAGGACACTCCAGTAGCTGGGAATGTCAGATTTGCTGGTCAAAGCCATTTCTCTCTAGCAAAGTACCAAAGATCAGGCGCAGTTTATAGCAGCTGCTCTGATGTCTGACCAAGCAATACTTGGTTCTCTGAGAGTCCATGCATTAGTTAGGACTGCTGAGTGTCACAACCCTGAGATGATTACTGTTACTTCGGTCCTAGTGTTCGCCCTCAAGCTCTGCTGACAATTGCCAATCCATGCTGCACATCACATACCAACAACCATTACTCTGTAATGGCAATGTGGGTATGTTTTGGGGCTACTGGAAAATTTAATTGTTGATCCAGGCTTTAATAATGACTGCTAGACAAATGCACAATAGGGTAAGCACCATTACATTCACTGCTCAGCAAGTTCATTACTTATTGAAATAATTAAAGATGTTACCATGTTACCTACCCTCTAGGAAGTCCACCTTCCGAAGCCCTTCGGTTGAGACTCAATTTATGCATCTCAGCCATTTCCCTCAGGGTCTCTGCCGAGTAAAGGCCAATGGGGTTGTTATACTGCCTTGCAGGGCTCAGCTGGTGAGCAGGGCTACTGCCACCAGCGAAAGCAGGGCTTGCTTTGGAACCTAACGAGCTCTTGGCAGGTGAAATGTCAGGAGTCACAGACTGAGAGGACATGGAAGATCTAACTGTGGTAGTATTTAGGTAGGAAGAGCTATTTGAAAGGCTGATCTCTTGCTGGTTGAGGTAGCCTGAAAAGGTTCCATTGGTTGCTAAAACACTACCCACAGGCCCAGTCGCCGTGTTAGTTAGAGGGCTGAAGGTTGTTCTGTTGCCATTGATTTCCCAAGCAGGTTCCTGTAGTAGCAAACATGCAGGCCAAGAAAAGAAAAAAAGAAAAGAGCAATCATAGAACACATGCAAAAATAACATTTGCAATTAATGCTGTAAACATAGTCATAAACTAGCAATAAATAGATTGGGACCAAAGCATTCAAACTTTCAGGGAAGATTTTCAACAAAGAAATGCATTGTTTCAAAATAAGAGAAGCAAAACCAACTCAGGCATTTTTTTACTAGGTTTTAGTTGAAATCAACAAATAAAGCTTAACATTAAGAGAGCAGTTGCTACTAGTCAACCTCACAGCAATAATCTTATATTAAGGCAACACTGTCCATTAATTTCTAGAATAATTAAGAAATTAAAAAAAATAAACATTCTTAGGTAAGAATAATTTTAGATCATGTATAACCATAGAAGTCAATGCTATTATTATAAAGACACAATGATTCTAAAGCACACCATTCTGTTGTCTATGAGTGCACTTGAGGTTATGGAAATGATGCACTGCTTTCCTGGGCTCTGGTTCATGCTGATCAGGCCATGCAGCAGGGTTAGCAGAGATACCAACAGGACATGAAAATAGGTACTGCTCCACAGACAGGCTGCTCCTATGCTGATCATTGCTGCTTCATTTCCACTAGAGGGAATTTGTGCTTGAGAATGTAGGGGTGTGTGTGATCCTACAGTTCTCTCCCACACAATATTCCTAACTGGGACAGCAGCAGGTATTGCCTTACCCAAAGGAATCTCTCCTACAATACCTATACCCATAGAAGTCTGTGCTGGTGCTCAGAACAATCTACCAAAAACTCATCCTAGGTTCAAAACAATCTACCAAAAACTCATCCTAGAAAAACACAGTCCAACACTTGAGTTTCACAAATTATTCACTATAAATGCACCTTAGTGAAACCAAAATAAGAGGTTATTCCAAAAATGAAAAATGCTCACAGTTAAGAGGAGCCCACAATCCTGCCTCAAGGATAGCCAGTTCAAGAGCAGGTGGTGGCCTGAAGTGATGTTTTGCCTCATTCATTGGCAATGCAATCATCATCTTTAACTCCTCACATGAAATACAGTTCTGAGAATAATTTGGCCTCTGATGCTATGCTTTTGCTAGTATTGGTTATCATTAATGTAATTTACTAATTTTGATACTATGGTTCACGAGAAAAATATTTTTATTGCCCTTTGGGATTTTTCTATATTGCATGTATAAATTTAGGGAGCATACATTTGAAAAAAAAAATCAAGATAATATGCCTTGATTAATTAAAATTTATTGAAAAAACCCCTAAAGGTCTAAGGATATAAGTAATCATAACATTAAGCACATTTAAGACATGTTGAATCAAAAATGTAAGGCAGATAAAATTAACTAAGATAATTTTTCTTAGTGATAAACAGGAAGAGATTTTAGCTGGCATTAATAGCTGCCTGAGGCTGTAGAAACAGATAATCCTAAAAGCATTTTCAGACCATGCCTTTTAAAATAAATATATTTGCAATACATACTTTGGTTATTATACCCTGACACTGAACACAGTAAACAACAATCCCTTCCAGTGGCCTATTGAAAGCTTCTGGATATCATTAAATAAACAGAAAACAGGGCTTCTCTCTAAAAATGTGTTCAAAAAGAGGCACGTATATGTTCAAAAATTAAGTAATCACTTGGGCAAACCATTTTTACATGCCAGCACAGAGGGACAAAACGATTATTAAATAAAAAATAAACACAGATGTAATAGAGAAGTAAAAGGATATGCTGGAGTTATATTTATTTGTTACCCTGAAAACACTGTGGCTTTTAGTTAACTGTGGGTTTCTTCCTACACCCCAAAATAAAAGGACATGCAAGGAGAGCTGACTGTAAAGCATCAGTTTCAACTGCTAATGAGAGAAATGCCACATTATTTCCTTATCCCTAATGCATTTTCATAGTCTTGGTGTTACTGGACAGTAACAATAGGCAAAGGGAAAATTACAGGGCAGCCATAAAAAATGATGGCCGATGCTTTTGGTCCCTTTTGGCACAAATGGAGTTCTGGTTTTACTCCTTAAACGATCTCTAGCTGGAATACCATCATACTGGCAAATCAGCATTAGAATTCTTAAGAGCCCAGCAGTGCCAGGTTAGCAATCTCCATCTTGAGTTCATATTTTGGATAGTTTTAGGGTAGTTGTTTTTCCTGTGTTGTGGTGGAAAAAATGGATGAAACAGGAAGTGTCTAAGGGAGAGGCTGTACTTCTAAATAATTACTGCCCCCTCATCAGGATATTTAGCTCTTCCCCTTACTAACTAACCAAAAAACCTCTGATTCAGTTTATTCCTGGGAGAATATTGTAGAATTATTTTTTGTCTCCAGTTCAGTGTCAAAATCAGATCAGTGCAGAATTTCAGACTGTGAAGGGCAAATGTCTAATACTGAGCAGCAGCACTGAGCTTTCAGCATTGCATCACATGAAATGCAGCCAACAATAACAAACGTTCCCCTGTTCCCCACCTCCCATCCTATTCTGTTTCAGTGGCTGAAAAAGCAAGCTGACATTTCCAGCACTGGGAGCCTAATGCTACCCCTCCAGCTGACCAGGAGAGGAGGCTCTGACACTGAGCAATGGGCTTCCCTTCAGGAACATGCAGGATCGTGCAGCAGTCCCTTGCTGCGGGAGGAAAACTGTGTAACGTCAGAGAATGAGCTTCAAACTGAGAAATGTAGAGGAGTCTCATACCTTTTGAAATAGAAGGAAGCTAGGAATCAGCTCAATTTCCATTCTGAAATATTATTGTTTGTTTATAAAAATCCAATTTCTATGAAAGGCAAATGTTCCTTCTTATGTATCAGGGAAGTGAGAAATAAATTTAGATCGGGAGATACAATAGCAGGTTTTGCAGGTCCTCTCCCTTTGACATATCATTCTCTATTTATCTATTGCTGTGACCCTACAGTCATTACTCACCTCTTGCACTTCAGGGAGAAAAATTTTAACAGTATACCAGTGCTTTTGACTACCCAACATGCTCAAGAAGCAACTGTTGCTTTAAATTGTTTAGAGGATAAAGGGAATCGAGGCACCATGGCACTGAATGACGCTCAATGACATGATCGAACTGCTTTTGGTTGAGCCAGCTTCTCCATCCTATACTCTACTTAAAAAGTCAGTCATCTCCATCTATTTCCTCTTAGACACACAGGTTCCCAAATTTGGCAGGAAACAAATCGTAAGTATGACAAGATGCTCACTGGGACTTCAAAATAAGTCAGTAGTGTTTCACAGAAAGCACAACACACAGCCATATTATTAGAATTAACAAGGCTAACAATACCTTCATGCAAATGAACAAATGTTAAAGCCATGCTTAGCCCTAAAACACCAGCTTGAATGTTTTGAACTGCACTAGCTGAATCTTCACTTGTGTTGTGTCCCCTCTGAAGAGCTGCAGTCAATGAGTTCAGTGACTGATTGATGGCTTAGTTTAAATCCTTGGACTCAAACTTACTTTTACTGTTATCTGAATGCTTTCAACATTAACTATGCCCTTTCTTCCAGCTATGCCCCACCTGTGCAAAAGACTTCACTAAATCAAAAATATTTAACTAAACTAAATGAAAATTGTTTCTAGTTTGAGATTTATGTCAGATACCGTGAAACTGAAAAGCAATCAAACCTTATTTCCAATAATAGCCCTACATACTGATGGTTGCAGAACCTGTATCATCTATAACATTGATGAGCTTTGTGAAAGAATGACTGATCTTTGTGAAAAAAGTATGCTTGTTTCCCTAAAACAAAAATAAAACAAAAAAAATAGTGAACAGTGAAAGAAGTGCATGCTTGAAAATTAGTGGAAGCTGCAATCAGATCAGCAACAATGTACAAGAGGATTTATGGTTTTAACTAGACACTGAAGTTGCACATGCAGATTGTTTAGCTGACGTTGCCACACCTTAACCTTAACCAGAGAAGGGTGAGGAAAGCTTCTCGTGATGTATGAGGATGGCACTGTCACGACTGTCTTGTAATGCAGTCTTTTGCTGATTTTTAAAAAATACCATCAAATTTATTTCATGTAAACCATCAGTCTAAACACTGTCAAGCAGAGGTGTGGAGGTGACTTTTGCCTGTGTGTCACAGAATTCTTCATTTCTACAGTGATACTTGTTACTAGAAATAATAAAGGGACAAGCAAAGAAACCTTGGTTTTAAAGTGTGTTTTTTAATGCCAAATCAGCATTACACTGCCTCTATCAGTAAAGTATCTTTATTCCAGATTTTGAGACTTCTCTGAGAGCTCAATGCCTTTTTTCCTTCCAAACAACCCCTAGAGAAGAATTCTTCACTTAAAACTTACTATTAGCGTAGACAAGTGACACAAGTGTCACTCCTCTTGACTGGCAAAGAGTCCAGCACTCTGATGTTACTCTTCCCCTGGGTGAAAGACTCTACACCTAAGATCTTCCTGAATACTGCAAGATAACGTATTTCCCACCATACCTTCCCCTGGATGCCACCCTTTTCTCTAGAAAGGTTCCACTAATTCTCTTCTCCAGCTGCTGGTACTGCCTGCAGCTGGCTCAGAAAAGGCTGCCTCCAGCAGCTCCTACAAACCTTTCCTGAGCACCTTGCACAGAATTCTCAAACATAAGACAGCAAGCTTCTGAAAATGGGTTGAGTCTCTTGATCCTTATCTCTCTCTGAAGGACTAGAATAGGAAATGTACACTGTCTTTATGGCTTTCATGCCAAGGGGTCTTTTTAGGACCTTCAAGAAACCCCTGCTGTGTGTAAAGTTAACTTTTCTATACAGTAGATAGTTAAGGGAAAAAAGTATTTTCTGTGGTAAACAGCTTTGAAAACCTATATCAGCAATTTTAAAACTGACAATTGGCAAGGAAGAAATGCACCTAAAATGCATCTAAAAGAGTCATGAAAGTCCCATATATAAGAGTTTTATGTGCCTATGGAGGAAGGAGACAAAATTTTCATACCTGTGCAGGTGTTATAATGCCCCAAAAGGTAGGTGTCAATCTCATGTTGGTGAATAACTCTGATGAGACACATCTACTCACTGCCTTGAACACTGACCTGGGAAAATGAGAACTCCTTTCCCTTCCTGTTCCTGTTACTTTGCTGGTGCAGTCAAACACCAGTTTAACCAAAATAATGATTCATGGCTTTTGTTCTAGGAATTTCACAGTACTGTTCGGTGACTATTCCAATAAGTTCCTCCAAAATAACTTTTTATAACATCATGATATAAACGAAACAACTCTGAGCAAGATCAATTCTTAATTTCACCTTCCCTTGCCAAAAATGTTTACAAGATCCAGTCTGAAAAAACAGTTTCTGTCTCAACTAATAAATGGTCAGTGAGGTTAATTTAAAATTTCACAAAACAAAACTGAAGCAAATTATTCCCTCCAGGTTCATTCTCTTCTGCTATTTTGAACCTATTTGCAGCAGTTTCAGGGATATTGTTACTATCTGTGCTCTGAATTTGAAAAGCACAGAGTTTATAAAAATTACTTAGAATTCATCTATGGATGTTGGAACTGTCAAAACCAGTAGAAAATCATCTGATTCCCCATGTATTTTGGTCTTCAGTGTTTTTAATTTATATGCATGCTAGGGGTGAAACTGGCACAGACAGCAGGGATAAGTTGCAGCAATGGAAACTTTAGCTCCTGTCCATTTATCTAATCAAATGCATCAGCAATACAAATGTCCTGCCCAGAGCCTGAGCCTAGGGATATATGCACCATCTTTCAGGTACCCCGGCTCCTCAGTGTCTCCAAAGATACAGAAGATGAGTTGCCAGGTACAGCCAGTGTTTATTCTAAAATGAACATTTATTTTATGAAAGACGTGTGGTTTGACAATGGATACCAAGCCATTCATTTCCTCTGCCACTTGCTGTTATTCATTAAATGGACTTATCCTCTTTATTTTTTATTCTGAGGTCTTCTGAATACTATGATAAAAACACTATATGATGCAAGGTTTCAAACGCCCTCATGTCCTCTTTTCAAATCAGTGTCATTTCAGTTGCAGCTAGGATTTGGATAGACTGAGGCACAGTCTAATGGTTCTCCCCAACAATCTACTAAAGCAAATGTAGATTTTTGAGAAGCTTTAGTGGCTTCTTGTAGCTTAGATGAAAACAGTTGCTCAGAATTGGTTAGACCAAATCACATCAGAGGATAGCTGGATGCTTTGGTCCTGCTAATCAGAAATTAGCAAAATACAGATCACTAATACATTGCCTTGCAGCAGTTTTGCTGCCTGTGCATTCATTCAACCTTTAATTATTTGGGGCAGGCAGAAGCTATTTCCTGTAATAGATATTTACCTTCACCACAGCAGGCAGAAATGGTATTCACTCTGGCTGAGGAGAAACATGTCACTTACCTTCTGATGAGGAATTACAGCCCTGGGAGAGTCAATTCTGGGAGCTGTGGTTGAAACTGGCACTGGACGTTTAGATCTGTGGATAAAAAAAAAAAAAGAAAATAAAAGAGATTTCAAGCCAAAAAGCTGCTACATCAGGACTGAAAGTTAAGCGTAGTCTAGACTTTTTCTGTCCTACATCCTCATTTACAAAGGTATTAAATGAGAGAAAAAGTTTGAGAAAGCTTCTCTGAATGATGAAAATCCACCAGTTATGGAAGCAACCTCTTACTTGGGAGATCATCTGTTTTCCTATACTTGTGACAAACTGCATTTTCATGGGAAAGTCAGATAAATTCAACTAGATAAATTCAAGTTTGGGCAGCATTCTGGAAAAAGAGACTTAAAGGTGTTTTAAAATGCAGGGACTAAACTTTAGCGCTGAGGCATCTCAAGATAATTCCTCAAAAGACTATTATTTAATACCTTAAACTGTAAAGCTACAACTGCAATTACTTAAGCCTCTCTTCAGGAAGAAACATGGCTTTACTTCAGACAACTGAGTTTCACAATGAGCAGAACACTACTGAATTAGCCATTCCAGGTGCCTGTCTTTCACGTGTATTTGACAAATATATGTCCTTGATAATTTAAAAAGTCCAAAAATGCTTTGAAAACAAACAGTGTGCCCTTTCAGTGGAATAACAAAGAAAGCACAGTGCCACATGCCATCTGAAGCACTTCTACTGTTCCAGGTAAGTGAAGATGTAGCTGTGGGAGGTGTTGTGAGAATCTGCCTAGTGGTGGAAGTTCCCCTGAAATTGTTCCAGTACATATGGGATCCCCAGAGAAAAGGAAACTAAAACCAAAAAGAGTCAAAAGAATCAGAGTTATACAAGTAATATCCCATTTCCAACCTACAGATTAGGCTTATGCCTCAAATTCTAGTCTTTAAAAAGTACATTTCAAAATTAGGACAGGTACAGAAATTAAATAAAAATACTTAAAAGCTTACAAATCAAGTAGAAGCAGTTAAGCCATTTGGAATTGTTTGCTTTAGACAGGAGATGAAAAAGGGAAGATATTGCAGAGGTTTAGAAAATAATGAATGGTAGAAAAAGGGAAATAAAACTACTCTTGTGGACATTGAATGAAATTGAAAAGACAACACATATAAAATTGATAAAGGAAAACATCTTTTTCCAGAGAACTTGATTAACCTGAGGTGAAACTCATTGTTACAAGACATCATTGAGACGATGAGAAGAGCAGAGTATCAGAAGGGATCAAACAGTTACACTTAACAAGAAAAAGCCCCAAGAGCTGCTTTAGACTGGGTATAATAAGTAAATATACAGACTCTCATTTTTCACAGCCCAGCTCAAAAGACCTTCTGTGTTAGGTTCATTATTTCCTTACTGAGGGCTGTGCTGCACTTTCCTCTGAAATACTTACCAGGGGCATCTATCAGAGAGGGAAAGCTGAGCTCAACAGGAACAGGGCTCATCCCCAGTGGCAATCCCTGCACTAATACCCAGCTTCACACTGAGCTCTGGGTTTAACTTTACCTACCACACTTAACATTTTTTCCATAAGCAGTAGTGAACACACAAAAAAAGACCACCTAGGAGAAAGGAGTAATCCTTACAGGAACTGGAAGATTTCCACTTAGAAGGTAAGGAAATTTTGCTACTTTGAGAGCTAAAAACAAAGGTGATGTAACAGATGCCTACCTTAAAAGCAGGTACTATGAAAATGAATGCAGTCTGAGGAAACAATGAAAACTAACATTTTGTTGAACAATGTGTAATTAACCTGTGAAATTCACCGACAAAATATTCCTGAAACAATGGGCTAGAAAACTGTAATTCATACTCACAGCTGAAATATATCACAATATACTCCCAAGATATAATTATCTGAGAAATAGATACCTTCCAGTTCTAAGAATAAGAGCTACTCACTAACTGCCTAAAACAAACTTTCCTCAGGCAAGTCATCTTCCCTCAGGAATGAATGCCATACTCTTCCTTCAACCATTTTAGCTTAAAAAGAGAAACGATAAATCGTATTTATGAGACATGCGCATGAATCATGAAAGACAGCAAAAAAGAGAAAAAAATCAACGGTAGCTCATAACACAGGGTAGCTGAAAACTGACAGCGGCAGTTTACGAACGCACAAAGATTTAGGGGATGATTCTGCTCCTCTTTCCATTACTGTAATATCTGAGCACATCCAGTTATCTCCGTGAGGTGACATTGGTGGCGCTGGGCACACCATGTTAAGTGCCCCCCTGCTCTGCTCACTGATGATGGATTTTAGTGCCAGAGTTGCTCAGCACTGTAAATGTGGTTTGCCATGTACAGAGGTTGAGCAAACAACCACACACTGCATGTTTGATGCTCAACTGGAAAACAGTTGTATTGCAGCAAAATAATTTATCTCCCAGACTATTTCATAATTTCTGATGGTTATAGTATGTTTAGTTTTTCCTCTCTCATTACCTGCCCACAGAAGATGATGCTAAAAAACTGCATTTCTTCCACATTAGTGATAAAATACATTCACAGTGTTAGCCAAGATTTGCATTTGACACCAACTTGGAGATTTCAAGATGTTGCTTGAAAACGACGTTCCTACACAGCTCTGACTTGGATGTTTATAGCTTTGATATTTAAAGAGAGAATAATGAGGCTTGCTAGATCTAGCAGAGGTTTGCACCAGAGAAAAAGGCAGAAGAGGTGAAATCAATTTGTGGAATGAAATTGTATGTGCTTGCAGAATAAAGTGATTATTTACATAAGAGTCATTACTCCTCCAGGAAAAACATCTGCAAGTTCAGAACATTCTTTTTTTCCTCCCTCTCTTGCTAGATGGATCAAATCGTGCAGCAACAGAAGTTTGCTTTTCAAGTGATGATGGTGCTGTAGTGAACATATGTGTCCAGGTTTACATTTTAATCCACTGATTGCAAAATTATTTTATTCCAAACACTTGATGGTGTACCTGCTCAGTAAGGCTGTGAGAAGGGTGAAAGCCCAAATTTCACAGATGATTGTGATAATTTTAGACTTGATGTTGAAATTTTTCATCAGGATTCTTTTTCTTATGCATTTAATTAGGTTTCAACTTTTAGACATTTTCTTCTACATTTTCCAAGTTAAAGATGGAAACAAAAATCTCATTTCAAAATGAAAACCTAGAATAGTTCTAAGATGACCAAATACATAATTCTGGTATTTTTCTAAACTCTTCTCATTTCCACATCTCTTTTCTCCCTCAGCGCTGGTTCTGTTTTTTAGTGAAGTTCAAAACCAAGATGGAAGTAGTTTTGAAAGCAGTTCAATTTTGATAGCACTGCTCAAATGACTGCCAGAATTTCTACTTGTTCCCACCTAAACAGGTCTTTAATTGAAGAGCACTTGACTTCAATCCTGGTATTTTTATACTCACAACAAAGGTTTATTACAAGTCAACTGCACTGAGGAGTGCAACTGCTGCCTAAGTCAACTGCCTGCCTAAGAAAAGGCTGCAAAGGAGTTCTGTGATGCACTATCAGTTTAAATTGCATCCTCAGGGGAGCACAATATTGTATTTGAAAAGAGGTGACACGATCTAAGATTATAGCTCTTTTTCATCTTCATGGGGCTTTTTTTCTATTTCATATCTTCACCAGTCAATGTCTATCTTTACTAATTCTCAGGACAACTAAAATCAACATTTCTCTTTTACAGTATGCTTTTTCATTTGTCATTTTATGACACATGAGCACTTATTTAGCACTTCTTGAATATCTTAATAATTGTATCCTAGTATTTCAACTACCAGAAAATGAAAAGGCATCAAGTGCATGAAAAGGCAATAAACCAGATTAGAGTTAGAAATTTTGCATACTTTAACTATCACCACATGTGGAATAGGGCTTCTGATACACATATATATGTGTGTATATGTGTATATATATATATGTATGCATTTTAATGCACTAATATTCCTGAAAATTTGCTGGGAATGATGATGGGAGTGTCAGGGAGAGATGTAAAAAGATAAAGTATTACTTATGGTTATCAACTTGAGGTGCCCATTTAATAAGTGCTAAGATATGAATGTGCCAGTTAAATTTTCAGCTAACCAGTGAATTAGGCAGCCAAACAAAAGCTGCTGCTTGTTTCTAAGTCTTGCACAGAAAATCTTGAATCCTATGATACTGTGGTGTAATTCCCTATGCCCTGCCTGGGACATCAGCAAGCACTCTTACTGACTTCTCATTGTCACTCTTAGTGACTGCAATGAGAATCACAAAGACAAAGCCCTGAACACTTCACAGTACTTCAAATACAACTGTGATCACTCTGGGTCTAGGATCCGACCTACTTTCCCTCTCTCAGGGTATCATCTCAGCCTGCAATAAAATTGAAAAATACTCCCACCAGCGCTTTTGCTCTCTATATATCAATGGCAAATGCAAATATTAGCATTTGGTTGGATGACTGATCCATTAATTATTTCTCTGCATTATGCAGCACTCAGATTGCAAGTTGGGCAATTACACTTTCCAGGCCTAATGTTCACGCCCACAATGCCATAAGGACAAAAGCTTGTTAGGCATAGAGGGCATCAGCCCAAAAGGGAGCAGCTATCCAATAAAAAAGTTGTTTGGAAGTATGTAATACCTATTTTCCCTTAGAAGGAATCTGAGTCAGAGGCAACCACAAACATTAAGGGATAGAAAGGGAAAGTGAAAAGGAAGAAGCCTTGGAGATTTTTGTGAAAGGGAGGAAAGAAAGCAAACTGAAGCCAGTATGTGAAAAGATGAGATTCTTCCAAGGCTCTCCTGATCTCTCTTTGACCCTCTCTACTTCTCTGGCATCTACACAGTCCCTGTTGTATCCTCCTAACTCCTCCCCTGCTGTGGAAAATCCCTCCTTTCCTGAACTGCTCCACATTCTGCCCTCCAGCTTGTTCCCTCCTGAATGGAGCCACTGGCTGCCAATGCCTCCATCTGCTCTTAATTGACTTGGTACTGACCCTAAAATTCCTCCATCCCAGCAGCTTCCATGGGCAAAGAGGGAGGCTATCCAGTATCCCTGCAGCTCTGCGCTGGGGGTGACAGCTACCCACAGTGTACCAAGCATGAATGCTGAGCACATGCCTGGCACTCACCCAATACACACAGCAAGCTCCAAGGAGTGTGGACACCTTTAACCTCCAAGGAGTGCAGACGTCTTTACTCAGGCAGGTTATTTCTCTGTCTCCTTCTTCCTGTCTTTGCACTGTTTTTAAACCATTTCCAAAAATTTCCTCTACACATCACTATTGAAAACTTGGGTAAGCCATAAAAAAATGTGCATTCCAACCAAGGAAATTTAATTTAATTACAAAACTTGTTTATGCTGTCATGGGTTGAATTTGTACGGAGATATATATTGCCATTAACACTGTTGAAGAAATACGTTAATTTATATCAAATTTATGTGCAGCCCAGTGCAGACAAACCCACAACACTCTTGAAATATTCAGAAATACCTAAATTGGTATGGATCATAAATAGGAAGCCACTACTCTCACATAAATTGGTTAATTGCAGAATTTGCATTGTCTAGTTATAGACAATGTCAGTTCAGAATCAGAAACAAGAGGCTGAAATGCAGTCAGATTTACCACAGGGATCAAGGCTTTACAGCATAAAAACTTCAGATACAGCAGCTCACTTGGAACCTAAAGTTTGGCATAATTATTAATTATTAATGATTTAATAATTAGATTGATTATTTATAATTACTGAGAGATGCTAAAAATCTACTGAAGGTAAACATATAAATAATGAAAATACTTGTTCATTTAAGATCATCAGAAAAAATGTGCCCAGTGCTCAGCACCGATGTGCTCCAGCAGCCACCAGCCAGGGACAACACAGACACCAAGAGCTGCCCAACAGCCAGGCTAAACACACCTTGGTTATCACTGCAAGAAACAATGGGTTGCCAATAATTAAGAGTTTGTTGGAGAAACAAAAAATTAGGGCAGACAGCTTTTACAGGGGTTGATGGGCAAGAAACACCATGGTGAAAAGGATCCAAAGGAAACCAAAAACTCATAGACACAAATAACGTTTACAAGACTTATCTAGTAAAGCCTCAGTGTTTTACCTAATTAAAAACTCCTCATTCCACTTCTCAAAAATACTTTTTCATCCATTCCAATTACCTCTAAGTGTGTAATTTACATTTTTCCATGACTGTGCTTAAGCTAATCAGCATTAACAGGAAAAGGTCCCAGCCTGAACAGACTGTGACCTTGCTGTCTATTGTAACATTTTGGCTAACGTGTCTACTTGCTCCTTGCAGAAAGCAGGCAGGAACTGTTTGTCTGAAAGAATATAACTGCCATGTTTATTTACTAAGCTGTGTCAGCCCACTGACTTCAGTGAGATGGGCCCATGGTACCCATCTTGACCTTTCCATGGTGAGTGAAATACAATATGTGAAAGAATTCACATGGAGATTATCTTTAGGGAATCCAGAAAATATTTCTCACATAAAACGATGAATTTTAAACTCACCTCTAAGCTGGTATTGGAGGGGGGAAAAAAAGTGATGTGCACTCTGAGAACAGTTCTAATCCCTAAGCAGAATCTTGCTGCAATGAAAACTTCACTGCCCTTTAAAGCCTTGGCATATATCCACAGTTTCCAAGCTCTTTTCTAAAACTAACAAGGACACTTTATGCAGCGAGTGTAAATAGCAATCCACTAAATTAAACTGCTCATGTAAGGAATATATTTGTATTTATTCCAGTGACTGACATTGATACTTTATTTCATTTTCCATGGAAATAGCAGCACTAAATGTTACTACTCAGAG
This sequence comes from Geospiza fortis, assembly GCF_000277835.1. Lineage (NCBI taxonomy): Eukaryota > Metazoa > Chordata > Aves > Passeriformes > Thraupidae > Geospiza > Geospiza fortis. Next base: position 18,827,204 of record NW_005054300.1, read on the forward strand.
AGAGCAGCTCACAGTCCTGTCCCAATGATAGCCTGACATCTGTAAACAAATCCTACTGTCCTCTCAAATCTGCATACAGAGGCAACTGGGCACACAATGGGTGTCACCTCTATTTCACAGAGTGATGGAGGACCAACTCCCTCAGTATTACAGTATTACAGTGTATCTTCCTTAACCCAGTAGCGGGATGTGTCTTTTTTAATGCTTTAAGCATACAGAGCCACCAGAAGGAAGGAAAAAATGGCAATTGGTGGCAGATGACTTAGAAGTTCTGCGGTCACAGGTGTAAGCAAAATAAGCTAACTAGTATGGCATGTCATATCCATTAGTGGTTTTTTTTCTACTAATTTGCTTAATATTTTGAATAGTCCAACTAGCTCAGACCATGCTTTCATCAATATTGTATATATAGTTCTGATTTACCCTAAACTGGAGCAGATACCATCTTTTAATTCTTCTGAGCATAAATACAGCCCTATTCTGGTTCTGATTTAAATGTACCCATCAGCAGACCTAAAATATGCACAGAATTGGTTACTAAACCCAGCATCAGACAAAAGAACGCAGTTCACAATAACCACTGTGCTCCCCTTGCTTGCAGTTTGCTGTCACCACATGCTTTATTTATAGTAGGCCTGAAATAAATACTGCAGGATCAGCCATCTTTTGGTGCTGCACAAAAAAGGAAAGCTATTAAATATTTACCGTAAGTCTCTCATAGCCTCACCTCTGACACTTTCCCTTTCAGTAGAGAAAAGAATTATTTAGCCTATGATTTTCCAGCAAAAGACAGCGATTGTGACTGTCTGAAATCAAAGGGTAGCATCACTGGCATGCCCTGGAAGGGGGAAGTTTTGTCAATGTGCACCCTGCACAGAAGTCTCCACCTCCCCAGCTCCTCTCCAGCAGCACAGAGTGACGCCAAAGTGGAGCCTTAGAGTGACACAGGAATGTTTGTGCCAGCAGAATGAGGCACACTCATGTTACAGCACTTTCCAAAACTAAGCCAGTACATTTGGTGAATCCTTTCCAAGGAGGCTGATCAGATTACTTGAGTTATTATGTGGATGCTCCAGTGAAACATGTTGACAAATAAAGCTGCTCTCTTGTATTTACTGTGCATTTAAGAAAGAAACCCATTTGTATGAAATAAAAATAGACTTTGCATGCATTTTGTTTTTCACTGTGAACTGAATATTGCACGACCCAATGTTTATGGCCTAATATCTGTGGGACAGACAGACAATTAAAGATGAACTTTGACTGGCCTAGAATTAAAATGCCTGAGGGCAGCTGTGTAGCTCAAGTAACTGATTAGAAACTGATACTGAAAAATGACTGAGAACTGAACTCCAGGAGGTCACAAAAAGACTAAAAGCAAAGCAATGTCTTTTTTCCACCCCAACCCAGGCCATTATAGAGTATGATCATAGCTTTCCACAGCATAGTGCAGCAGAACCAGCATCAATCCTCTCCCAGTACACTTACAGCAATGCAGGTTTCTAAGGAATAAGCTGTATCTATAGAGGTATGTAACACTTTAGAATATGAGCCTGGTTTCCCTGAATGCCTCATGGGAGTTCTGCTGAGTAATAATGCACACTGCCAAAGACACTTCTTTTCTTCTCCTCTCACTCCTGTTCTTTTCTTCAGCAAAAAAGAATTCACTTCCTAGATGTACTTTGTCTTTGAAACTTAATGAAGCAGTGCTAGTCTGGAGGGTCCCAGACATTGCCACATCACTGGATCACAGGTCCCTTCCTCCAGGCATGGTCCAAATACCTCAACTTCCCAGCACTTGCCTGTCTGCATCTTTTTGATTCCCAGAAACAGCAAAGAGAGGCACACAGCAGACTCTAGAAAAATCAGCAGCCAGACAATGCAGCTCAAGCCACTACCAAGTTCTGGCTGCCTGATCAAACCTCTGGCATAACTGGTGAGACTTCCAGTCTAATGTTGTGGGTTTATGTGAAAACATAGCATGGTTGAGGTGATAAGAACAAATCAAAGAGGGAGTTTAGGGAAGGCAGTTGTCCAAAAACACTTGACATCCACAAATTCCTGAAGCCACGGCTGCCACATGGAGAACTCTACTCAGGCCAGCACTGAACATTCATGGAACGTCTATGTTAGTGTGCCTTGAACAGTGCAGGTGCTACTTGAATTAAAACTAAGGTCATAAAGGAAATCACAGAATCCCATTGTTTAGGCAGGCAAGTATGAATGGGGGCTCTTAACACTTCCTTTTTTTCTATGATTGATGCCTTTCAGTTGGATGTCCTGCACAAGTGCTGGCACCATGTGCAGCTTTTTTTGACAGCCAAATTAAAACAATAAGCACCTCCCCACCCTGAAAAAAGCCTGCAGGGAATGAAGCGTTGTAATAAAAGTGAGAAGCAGCAAACACTGTCTTAACTGTCAGGCTATAAACAATGCTCATGAAACCTTCACGGCCACGACCGATAAAGGGAAAGGCCATTGCTCTAGAGAGCCAAGAGCCATTAGAGAGAAAAAAAAGCTTTCGATCTTGGAGCATTTTCGTCAAGATTTCACATTCCACTGTTTCTTCCATGGCCTTACAGATAAAACAAGCGAGATCAGTTCTACTTCCAGTGCTGCAACAGTGAAACCAAGCCACAGATTGCCTGCTAAGGCATTCCATGACCTTGAAACATTCTGTAGAGCCATGTGACTACTTCACATATATGTCCAGTATCACCCCAATTTAGAGCTTAAGTTTTCCTATCACAACAGTCAACCCCCTAATGCACTTATGTGCCTTTTCCATTGGAAAGGATTTCCAGCATTTCCAAACTTTTATACAAATAGCATAAGTGAGCACTTCCATCTCTGCGCTCTTTATGGCAACTACGGCTGTTTTTCCATAGTAGTAGGACACTGCTCCAGTTTCATTGCTGCAAGCCATGTCTAAAAAAGTCCAAGTGATCTCTTAGCACAGTCATTCTCCTGGTAACCACGTCCCAGGAGATTTTGCCTCTCTTCTGTCTTGTTCTTATTTGGTTGAAAGTTACTACCCCTTGTCACTGCTACCTTCTTTCCATGTTATTCTTTTCACCAGCCCAATATTTGTAAAATTATTTGCTGAGAAAAGGATATTGCATTGTACACTTTGGGCAGGTGACAAAATTGACAATCTTCTTGTCCTTGGGTAAATGAACCCATATGTCCAGGGAAAAAATTATTTTTTGAGGCAAGATTAATATAACTTCCTGAATATAATGGAGATGCCTTGTGCTCGAGACATTGGATCCTTAATAGGGTTCTATGTGTACCTCAGTTGGTCAATATCACTTGCTGCTAGGATTTAGCTTCTATAAATTTTGAATTGTGCAAAGTAAAGCAAGCTTAATACCTCTGAGCACAACTTTTTTGAATATCCTCATGTCATTTAAGAAAAAAAAAAATTAAAAAAAAATTTACTTTTCAGTCTTTTTCATTGGGTTTTCCTAATGAGGCTGAACGGGTCACCAAGGCAAACTAATTGCTCACATCATAAAGTAGCTGAAAAGAAGAGTCCATTAATTGTATAAGTTCAGAGCAAAAACATAATCTGAGAAAATTTTCATTTGATAAAAAAAGCTGTTTTATCATCTATTTATATTTACTAGTATTTCATTTTACTTTATGCCATTTTCCTTCTTTTCAAAATATCTACATCTATTATCTATGAAAGCATATCTCAGTGTCTGGAAAACTCCATTACTGCTTTCTTTGGTTGTTCTTTATCATATAACTCGAATATCTGAATTATATATTATTGTTTTGGAACCAAGAGCCAGGGAAAGTCTTAAAAAAAACCTGAAGAAACAATAAATAGAGAAGAAAGTACTTAATAAAGATACTTCCACTAGTTTTTTGTTGTTGTTTTTTTTTTTTTTAATGAAAAACTAGAACTGCTGGTGTTGCAATTTAGAGTTCAGCAAATAAAAACGCAAAATGATTACTTAAATGAAATATCCCTAGCAACACTTGGTCAAAATTACTGCTTTTAGTAACTTGTCTCTGTGATATGTATTAGGATAATCTGGATTTGTTAGTCACGAATTTGGAAATCCTTCTGAGAATAAGAAGAACTGTTGGTTTGTAGTTTTAAACCATTTAAACCTCTATGGCCAGGCCATAGAGGCAGATACTGGAGAACTTTTTGGGTTCAATATTCAGGAAAATTAATACCAAACGTGGAACAACCCAAAGCAAAACAAGAAATGTTTTCTCTCAATGTAAAAACACAAAGGTTCAACAGAAAATCTGACAGACATTCTAACAATCAGAACGGATTTTTCCTAACTGTTAAATAAAAAATATTCAGAACAACTTAAATCTTGCAAAAAAAATTCATAAATATATTTGTAACAACACTATAACTCCAAGTGAAGAAAAAAGAAGTTGGAGGGGGTGATAGGATGGGAATTCAACCCCATGCATCAAGGAAGTGATTTTCTACTCTATCTGGAACACTTAAAGACAAACTTAAAGACATGGGGGAAAAGCAGCCACGTATTTTGCTTTATAGTACCCTGTCCGCTCTTGGAAACTTCATCTAAACTCCTTATTCTTTAGCTATTAGTATGTTCCTGATACTGATTATCTCTACTGCATATTCATATATAAGATTCTTTGGTATATTCTCAGAAATTGTACTTCCACATTACAGTCTGCTTTCTGTACTTGTCTTTGCCTGCCCTGTACAAAAATTATCTTCTTCACAATGCAATAAAATGAGCAGCTACTTCTCTTTCTACAATTATGGAGCTTTAAATATTAATGCATTTATTACAGAAATCCTCTGTGCAAGGTTATCTAACAAGAGAACAAATTTCCTTGGAAGTAACATTAACCAGCAGAAGTTAAAAAACCTATTAATTGCTTTCTTAATGGCAAGACAACTTTTATCACATCTCTATGATAAAACCTGCCCTCTCTATGTTCTACTGCCTCCCTTTCCTGCACTTGGGCTACACCTTTCTTATTGGGTCAGATACAGAGCGGACTTTGAAACTCACAGGTGCCAGACCATTAGCACAAATTCTCATGAGGTCCCTCTCATGCACTTGTAACACTTGTTCTGTTTGTTGTCTCTAGAACAGTTGTTCATAAACTAGCCAAACTAAACTGTGTTGCCCACATGAGAATAACCAAAAGAAACATCACTGTTGGATTCATTTAACAGAAGCTTGAATGGATACGAGATTACACTTGTATTCAATAGCCTAAATCCCACACAGACACACAACCTAACCATTTGATTTCTGTAGCAATCCATGCTGACTTCTACAAGAATCAGAGCAGATTTTGGCTTTTCATCTCCTATCTGTGCCATGAGCACTTCAAATAAATCTAACAGACACGGATAAAACACTTGTAACTTTCAGTCATAAGTTTCATAGGCTGTCCTAAATAATGCAAAGAGTTTAAGTTATTCCAACATACTTCTGCAGAGTGAGGCTCAGGTTGTGGCTGGCTGATTTGATTTTGTTCTGGGCCTCCAGGTGGGTCATGCTGTCAGTGTTGACTCCATCAATGGCCACGACAAGGTCCCCCTGGTTCATCTGTGACTGTGCTGCCTTGCTGCCAGGGGTGATCTGCATAGAAAAAGGCAAAAAAAAAAAGTCATATCCTGATAAGTAATTCTGTACACAGAACAGTTGAACTTGCCCAGAATTATAGTACAGAATAGATACAGCAAAAAATACAGCTAATAGATACAACAATAGTTGTATCCATTATTGTATGGTGAAAAATCAAAACTTATGGGAATTAGACAACTCAAAGTTAACTCACACTTCTGCAAAGGCCCAGGACACCATCTACTTGTTGCTACTTCCATTTTGAGAGGTTAAGCCCAACGTTGGGTATCACTATCTCAAGGGGATAATTATCTCTATACAGCAGCAGTATATAGAAACATGACTCAGAAGCAGAAAATGAATGAGCTACTATCCACTGCGTGATTTTACTGTATTTTTCCTCCTAAAAGCAATTTTCCCCAAATTAATTCATTTTATTGAGGGGATGTAAAATGAACGTGTGTGAGTGGCCTTGGGCACACTTTGTTTCTTTAATAGCAGGCTTTAGAGGAAATGATTCTACTTAACCGTACCCATATACAACTGCAGCTCCATCACCAACACAAATTGCTACGTGCCCATCTCACCAACTGTTGGACCTCACACTCCAAAGACCAGCACTCTCAGAAATAAGAAACCACAGTGCTGCAACCACAAACCCAACAACTGACACAACAGTCCAGAAGTTCTGTTTGTTCACTGTGGCAATACATTTTGTTGGCTCCACTCAGCTTGTGAACAGCATCTTCTCTGAATGGACAGCACCCTGACCTCAATTTTACACAGCCCTCTCAGCTTATGTATGGATAACACCAGCACAGCACTAAACCAGGAAAGCCTTCACATACCATCAGCCAGACAAATTTTAGTGAACACACCAGAGTTGTCCTCTGCTTTCAGCACCCAGTACAGAAAGAGCATGGATATAAGCTATAGGTATTTTTTCTTAAAAACTCACTTCCTTACATTCCTCACTAAAAATTCCAAGGATAATCTAAAGTACTGCTACAAAGGCTGCATTCAAAAATTCTGTTCCTTCAGTACAGTGAACATAAAGACGTGTTTGATTATGAGCCAAAAGTCCCCTGTGAATTCTGCCAGTCTGAAACCATGAAGTCAAGTTTCTAGTCACTTATAAATATATACATAGTAAAAAAAAAAACTTCCTTCCAAAATAATTCCCTAAACTGTTAGCTCATGTGCTTTACTGGCAAAGATGAATAAGCAAAAAAAGAAAAAAGCCCTTTCTTAACATGCTGTTAAAGGTGCTCAGTATTGAGGCCAGAAGTCCAGCTGACAGTGTAGTCTGACAATGGGAGGTGTCAGTTTACTAGAACACTAGTTCTAGTGTCAGAGTGCTTGAACACACAGCACCCTGCATGCTCAGACTATTTAAAAGTAAAGATTAGTTTGGAATTAGGTACTCTAAGTAATTCCTAGAACTGATTTGACTGAAAGAGACAAGTTTTAATACATTTTCATTTGAGACAGAAGCAAGAGCTCTGTGTTTTCTGAGTGAAGGACAGCCACAAATACAACGTTCTCATGCGAGTACAGTGGACTGATAATGTCAGTACTATTCCCTGAAGAATTTTCCTGGTGTTAAGAAATCGAGGGATGGGGGAAATATTTTGTGGTAGTTTCAAAGATAGAGTTTTATTCTGCAGTCTAGTGCACTCTCACAAGAAAAAAAAGAAAAGAGCAACAAAACAAAACCCAAAAGGTTTGTGTTACAAGCATAGCTTTTCTAACCTGTTATACAAACATTAGCTTCTATGCATTCAATTGACTTGCATTGTGCCAAGTACACCGAATCCAGAAGTCCATAAAGAATATGGATTATTTGTACACTCATATGTACTTGTATATTTACTCAAAGATCCTTCCCTGCTTAGTCCCACAAATATGTTGAGAAAGAGAATCTGCAATAGAATAAAAGGTAAAGAAAGGGCAAAAAGCAAACTAAAGCCAAACTCAGACAAATGAGTCAGTAAGACTTGAATTCATCAAATAGGACACTTCTGTCTTTTTCAAATTATCCTTTTTTAAATAAATAATCTTCACACATCACTTTTCTAAGACTTTTAACCTCCTCACAAAACATAAAAGTTCTTGCCACAGAATATTAACTGTGTGATACTGGTTCCAAATTCTGGGACAGTCTCCCCCCTGCCCCTTTTTTCTTGTCAACAACAAAGACTGTTTTTTGAACATCACCCGAGTTCCTGAAAGTCAAACGTCTGCCCTAATTTGGATATTCTTACTCAACACATCTATCTCTCCTTCCACTCCTCAGTGATGCCTCAAACAAAATAAACCCAGGGAAGCAGAGCTTCCAGAGACAGGATAACACTCTACATCTGGGGCTAGTTTAACACAGCTCTAACAAAGTAGCTTCCCTCTCACTTGCTTTGACTTCTGCTTTTAGTAGCCTCACAAGTGAATGTTATACTTTAAAATAATGACACAGCAACTAAAACCCTCCTAGAATTAGAGTCAATTTAGAGGGAGGTGATGGGTGTAATGAATGACCTAATTTCACTTCTTCTAATGGGATATTTTCTGACTAATATTTTAGAAAATACAACCTAAATGAAAAAACATTCATCGCAAGACTATCTCAAATTAAAAAGTCCTCAGTAACTCTGAACTTGTGATTTACATGACTTTCTAACTTTGCAACACCGTTTCTCAGGCAAGGAGCTCCAGGAGCACCATACTGTGAAAGAGAAGGAAACAGTCTCAATCATGGCTCCGTCAGCTGCTACTTAAAAAGGAAATGAAAGGGTTTCAACTTCTTCAACTAAGTATAAGGGTAGCAAATTCTGTGTGGGATTCTTTCACACAATTCTACTTTCTTCAATTCCCATTTCAGGAGACAGCACTCCATTGATGTCACTTTACCTCTAAAAATCAGCTTATCCTTACTTCACAGACAGCAAGACTCAAAAAAAGATAGATCCAATTTATTGTATCTGCAATTCACACAAGTAGTAGGTATCAGGAAAGAATTTCTTCTTCTCATGGTCTTCCCACTGGATAAAAGCACACAAGATTATTTGGTCCTGTAAACTTTTATATAGAAGGCATTACTAAAGACTGGATGCATAGTCTGAATGAACCATGAAAACCAAAGTACATAATTACATGTATTTTAGAACCTGAGAGACATCTCTGAGAGTGCTCCAAGTGAAGGCACAGCATGCATTTCCGGCAGACATCAAGAGCAGCCAGTAATTGTTGCGAACAAAATACCAGTGTGCAGATGGAGATACAGGGCACACAGATCTGAAGTGTCAAGGCACATTCAAGACTATCGTGTTCCCATTTCTCAAGATCCAGCTGAAAGGAATGGAATGCAAAGAGTTTATCTTTTATCTGTTGGTATTTTCCTTTGAAAATTCATCTCTGATCTACTAAAACATTTACTAACTATAAATCACAAACAGAGAAGAGCTCACTGTGTGAGCTTTCTAAAATCTTGGGTAAATATTTTCTATTTTAAAATATTTTTGAAAATATTTTTGAAGGACTAATGCTAATTAAACCTTGGAACTAGACTAGAAACCCAGATCTGTCTCCATAGTAAATTCTACTTTGCTCTTATCTCAGTCTCTCTTCTATTAACAGAAGTAACAGATTTAGAGAAATATACTACTGTCAAGGATAAATATGCATTTTTCAATTTGACTACCAGTCTTTTTTTCCTAAAACAAATCTCTGGGCAATTTCTAGACAGAATGATTTCAGAAAACCCTTGTAATAGTCTTAACTCACTTGCTCTGGATTACAATATAGCTCTGAGTTGCTAGGTGCTGCAAATGCCTTTATTTAATGCTACAGTGAGACATTCATCAGAGTTTCAGGGTACAGCTATTTCTGTCAATTCATTTACAAAATCCAATCCAGGGTAACACCAACAGATCTAACATTAATAGCAGTTCTTTAGTGCCTCAAGCCCAAGCACAGATTTTATCTTGAAAAACCAAACATCTCACTGCTCTCAGAAATGCAGAGGAATATGTGCTGCTTCAGAGATGTGAATTTTCAGCCCTCACAAATTTCCTACAAGACAGACATCTGACTTCCAACATCCCCAGCTTAAAGCAAGTTGGCAGGCTGGAAGTATCACATGTTCCTTCCAGCACACTGGAGAGAATTCTTACTACGCTCTGTTGTGAGGGGATGGGTATACTGGGTGAATATATAGTACCACAGTGACAGCTGTGCCCTAAAAAAACCTGTCTGCACTGGGCTCACAGTAAATACTGCTTAGCAGGAGCTCTGGGAGGCAGCGTACAAAGAGCAGCTGCTGCACCACCTTGAGAGCTGCACATGCTGCCAGCCAAGCCCCCTCAACTCCACTCCAAAGGGAAGAGATAGGGATCAGGCAGCATTTCAGTGGATGAGCGTTCAAATACTAATGAGAGTGCTTGTACAAACAGATGGATGGACACAGTTTTCCTACCCCCAAGGAACTCCTAATTTACAAGGCAGACAAAAATACATAGGAAGGCCTACACAAATGAGAAGCTGTTAATATAGCCCACAGCATTAGCCAGGGCCTCTTCCAGCACTTGAGCTATGCCTGACTCCATCCTGACTTCAACCCCAAAAACAACAATTTATTTTTTCTGCTTCTCATTTAAGAACAACATTTCATATAATCAGATATTCACCAGCACTGGAAATGTGCAAAAGCACAGAGAATGAACATGCTCTCCTCTGGAATACAAGAAATAATTAAAAGAAAATGTTCTTTTCCATAATCAGAAAAATCAGAGACTACACTGTCTCAAGAAAATCCCAAGAAAAGGACTGGCCAGAGACCAAGGAACAGTATGTTTCCTCTACAGAGAAAAGAGCATCTAAATCTCTCCCCATTACATTTATGCAAGTATTTTTTTGCACAGAAGATTCCAACAAACTCTCAAAGTCATTCTAAGCTTTGAGGCTCTAAGTGCCTGCAAAACTTCCTCTCTTTATACACAGGAGCATAACCAAGTGAAAGGAGAGATATGCTTTGAGACCCCACTGCAGAACAGCTGCTGAATGCCCACACTGAATCCAGGTAGTTACCTCTAGACCAGAGACATCTCTTCCTCACCCATACAAAGAAAGTTAATTGAGGAAATTCATATTATTCTTTCCTAAATTAGTCACTTGCCATCCCTATCCCCATAATAAAAGTGTAAGAGCTACAAAGGGAAAATCGGTTTTTTTTCTTAGAAAACAGAAGGCAATTTTGGACAAGAAAAATGCAAAGAAAATGAGTAAGACCCACTGGGATAAGTCATCAGGCAGGCAGAAATTCACCATTTCATTTGACACATTTCCAGAAGGCACAAAACATAAACAAGGAAAGAAACTGCCTAGATAACCTATACCATAGAGCAAGCATCCTATGGCTTTTATACCTTTCTGTGTCAGATAGGAGAGCTGAGAAAGACCAATTAAATGTAAAGAAAAGACTTGGGAAACCTGAAACTATAACTACCCTGGCACATATCACTAACCAAACCTAATGAAAACTTCCATTTTGCAGCTACCACTTGAATTATGGATATGCCTCATTGTTTTCAATTCACTATTGGGCTTTAATGGCTTTTTTCTGTTGTTCTCCTTTCTGTGGTGTTTCTTTTATTGCTTTGGTTTGGCTTTTTCTTTTTATTTTCCATAAGGCAACAAGAACTGCCTTAAATGAACACTCATGGCATGTGCAAAATATGCCACAGACACCCTGAAGAGATTCCATTAACACTAAACAGAGCTGCACTGGCAAGCTGCAAAGACATTCTGAAGTGGCCTCTCAGGCTCTGCTTCATCTGTAGCTAGGAAGAGCGATTACAAAACATGTGAGAACACCCAAAATAGCTCTAATCTACCTCTCTTGGGTACCAGGAATCACAGCAGCACAGAGATTTTGTGGGATGAACAGTAAAGCACTTCCAACTCAGGACATCCTGTGCTGAAATGTGTACTCCAACAGCAGAAGGGCTGGGGACACTCCAACCAGCCAGCTTACCTCATTCCCAGGAGTGCCAAGCCAGGCTGGAACAATGCCACCTTGATTAACACCAAAAATTTCCCTTACACATAACATCACTCACCAGCCTGCTTTTCATGCACAATATAAAGTCTCTTCAAGGAAGAAGACAGACAGATGATGGCCCTTCCTGCCAAGCTAACTAGACTCAGGTGATGAAAATAAGCCAAATGTAAAAGACTTTCAGCTGTGAAATGAAAGGAAGCATATAGGCATGTTTAGGGAATTGCCCTAGGCAAGGCTTTGGGGGATGTTTTGAGAGGCAGTGTGAATACACCTGTTCCTATTTGCACGATCATTTCATTCCCTGCCCCACCTCCACATTGTCTGATGGAAAAGTTTAAATCCTTTGTAAAAAATAAAGAAAAAAACTCCAATATTGTGGACTTTGGAGATTAGCTTGTTAGAAGCACGACTGCTCTATGTCACACCAACTATACAGATGACAGTAAAAGAGTGGATGTGGCTTTTTAATAAGATGTGTTGGTGTAACTAGAAGGTTACACAGCTCTTCATATTGTGTGAAGTCATATGGTATGACTAACAATAATCTCTTCTCCCAGTCTTTATCCAAATGTATCTGTTGGAGGTACTTAGTCTGTTCTCAGCTAGCATCACACACTGTGCCAAGTGTGTGCTGTGTATCTCACAGGAATTAAATGAAAACAAAGAGGTGAGTCATGTAAGGACAAATGCTGATTGTTCTGTTACAACAGGTTTTGAGAACCAAGTGACTGAGTTCTCATTTGGTATCCAGGAGTTCAAGAACCTGAATGCAAATCAAAACCAGGAATAAAACTGAGGTACTGATTCTTAGTATTCTGGCAGCCCCCATGTGTGAGCTAGCTGATCTGTCAGCTTCCACAGGAGATCCCCTGCAGCAAATATACACACAGCTTCCAAGTGCCTGCAGGATCAGAACAGCCAAGTTTCTTCAAAGGTTCCCCATCCTCTTCCCTGCTTCTCCTTTTCAAATTTGAAGTAATTTTAAGGCAGTTGTATAAGGTGGGATGTTTTTCTGTGTTTCAAGCAGACAGATCTCAGTCATCAATATTGCCTGCTTTATTTTCAGCTTCTTGAATTCTACATGCTGTGCAGCTTTTTAACCTGCTCACAGAAACACAATTTGTCTTGTCTCCCCCTACAACCATTAGCAATAAACTGAGGGGTTTATGTCTTGCTATTGGCCACTATGGTAAGATTTTCTTTTTTTCAAGGTCATTCTGCTTAATGTATCTCATTGTATGTAACTAAGATCATGATGCTTTATAACTTTGAAGGGCTTTTGGTTGGTCCAGCAACAATAAGGCCTGACTAAAAGGGCATTTGAGACAATGCTGAGAGACTCAGTTTGGCAGTTAGTGCCTTCAGCCACTTCTGATATTAAGCAACCCAAAATAGCTTTGAGCAAGTCCTTAGGTTCTGGCACAGATATGACTGATGTGTAAGTGACTCTTCTGCTCCTGCATGCTTGTAAATTAGGGTACTTATTAAATGGATGCAGGTTTAGATTTAATTATTCTTTGAATGCATTTGTTTGAGTTCTCTTTGTTTCTGGCCACCAGATTACCAGGGGAGTTGTTCTTCTGCTCACTAAAATACAAGCTGCCAGTTTGACCCAGCAAACAGCAGTCCTGTCTCTAGTGCAGAAGTATTTAGTACTGAGCTTTGTGCTTCACCTACAGAGGGTAGACCAGCATAGTGCACACCAGCTGGCAGCTGTATGAAGGAAAATGAGATGTAACACATGTCCACAGTGACAGAGGTGCTGAAGCAGAACTAAATTTGCAGGAACTACACTTGCTATCATGCCCTTACTTCCACATCTAAGGCTTTAAGAGGCCACAGTGCCCAACCTGAAACTGTTCCAAGTGGAGGGCCCAGCATTAAGCTGCCAGGATACAGCATCAATGCCTCCCTAAACACCTTCTTTATTCACAGCAAAAACTGATTTTTACCTGGAGCATTCATCGAAGCTCTGTGAGAGAATAAACAAAAGCACAGGCTTCACACTTCAGAGAATGAAGAATTCTTTTTAAGATCAAAGTGAATAAAACAGAATAGAAGCAAAGTTCCCCTGAGAAAGTGCAATGCCAATTTCTTCTGTAACAGGCTGTTTCACATTTAGTGGATAACATGACATCCCACCAGGCATCCCTGCAGGATCCTTGGGAATTTAAAGATGTAGCAAGTAAAACAAATTTTTAACACATTTAACAGGTACATAAACATTTGGATGTTTCAGGAAGCTAGGAAATTGTAGAGATTGAAGATGTTTGTTGTACCAGTTAAAATGTAATTACTTAAACTTGGTTTTCCTAGCGGTGTTCAGTGGAACACAGAGAGGCCCTTGGTAAGCCACAGGAACCATGTTTGTTTAACAGGAAATAATCTGAACATATTGATATAATCTCAAATCTAAAAGGGAAATCATGTTATGTTGAAGATTGTTATGTTAAAGTAACATAACCTGAACTTTTAAAGAGGAAGTATCTTGATTTTCCTTATTTTCAAAAATGAAAGCATCTCTGAGGAGGAATTGGGCTATTCATGAGGACAAGGATTGAACTTTATTAATAGTATGATGATGCCAATGCTGGTTTTGAGCATTTTAAGCCATTAAAGTATCGGGTACAGCAATTTACAAAGATTTCCCACTGAGAGCTTGCATAATATAAGAACACACACATACTCATGATGTTATTTGATAAAGAACAAAGCAGTGACATGGATGGTTCTGGAAGGTAAAAGCATCTCTCTAGTGAATTTGACATCTATTAGCTTTAGAATCCCGCCTTGCATAAGTGCAGTACCTTCCTACACATTTTTCAGTGGCTTCAGAGCACAGAGCAGAATTAAGCTGACAAGTTTTCAAAAAGTGATTTTTCTGTGGGTTTTTTGCAAGCAGTACTTTCCATAACTCTCCAATAAAAAAATTTATGTGACTTTAGAAAGCCTTCCTGTTTACAGACAAAATAAAATAATAGAAATGAATTGTTGCAAGATACTGTCTGCACTGTCTGTAGTTAAGGCTATTTAAAGACTCAAAATTAAAAAAAAAAATCAAATTACTAAGATGGAAGAAGTATCACTTATTGCAAAAGATACACTGATTTTTGGTTCAACTAATAATGTTTGTTTAATTTCTGGTCAAAAAGAAGTCAGATCAGCTGGCTGTGCTATACACAAAGGTAACCTAGGCTGAGAGTCTTCTTTCCCCATAGAGTACTGCTCCCCTTCCCAGCCTGCACCTGGGGGAATTGGGAGTAAATACCTTTTACAAAACATTACACACACAAAAAAAGACATTATGTTATGAAAATTTACCGAAAGTCTTCATTAAACACAATTACTGTTTATGAGCCAAATGCTTATGTACTAAAATATGGTTTTAACACGAACATCCCATAAAGTTCAGAAGCCATAAGCAGCTTTAGAAGAAGGTTATTAAAGACCTCAGCTAGTAAATATTTGCCTATGGTGAATGGCTCTTCATTTAAAGTGATCTTGAATTGGAAGATCCAAACAATGCCACTCACCTCTATTGCACCATGTCTTCTATGTTTATGCCCAAGTTTCAGACTGAAACTTGATTCAAAAATTCCCAACAACTAGAGGAAGAGCTGTTCTTGGGGATATTTCATTCTAGAGAAAGGCAGGAGTCTGCCATCTCACAATTCTTAATTCAGCAGAGTGTGTGGAGCCTCAATTATCTTTGGATAAGGTACTGGCTTTCTATTTGTATTTTCTGCAGCCTTGTTTGTGCTGACATGTTTTGAATTCCTTGTGGAGTTACCCAGTACCACAGGTGTGTGTGGAAGGGGATTCCAACTTGCAAAGCCCATGATCATAAGTGGCACCTGAAAGAAGGTATTAAGGCAAGAAGAGAAGCCTGATCAGAGTTTCCTCTCCAGCTGGCAGCCTGTTATGGACAGCCCTTCCCCTTCTGTGCTGCTCACCCTGCTGATTAACAAGTGAGGGTTAGAAAGCTTTCAGTCTCATTGGGAATGCTAAGAAATATCCCATCTTAATACATCCTTCAACTTTATTTTGTGCTACACTCCAGAGACTCAATTGAAAACATCCATCATTTCAATTACAGAAAGCAAAGTGGGCACCCATCAATTGTGAATGAACTTTCTGCCAAACCAAAAGGCCCCTGCAAAAACCATCCTGCAGATCTGCCTGTGCTACTGATATTGCTGGTTAGTGGTACTTTTACCTGTTAACTTGGGGATCAACATTTCTGCCAATTCCTTTTTGGGTATTCTGCTTCTTTCCTGTTTGATCTCATCTAGATTTGGTGTTCATCACTTACTGGGGTAAGCAGCAAGACAGGACAGTGTTTTTCTTCCAGAGCACACATGTTTAAATGGAGTGTTTTAAGAAAGGCTTTGAAGATGCTGACCCCCAACTCTCACTCCTCTGTACATTCCTATTTCTTTCAGGTGACTACCTGTACGTGGAAACATCAAGTATTTCTACCAGTTTGGTAGCACCATCAATGCTTTAGGAACTTAGTGTGAGTATTCCAAAACGGGTGAAACATTCATATCTAATAAATATTCTTAGGTAACAGAAGTTAGGAGCATAAATTGAGTGAAAACCATCATTAGCCTGCTTGGGATACTTAAGCAGGCTTCAGAGAGAAGAATATGCTTCTGATTCTTAGTTTAAGATATGCCTTCATGCTCAGTTCAGAGCATAGCTCCTTAAGGATCATTAGGCTGCGTAACTTACGCAGAAGTAACAGAATTAATCTGCAGGGTGCCTCATTTCTATTTCAAAGTTGTACTTTTATCTTTAATTTCTTTAATGATAAGTGCAGACATTTTTCTCTGCAAGCAGAGGCTGTAATGAGCTCCATACCTAGTCACAATGAGTTTCTAAACTCTGCTTGTCCAAATTAGAAATTTTCCTCTCCTGTTCCAGAGTAAACATGCTAATTATGATAATCTGGTTGTGTATTTTGTTAAGGAATAGATGTTCACAGGACATCTATTTAAATCCATGGAAGGAATGCAATCAAGTTCAGAATTTGCCTTAACAGTATTTTCCTTGGCTACATTAGACACTGTCTTCTGCAATGGAGCATGTCAAAATAATTGGTTTGGAAGAGGCAGCAAGAAAGTTGTCATTTAACCAAGAAAGAATTTCAGAAGGCCTAAGGTAGTATGCCTTTCTGTGTCCAGGTTGTCTTTTTCCCTTCATTTGGCACCAAACAAACTGCTGAACAATGAATTGTATAGATGAGAAAATATGACAGTTACTTTAATAGGGATTCTGGCTGCTAGTGAAAACATTATTTGCCTGATACAAATAAGGAATGAAAGGAACACAGAAAAAAATTTAATTAACCCCTCCACTTTGATGTCAAATGAGGACTTATTTAAACTGCAGGACAATGAGCTACATCACTGTATTTTTTCATCAAGCAAACATCTGAATGACTAAACTAAAGTGACATTTTGAACTGCATAAAGAAAAAAATTACTATCAAGCAGATTGATGTATTCCCTAATACCAGCATGCAAATCTCAGATTCAGACATTATTATAACTGATGGAATTATGAAAGTTCTCTGTTCTAGGCAGTTACATTTACAGTGATATTTTTCAGAGCTGTACACCCACATGGAAACAAAGTTTGTAGGCATTTTTGAGTTTTAATATGTTGTCAGAGTTTGATCTTGGCCACTCTCTCTAGTTTCATTTTTTATCTGTTTTCTTTTTTTTTTTTAATATCCTTCTTCCTCTTACAACATCTTGTTTGGTAACCTTGCTTAGTTTCATTAATCATGTTTGCAGAGAAAATATTTAAAAACTGTCAGTGCTGGAACTTTGATGGGATCAACACCAATGCTGTAACAACTGCAATGGCAGCAGAAAACATTTCTCAAAGTGAATATGCAGCTATTTAACAAACAGGCGGCCTTTACTTCAGACACCAGGAAGCGGAAATAAATGAAAATAAGGAATGCTTCGATGGTTATTGGACAGCTGGGAAGATTCCAGGGCAGACAAAAGTGCCAAATGGAGCCATATTCGTAATCTCTCTTTATCCTGGGATGGGTCTTCTATTTATAGAATTATACAGCCCTTGAAGAAACTATAAGATTGCATACGTAAATGATACAAGAGCAACACATGCATTTTACATGAAACTGCCTAATAAAATCCAAAGATGCTCCCAAAATTTTAGCAGACCTGTTTTAAATAGTACCACATATTATGTCCATCTGGTTGTCTCAGCTGGTGACAGGCACTTTCTCCTGAATGGCCTTCCCCCCTGCATTTTTGTATCGTTTTCAGCATTGAAAGAAATTCACCCTCTACCTTCTGCTCACACTTTTCATCCATCCCCTATATAAAATCCTCAGAAAATACCTCCTTAATTCCAGATCATACTAGTCAGTCTTCTGGGTGATATTCAGTCCAGCACCCATTCAAGTGAAAGGAATTTCCCAGTTACCTCCTATTCTATGTCAAGAAAGGAAATATTTCATGACATTATTCTTCAACAGCTATCCAAAGTAAGAACTAGAAAAAGACTCCTACTATTCTGTCCTGCATGAAGACTGAACTAATTTCATGAGGAATGTTATGATGTTCATGCCTGAACATTCACTACTAGAAATAGCATTTTAAATGCAAAATTTTATCAAACTGGAGAGACTCCCGAGGAAAATACGAAGCATAGACAGTAGCTGATATCAAAGCTATATGCATCAACCACTCAGGGAAAACATAAAAGCCTAGATTCACCTAGTGGTCTTTGGAAATTCTCTGGTTTTAAACAGTGAGGAACCAAAGGCTCTCCCACACACTCGGAGTACCCAGTGTAAAGGGGCCCAGACCTTCCCTGCCTCTGTACTTCAGGGTAATACAAGTATGGAAAATAAAGAATCAGCATCTTTCACAGTGACACAACAAGACATCAAACAAGATTTTGGGCAAATGACACAGGAGACTGGTACAAACAAATCATCCAGGCATTTAAATAAGTTCCTTATAAAAATACAAACAAGAAAAGAAAAATAAGAGAAGCTGAGACATAAGAGAAAGAGAAAACTTGTAAAATAAGTTTCTTGCTATGTCAGAGAAGAACAAGATATTCTCCACTTCAAAACGTCTAAGATTATCTCATCTGCTGCTCTCTGTGAATACCAGAGACAAACAGAATTGATATGAAAGCATGGATTTCAAGCTCTATGCTACTTTGCTCTGCAGTCTACGTAATATTTCTAGCATCTGTTGCAGCCTCTGTGAACAGATTTGCATTGACAGTGCAGAGGTAAAAGCTCCACAGACAATAACGTGTTGGTCGAGGCTCTCTGAAGGCCCCTTATCCTTTTTTATCATGCATGACCCTGTAAGAATGTGCAATGCAATCATCCAGAAGGAAAAAAAGCACTAGGCTGTCAAGCTAAGCCTTTGCTGGCTGCAACTGAGATATGACACAAAGTCATGCCCATCTTATGTAAAAATTGATAAGAAGGCTGTGTGCTGTTTATGGTATATCAGTGTGTAATTAAAAAGCCTTGTGCTTATATCAGTGGGTACATTGATAATCAACTCTCAGGGGAAAAAGACCAAAACAAACCAAACCAAAGCAAAAAACCAAAATCCAGAACTGAAAGTGTGAATATCCAAAGTGGTTAAATACTTCTAAAGAATGAAGGACAAAGAATAGAACTGCTCTGAGATTAGCAGCTTCTGAAACTGCTTTATTTCAAGTACCTTCCCCAAGTAAGATGTGAATAAAGCTGCTGTAAAAGTTAGTGAGTCAAGGAGTCTCATGCAGGAAATTAATTCTATTGTGCACATTCTTCCTGTGACCCCAGCCCATTTCTCTTGCAGAACCAGAGAACTTTTTCTGTCCTGACAACACACTAGAAATAAAACTTCAGTGGAGCAAAAATATTATGGTCCCAACTCCCCATTACTTTGCACAAATTTATTCTCTTCAGTGGAAATGCAAATATTTCAGTTCCTCTGTTAATTGCTTTGCACTACAAATGCCTTCATAACTGCCAGGCAATGGTAAATCAGAGTGTTCATTTTCACCTCAGGCACGACATCAATGATTTTGTTTTAAATCACATTCAGAAAATATAACTTGAATTTACAATAAAGTTTTAAAAGCTCTTCTATTCCCTCTGTAGTTTTATGTTCATGTGGGTTTTATGAGTATGGAAGTAAAATTAAGGACAACAGGCAGCCTGATGCTCCTGTCCCAAAAAGCAACCTCCCTCCTTTTCTTATCAAAGTAAGAACTTGTGAGTCCATTTCACCCTTACATCTGGGAACCCTCTCTAATGACTATGGCTAGGGCCAGAGCAAATACTTCACAAAAGAGACTCACATATAACTTGCCATTTTGCCAAGTCAATGTGTAACACACCTTCCTCTTTGTACCAGAGTCGTCTTCTGCTCCAGTGTAGACACTCAGAGCACACTACCTTTGCAATTTTTGAATGACATATGAGCTTAAATCATAGAAATTAAAGTTTGAAGTTGCCTTTGCTGGCAGAATGCAGACAACCAGCCCATGTTAGTGGCAGAAAGTCAGAAAAATACTCCACAGGATCAAAAGGATCTGTGTAACTTTGTCTGTAGTTCAGTTCAGCATCTCCTTGTCATGACAACCTATGGAGCATAGAGATCCATTAAAAAAATATATACATATAATGGATGTAGGAGAGACTGGATTTCAGAGTTGTACACTTATCCCACTGGGAAGAAAGGATGACTACAGAATCTTCTGAAGTAAACATGAATGAATACTAAGAAAATAACTTTTTTTTCCCCTTAAAACTTTTCACTCCCCTTCTAGCTTTCTGTAATAAATAGAACAATCAACTGGGAAACATCATCCATGTGTATATAGTGCAGATGCTCAAATACAGTCACAATATGTTAATGTGCCAAAAACCTGATGAATTTGTATGTTTCTGCATAAGCTATAGACAAAGTATTTATGAATGCATAGTGCATATATTTCCATAGTGGACAGTAATATTACAACATACCATTTTGTTAACCCACCATCTAAACTCTGTTGGTATTGATATTGGAAAAAAGTTTATTTTTAATATAAATTTGTGTCTTGAGCTATGATAGAATTTTCTGTATTTAGTAACACAGATTGATGTTGCTGAAGCCTGGCTTAAAAGTATTTAGTACAACAGCACTCAGCAATATATTGACTGTCCTAAGTATATTTTTAGAAGTGGAGTTTATTTGTCACATTAATTGTTTTGCCTTGTTAAAAAGTAGTCCTCTAGGTGGCCTGTGCTTTTATACACAGCCCTGTTCATGAAGGGCACTAATCCATATTATTACATGTACTAAATGCCAATTAATTCTCCCTTATGAGTTATGATAAATGATTATTTTAGGGTGGAGCTATACATTTTCCAAAGGGTCTTTATCACAGCTATGTTGACAGGACTTTAAGTATGGTGGTATGCTTAGAACTCCCCTGAAGTAGCTGAAGTATTTGCCACAGCAGGTGCCACAAGTAGAACATAGATTTGCTTTGACATTAAAACATAGGGTATAGAAAAAGTGCAGGCTGGTTTGATGGATTTATAAAAGCATATGTTGTGAATGGTTTGGGAAAGTGGAGCCTTCGGGGTACAGCATTAGAGTCAAAGCTAACTCAATTTGAAGAAATCCTGCCTTGGCATGGCAACAGTTCTCTGATTGTCATGGCAACTTCATGATTGTCTGACTATCTGTCATTAAAGAAACATTTTGCCCCCTCTAAGGAAAAGTTCACTGAAGTGTAACCTTTTGGGGACATTAAGACCAAACTATTAAAACATGCTCTTTGAGCTTTAAGGGATACATTTCCATCAAATAACTGTAAAAATTATATATACTTGAATCTGTTTTATAAAAAACAAAACATGGATTACATTTCTTTCCCATTTTTGACCATGCTCTCTTTGTAAAAACTTAAATCTTGAATTTTTGCACCAACTCCCAGTGTCACAGGATGTTGGTAACCAAAGAAGTCCTAGCCCTTCAGGGACAACATGGCATAGAAGGTGACAGCTTTCACCAAAGGATCTCTCTGATCTATGACTTTATGTCCCCAGCCTAGAGTGACCATTTCAGTCCCACAAAGTAGGAGATGGGAAGCTCCTCCTCATTAGCCACAGCTAAACCTCTCTGCCAACACTCACTTCTTGCATCCATGAGATGACATTTGCTCCTCTGCTTTCCACAATCAATGTGAAAATGTCACTGTGGTTGTGATCTCGCCAATGTTTTCCCACAAAAATTTTTTCACATTGCCTTGTACTTTTGACCTTTGCAACGTCATTCTACAAAGACATTGATTATTCCTTTACTAATACCCCAATGATAGTATAGTATTTCGTTTTCATTTTCTTCCTCCATCTGCAAAATTAGTTTTTGCTTTCTGTATGAATTAAGATCACAGTATATTTGCAAAAATTAAGTAAAATATCTAACCAGTCTGCTTGATAGTCAGTTGATGGACTTGAGTGCCAATACTGCAACTAAAATTAAAGATCTGTAAAAAATTATGGAATCATCCCAACTGCAACTAGGAAAGCAGCCTAGGCAGTGCATACATTTCCTAGATTAGTCCTAAAATATTTACACAGCTATAAAACCTCAACCTCACTCGTAATTAAAGAAGCCAGAGCTAGATTCTCAGATATTGAAAAAAATTACATTCCACAGTGGTCAGTCTCCTTAATGGAGTCATATTAGTTTATTCCAACTAAAATATTGCCCCTATCTTAGTGACTATAGGATTCTCTTACAGATGAATTTTAACATTATGTTAAATAGTACGTTTTCCAAGCTCTTTTTATACACAAGTGATTGGAACTATCCTTCAACTCTGAAGGCTCTCTTGACGAATATATTCCCCTGTAACTTCACAGAACCAGTGGAATTATACCAGGAATAAATCTGTTCCAGTATCTTCAGTTACTCTATTTGGAAACCAGTCATTTGCCTGACCTTCAGTGCAATGCTAAAAACAGAGTTTGTCTGTCATCAAGAGCCAGTGAGATTTCAGATAAAACAGAAGTCATGGCTCCTGCAATGAAATTCCAGGAGTGTCCATCAAAGGCTTGCCAACAATAGCATCTCACTCAGTCAAGACTTTCATACTTTGATAAAACTAGGGGAGAGGGGGAAGAGGGGATTTGACATTAAGAATTGGCCATGTCACAGCAACTTAAGGCTCACTCTCAAACATACCAATCCAAAATAATTCTTTAATTACATTCTACTAAACTTTTATGAGGTGAACAGCTTTGGTTCTTTAAATGTCCAGTAATTTCTCACTCTATTGACAATTTGCTTTTTGGGGTTTTTTAGTTGGCTGTGAGGTTTTTTTACCCCTCTGGGGGAACATTCCTTCCAACTACCAGCACCACAATGTATTTAAAGTAACATACAGAGCAACAAAAAATGAATTAGGTCTGTTCTAAATATCAGAGTAAATATTGTGAGCAAGCAGTGAAGTGGAAGCAGGATTTCCTTGTTTAAATTACAATAGATCAATCTTGTGCTCACCAGACTAAAAGGACTGTTATAGAAGGACAATTGCCAGGCAAGATTTCAAACTTCTTCCTTATGGTCCCATGCCAGTACACAGGCTTAAAGTGTTCTCTCTTCTGTCAAACTGGCATTTGTCTTGACATTACTTAACCCAAACTTAAATCTCAAAATACCATCCTAGTCCTAGAGAATATTGTCCAATGCTTTGTCAGTGAAAGATAGCAATAGAAAAAAATTACCAGCCATTTCCACATGCAGCTTAGCTATCCATCAGTATGTACAATGCTTGCTAACAACCTCACTATCTTGGAATATATGCTTACATTTCTAGTATTTGCACAGTTTGCTCAGTCTTGTAGTTCCTCTGGTTTCTACTTAGAGGATATAAACTGTTATGTATATGTTGAGACAATGGATAACAGTGGGCTGGAATGAAGCCAACAAAAGGATATCACGTAACATGGTCTTCTCCTCTTCCAAAATGGACAATGTATATTTTAAACAAAAAAATAATGTCCTGTCCTGGTCTCTCTCGCTGGTCTTTGCAATGAAAATTAACCATTAAAAAAAAAAACAAAAAACACCAAAACAACAGATTAGGGAGGTGTCAGAGGTAAGAATGGGAAGAAAAAAGACTTCAAGACAATATCAAGGATCACAGAAGTCAAAGATATATTTCAAAGTTAAGAGGATGTTAAAATTCATATTATCAATTTTTAAGTGCAACTTCTAGGCAGTTGTCCTTGAACACGAGGCCATGGCACTCTCTCTGTTACATTACCTAATTGAATTGAGGACTATCACAGTGCAACCTACTTGCACTATGAAGTGAGACAAGTCAGCAGAGAAAGGGAGGAAAGTGTCAAGAGGCACAACCAACCAATGGCTATTTGTCCTTGGAATGAAGCTGCACAAAAAGTCAAAAGATACCATCAAAACAGCCTGGGTTTTGCTTATTCTGGTATCAAAGCAAGGTAAACTGGGCAAAAAGTAAGTAATGGTGTGACAAATGGCAGAGAAAAGATACATATATAGATATATGTATATGTAATCAGGAATATCTGTTCATCATGGGTGTCAAAGAAAAGCAAAAAAAGAAAAAGAGGGGTTTTCTTAGGCCATTAAAATCCAAAGATAAATATACAGGTCCCAGGCAGTAGGCACTCAGTAGGGAAAATAGGGAGAACACCTTTTGTGTTCCAACTAAAAAAGAGCTCAATTAAAAATGAACTAAGGACATTGCAAATCACTGTCTTTTTCATCTGTTCTCAGGATTTAATATCTTTCTATTAAAACGTGCTTTTACTTGATTATTTGTTGTTGTTGTTAACAGATAAACCTAGGAATTCGGAGATGTTAATTATTATGTCTTTACTCAATAAATAGATGAAAATATTAAAATAAATACTAAGAAACAATTAGATGTTTCAAATTCACCTCTTCAAGGAGGTCACCATCATCTCTTTTAAGGTGTTATAATTCAGCCAGAAAAAAGCTTCTCTCCTGACACACTGAGAAATTAGTTTTTACTGAGTACCCCATTATTGTCATTGCTGCACTGGTGAGAAGATATGAACAGCTTCAAAAGATGGCACGTACCCTTTATTTAAAAAAAAAAAACAAAAAAAAACTTGGCAATTTGGGGGCTTTTCTCAATAGCTCCTGATCCCTATTTTGCTACAGCAAAATTGTGTTGTCTGCAGTGGAAAAAGATAATATCTTAGAGAGTATTTCCTAAACATTTCTCTTCACAGCATTAGTGTATCCAAGGGCAGTAGCGCACTGGTGTGGATGTACGGCACAAATAGTCTCAGACAGTAGCCAAGATGCTTTATGGGAAGACTGAAACTAAAGACTTGTGGCATCCAGGCCAGAACATTCACTGTGGATGTTCTAAAATTAAACACCAGCGAGGAAAGTTTATTCCTACCTAAACCCTTTATCCATGCATTGAACCAAGAGGCTTAACAACCAGCTACATGGTGAGAGCTCTTCCCTGGCCTCCTAAGCTTGGAGATGCTTTTAATATTGGAACCCAATCCAATCTCTGCAAAACCAGTGGAGGAGGATCAAGACTTAATGGAGACAAAAGAAGTAATATTGTTTACCAGTCCTCTTACCAATACTTCCCTCAGATAAAACTAATTAAAGGTCCAGCTAATAACACAAATAAGGGCTAAATTATAATAAAACTACTTTGCACTGCTTTCTAGTCTATAAAGAGCTTTAATAAAACAAAATTTAGAGACCAAATTAAGCATTTGAACTAAATACTCAGAGTAGCAAGAAATAAAGACATCTACCCATATAATCAAATGGCATGAAACTCATATCCAGCCTGGAATTCTTCCCCTATGAGAAAGATCAACATGTCACACTGTACTTATAAAATGTAATACTGTACAAGAGAGTGTCCTGCCTCCTTTCCAGGTTGTCTTTAGGACACATGAACTCCAGGGAATTGTGGGTGGAATGTATAAAAGATCTTACTGCAGCTGCTGGTACTGCATCTGTTCAAGGGATAAATAAAGCAGCTAAGTTCTAGTTTTGGTTTCATACACTGCCAGTCCCTTGACATGCATAGAAATTATATACCACCTCCTCATCTTGTCAATCACACTGCAAATATGTCTTCAATGATGTGGAAGGGATGATCACTTCTTTTTGCTAGGAATGTTCCCACAAGTTGGGATAACCTCCATGACAAGTCACACACACTGGAAAAAAACTAAAGCATTTAATTTTCTTCCAGAGAGTAACCTGTTCATATAAATTATCAATCTTTAGACTTTTTCTCATTCTTCCTAGGAAAGAATTGGGTCTAGATAAAACTGATGTGAAATTAAAACTGAACTAATTCACTAATTATCTAGACCTTCAAAAAAGTTTATTCTGTTTTGTTTCCCTTCACCACCACTTAATCCCCATGTTTTGGCATGTGGAATTTATGGAAATGTTCTCAGTTTGTAATTTTTATATATATATATATAT
>NW_005054300.1:18853399-18870133 GCF_000277835.1 Geospiza fortis
ATCCATCTTTTTGTGGACCATGGGACGTCTGGCTGTAAAAGGAGCAAAGTCTCTTCCAGGAATGTCTGTGAACATGCACTCTGTTGTCAACACAGAAGTGATATTGGTATTATTTGCAGCCTGGGTTCCTTAACAGAGGCTACAGAAGACTATTTAATGCAGCAGCACATGTAATCAGAGAAACAGGAAACCCCCCAGCTTCACACAGAGCAGTCATGAACTTCCATGTGGCACCATATTTAGCCTGCTCTGTCCCTTCATGGATCTATAGGACATGATCACACCTTTTGGAGGGTCCAAGTGTTTTACTTCCCAAATGCAGTCTTCATCTTTTTGCTCCTCCACTCTGAGTGCACTTAATCTGAACAGCATTGAAAGCTGTAGCAAAGAGAGGATAGCACATGTTGGTGAGGCAGGATGTGGGAATAGAGCAAGGAAAGGAGGAAAGGGAAAGATGCCTCATAAGCATCCAAGGCACATGAAGGAGGAGACAGCAGAGAAAAAATCTCACATTGAGTGAGGATTAATGCCAAGAGCCATCAGTACTTGTCCTTGCAGACAGCTGCTACAGCTGAGGCACACAGCCCTCAAGGGTGGGATAAAGCCTCCCCCAAAAGAGAGGAGAGCTTTGCTATTCCTCAGGGGTGAAACAGCTAAACAATTCTGGCACCTCAATAAACTGTTCACCCTTCCTGTGAGGTACCAACAGTCTGATACCTACAACTCTGTGTACTCAGCCTGAACTACTGAGAACTATATGGCAAACCAGCATGTGCTTCCATTTTAGAAGTGTTGCCCTGAAAAGAAGCAGTACCAAGCAGCTGGCAACAAAACAGGGAAGAGATTGCAGTTCAGGTAGATGTGGTTTGCTGCTGTCTACTCAACTGATGATGCTTGCAGACTGCTGACCACTTCTTGTCATGAAGAAAGCAAAGCACACATGTAATAGAGAGATCCTCATCCACTCACCCCGTACAGTTGACAGAAGGATTTAATCTTGCAGAATTTGTTACTTAATTTAAGCAAAACAGTGAGATAAGAATCTTTTAGACAGGAAAGGAATTTTGATGGTAGGTTAGGTTACAATTCTAGTCAAAAGAAAAAAATCAGCAGAAAGACTAATAATTTTTTCCTACAATAATTAACCTTAGCCATTGCTCATGAAAAAAGCCATCTTACTTTGACTTTTTATTTTTTAAACACCTGCCATAGTACTAACTGCCCTCAGCCATTTTTGAACCCACTATGATTAGGTAAGGAGAGAATGCTGACATTCTCAAATAGAACAGGAAGGTCCTAGTGACCCCCAGGATCAAGGAAAGGCAGCCCAAACTCACCCTAATACCAGGGCATTCAGATTTGGCACTATGTACCAGAATCTGGGGTTACATGTAGTATTTTTGGAGTTTTGGAT
Organism: Geospiza fortis; assembly: GCF_000277835.1. NCBI lineage: Eukaryota > Metazoa > Chordata > Aves > Passeriformes > Thraupidae > Geospiza > Geospiza fortis. The sequence continues at coordinate 18,854,814 of NW_005054300.1, forward strand.
AAGATGTCCCATTCCAGAAGCTTGAGGTAAATGTAGCTTTGGTTCCAATTCAAAATAGCTTCCTAAGTTACTGGATGCTTTAAATATAGCATGAGAGTTCCACAGAGGCTTCTCAAGAGTGTGCACGGCACCCCAACCAGGTATAGTAAGTACTACAATGCATTGCAAATATTTTTATTCATGCCAAAAAGACTAATTGTCACTAATGCTGGCTTCAAACTGAGAAGCCATAAATTGCTTAAAGTAAGCATGTGCCCTTAAGCCTGCTACTTTTAATAAGAATAAGGGTTTATGTCTGTATTAGGTATGGCTAAGCAAGAGAGGCATGGAGCCAAAATAGCCCAGAAGCTGGAATTTGGACTCTGAGTAAGGGAAAGGTGGGAATAGGGTGAGACCATGTGAAAGGCTGTGTTCCTCCTAATCCTCAGCTGCCATTGCTACAAATCAAGTGTATTTGGAAGGATTTTGGAGAAAGGTTAAAACCTATTTATGCACTATGTCCAGGCACTGAACACCTGTGGCATGGATGATCACAACACCAGCTACGCACGTGGGAAGTGCAGAAAGTAACTCTACCCTTGTCAGGGGATTTGCATGCCTTTAAGACATTTGGCCCATTTCATCTTCCAAAAAGAAGAGCAAGATCTCATTGACGTTTTAGAAAATGGCTGCTAACCACCACTACCAAAGAGTCACCTTGTAGGAAGCCCATTCAAGATATTATCTAGAGCCATGTGTAAGCTGAAAATGAATTTTTGACGGTACCTGATTACAGGTACCTTCTTCCCTCTACTTATTGTGTGCTTTTTCTCCTGTAAATTTCTAAGAAGAACACAAACAGCTTTACATTTAGGGAAATATAGTATTCATGGATCTGAAAACCAGAAGATTTTAGAACTGTCCCCAAAGGATACCCAACAGTAAAGCTGACCTAAGCTTCAGGGTCAGCTTTTTGTGACCAAGCTTTTATTTCTTTTATGACCTGAGTTTTATGATAGTAGATAAATAAAATATTTTAAAAAAATCACAATCTATGCAACACATTTTGACAGGTGATAACTGTTAGCTTTTAAATACATAACGTGACTTATGGGTCAACACAATGTGCCTTAACAGCACATTTATTGCAATCCTTGTCCTTACTCTGTACCAGCAAAAATGAAATTCTTTATTAATTAATGTATGTCATTTAAGTATCATAGCATACTTCTACCAAATTAGTATTTAGGAATTCAGACAACTGTAACAGAAAGCCTATTTGGATATTTTGTTCTCAGGTAACCTTTTTATTAAGGCTTTAATTACACTAGTACAGAATAAATAGCCCTTTAACATGCTGTGCATAGAAACCATTCTTTTCCAATTAGCATTATTCATTTCTACCAGCACAGTATTGCTGACATAGCCAGACAAGGCTTTAAATTCATTTATATCCTCAAAACTTGCAGCTGCAATTGTCAACAGAAATTTCCCTCTTTCCTCGGCCCTTCTCATGATCTTTTAACAGAGACTAATAATTTACCTGGCTAATCTTGCAACAAACTCAGTGGAAAAGAAGAGCATTATCTCATGTTACACTGGACACTATTTAATGCTATGTTATGCATTAAAATGGTGGCACCTCAGGCACCCACATGCAGACACTTCTAGTTACACACAACTGGCTACATGAGATTGTCTTCTCAGCTAGCTGCAGCCCACCATGAAAGCTAAAATATAGTGAAGACTATTCCATTTTGTACACCATTTTCATACTTCCACATTGCTGCTCAAGGTTGGCGTTATTTTGTATTTAAATACCCACACTTTTGATAGTTATAGTATAACATACCCTTTATGCTACTAATTAGACAACCAGATGGGAACTGCTGTTGCTAGTACAGAAAGTTAATGATAACGTATTTGCAGAACTAATTTCTCTTTGTGTTCCGGTGACTGGAGAATATTTTGCAATAATGTATTCAGAATGGAGATAATGACAGAGTTATCTGCAGTGTTATTAAGACAGTCATTTACAGAGTTCAGACATCAGACACTAATAAAAAGTTCCATCTGAAAAAAAGCTTATTGTGCATTTTAATTATAAAGCACTAACAGTTCAGCAGCTTTAAATTCATAATTTAATGGCTACCTCCTGATGTTTACTCATTCTAAAGGATCTGCAAAATTATTAACTTCAATAATAATTATGTACATCTGAGGACTTCCTGAAACATTACATCAACTATATTCTCATACAAGTAAACTCTAGGTCAAAGACTGAACAATGTGTCAGACCACATTATCCAGTTGCCAGGGCACACTGTCAGATCTTAAAACAAATGAAAAAGGAGCATAACCAATTTGAGTTGTGGATCTGTTTCCTCATGTAAAGAAAACCCTTTCCTCCCTCCTCCATAAAACCACAAGACCTGCTGTTACCCCAGTTGTGAACTCAGTTTTTCACCAGTCTTGAGCCCATGTTTCCCACAGCTAACACTATATGCCTCCTGTTCAAGGGAAGAGCTGCATTTCTCTTTCTTTTGCAGGAAAGAAAGCTGCAAAGTTACTTTATTAACTGAGCTAGAAATTGCACAGATGTTATTCAGCCCAGTTATTTCAAAAAATGAGCTCTTTTCACAGATAATCCCTCACAAGTATTGATGATTCAGCTACTCCAAATTAAAAAGCATTTAGGAGGTGAAATGAAGAAAGGGTTTCAAACCCATGGAATATGTATCTTGTATCTGAACAGTCAGAACACCAGGTTTAATGATCTAGCACCATTTAAACCAGAACCTCAGCTATTACAGGCCATTACTCACATTTATCTGGCCTATATTCTACCAGGGTGTTATGTTTCTCCTGAAATTCAAAACAGATAGAACTGAAGAACACAGCCTTAAATAGATGATTCCTGCACAGCATCTGTGCAGAGCACATAATACTCCTTATATATCCCTGACCTTCAGCAGTGGACTTAGTCTTTAGTGATTACTTTAATCACACAAACAGATAAGAGGGGCTGCCTTGTGCTCTGAGTATCTACTTGATTTAAAGGAGAAATCATTTGACCAAGAGCTGCAGCTGGCTACATGCTGTTCCTGAAAGTTATTTTGTCAAGTACCATACGTGCATTCAAATCCCATTGTGTTACCATGCTACAGTTTAAATAAAATTGTAATAAAAGCACTCTTCAACAAATAAATCTGAGTTTAAAGTTACAACAACAAACTTCATGGATTTTTCAGAATATTTTCTGCAAGGAAAGAAAACAAAAGTTTCTTACTTCTAGCATGACTGTTTATCCAGAAGGGAAAAATAACCCATCTTGTGCTGGAACTGCTTTGGATACAAAATTGGGTATTTGCTGAAATCAAACCTTCTCTTAAGTGTTAGTGGCTCTGGTGAAACATCCATTGGGATTACTTCTCAGACCTGACACAGTATTTTTGATCAAGACAGAAAATGTTGTCCACCTCAGAATAATTAACACCTTACCTCTAAGAGCACCTGCACAGCCATGTTTAAACCTCTGTTTTACTTAGAGCAGAGACCTGAACTGCCTCCCTGATAAACTGGGATTTTTTGATCTCCAGGTGCCAGGACCGATTTCTCTGGTCCAACAAGTATTATGTAAATAGAAAGCAAATATAGAATTTGCTCCCTCTTTCCTTGTCTGAACAGACATGACACTTGTGTTTGATGAGACATGCAACCTTATCATACAAATGCCCTGTCCACTGAACTGCCATTTATAGTACAGGTGCTGTCTACTGGAACATCTCAAATAAACAATACCAAATCAGGAGGCTGAGGAGTTACTTGTAGGGCTCAGGCTCACAGAAATACAATCATTTCTGACGTAGCTGTAAACATACCAGAGCTGGCTTGCAAATTAGTTTGAGAGCAAACATACCACATCAGATAACTGGCACTCTCCTAGGATACTGACATTGTTTGTACATATAACAAATAATTGCAGGTAATAAAATTCACAATGCTATAACTTCAGATGAGGTGACTCTTACCCAAGAAGTAATCAACCAATTAAACAGATTATCATAAAGAAATGCTGATGCCCACAGAATAGTTGTTCTATCAAAAAAATAAATAGTAAAGTTTCAGAGTGTCCTGAAAATCTAGCCTGGAAGTATTTAACCTTCCACTGACAAGGAACTGTTTTGAGTTAAACTGTAAGAAGGTTGGAAGAATGTGAAACTGCTAAGGCATAAGAAATTACTACAGTTTGTCTAGGCATAATACAGTCATATTAAATGGCTCACTTTCTTCTCAGAAGTTGACTCAGTCATTTGAACTTAAAAGGAAAAAGGAAACATCTCTACTGAGTAATGGTTTAAAAGGAAGAGTCCTAGACTTCTGGAAGACATCAGACTTATCTGTTAGTTTTGTAGAATATCAACTATTGTAAATACTAATCTATAGCTTTTGGTATAGTGAAGGACTTATTTGGAGATTAAGAAAAACCCTCTCAAAGCTGCAGTTGCAGCTTTAGGACAGCTACTCAGCAGTCTGATTCACCAAAGGTGGATGCTTAACAGGTGAGGTGGTACCAGCACTTCAAGAGAACTTGCTGAATTGTTTCAGTTCACTCAATACAGACAAACTGCATTTTTGTGATTGCAGTTTATGTACAGCACCACATGGCCATTCAAAGGACAGCTGCAGAATGCACAGAGCCTGACCCAGATCATCTGAGGCTTCCCCTCATTCAAGAATAGAAGAAAAAAAGTGAAGAGGGACTGCCTCCTCAGCTGCCTGTTGTAAGGCACTGATAGGCAACAGCCCACAGGAAATGAATACTCTCACACAGCTCCTCTAAAGCAAAGGCAGTGGCAGCCAGAGGTTGGCATATGTATGCTAGGGAGGGGAGGAGGGACAGGAAGCAATCAGCAAGAGATGCTGATAAAAGGAAAGAGCCTAACAACTGAGAAAAAAACCTTCCTGCTCCTGCAGAGACTGACTGCAAAATGCTAGACCAGGGTTTTCCCCCAGACTCAAAAAGCTGTTTCAGGTTGCTTGTAGCAGTGTCAGTATACAGATCAGCTAATTTAATTCTTTTTGTAGCAGTGTTTACTATTTTCCCTCCCTGGACTTACAGATTTCAACCGTTTCATCACTTAATCATTCAAAGAAAAGTATTTATTCAACGTTTTTGTTTTGTTTAAACACGATCTCCTGTTTCAGGCTCTGGCTTTTGATTTGGAACCCAAGTAGCTAAAAAACCTCTCTATTAGGAAATACAAAACTGTATCGATTACCACAGTGATTTAGATAATATTTCCACTACCTCAGATAACAGCTGCTCCTTCACACCTTTCAGCTCATTGCATCACCTGCAAGCCAGCCTGTCTCACTAGAAAAGTTTACTGTTCAGAAATAAAGACTCAGAACTATATGAAGACGTTCTGTTATTGCAAACAACCATGTACAATCGTACCATCTTAGGTAACATGGCAACCAAGCACTTAGATAATTAACTATGTCCAAAAGCCTTCTTACAGAGGATTAGGTCTACAAAATTAATGAATTCTGGTTGCTTCCAGACAGTTCAAGCAGTAGGAGAAAATAAACAGCTTTGCTGCCCACATCAATTTGGAAAGACCAGATTTATGTATATGATCATCCCACTGGTGACAGTGCTTAGCACTGCCAACAACCTGCAAGTCTCATTCATTTCAGCAGGGCTGACAGATGCTTAGCTTTATTAAGTCTGCCAATACTGTTTTCCTATGTCTGCTACCTGCTCATGACAACTCATGACAGAATTTGACATCTCATAACAGAATTTGACATCTCATATTTTTCTAGTGGGTAGGATGGTCTGCAGGGTGGGGACTGGAAAAATAGTTTACAGATGATTTCCCAATGCTATTGTTAAAGGAGTGTGAAAGCTGCAGAGCTTCACGCTCGTCCCTATTTGTTTTTGTCTGCTGTTTTCTTGTTCCCATCCCCTATGTTAGTCAGGCACTTATTTTTAGATAAAGAACAGATAAGCAGAACAATCCATTTCAGGGGAACACATCTTCACCCGTCATCCAGCTGACTGACTGTGACTCCTGTGCATTATGCTGTTGACTATTCGGCAATGAGCTTATCACCTGGGCCTACCTGAATGGAAGAAAATACAGTGTCTGAGACACCATTTTAAAGATTTCTTTAGAAGTGAACTGTTATGCCAAACAGCTCTGTGTAATTCCCTTCCTCACTCATCCACTGTGTTAAGAACATTTTTCCTGAACAGAAGCATTAGCAATCCCACATTTCTGTACTGTGCTTTTCTCAGCAGGTTTCAAAGACCTTCAGGATTTCTCCCCTGCTCTCCAGGTAAAGTGTGAGGTGGGTGGGAATTGTATAGGGCTGGCTGACAGAGTGCAGGTCAACAGGTACCCACCTTGTGTCTATGCATGGGCTAGCTTCATAACAGCACAATTCTGGTGTCCTCGTCTGGGAGGGTGCTTGGAAACAACCTGGTGTAATACTATAGACAGGATGAACAACCCTGCTGTGTTAGACTCTTTCCATCGTTTTTCTCAGGAGCTTAGAGGCAGTGCTCTTGCAGCATGACAGTAGAGTGCAGAGCCTTCATGAAAAAGCAGGAATTCTTCTGTTCTCTGTGGCCCACCCACAGACAATCTAATTAATTGGGGGCACTCAGAGCACAGTGAACATGTCTGCATGCAAACCCAGTCTGCAGGCTTAGAGGGACACTGTGCACATGTAGCCAAAAGGACCATGGCACATCTGCCATGGCACATTAAAAGCAATTATAATACTCTTTAAATTGAAGTATTTGGAGTTTAGGACTCATCTTGCACACAGAAGGCCTAATCTCAGGGCAACTGTGGATCAAAACCAGTCCATAAATAGGTGTACAGCATTCACTAGCAACATTTAGAGCTGTGTGCCCTTTCCAAGAAGGAGATTTTCCTCACAGTTATCTTCTCTCCTCTCCTCCCCACCAGAAATATCTTAAAATGTAAGTACAGCTTCCCTCTTCCCACCTCAATAAGACTGCAATTATGGCTGAGTTCATAAGTCAACTCACTTGTGACTGAAATTTCTGATCTGTTTAGAGATATATTTATGCGATAGATGACAAAGAAAAAAAATAGATTATCATCAAAAGTCATGTATTACACTGTGTTTCAATCAAAAACAACACAAACAGCAGGCATAACTATCCCAGCTTCCCCGGAAAGAGGCTATTTTAATTTCTGTATGTCTGCTTCTGCCCTCATAAGGCAGGCTCTAAAATCCAATCCCATCCCAAAGCTGTAGTCCCAGCTAAAAACAAGGCCTCACTGGGAAGAGTTTAAAAACACTTAGCAGTGTTTTCTGACACTGCTACAGCTGAAAATGCAGTCAGCTCAGTGAAGAGCTAATTCCTCCACACCTCTGGGAATTCAGCTGTTGCAGTTTCACTTCTGCTCCTCCTATGCTCTCAAAAGCCTCATGAGAATCATACAGCCTTTGGGCATAGTGTTTACACTTCCACAGATTACAATCTGAGACAATGAGCTCTTTGGGAAACAATTGGCTTTTCATTACTGATTGTGTCACATACTCTGCAAGTGCTACAGCCCTGGCCCATGGCTGACAGACTCTAGAGATGACTGACTTATAAGCAAATAATCAACACCATACAGTGTTGCAAAGTGTCATGAAAACACCTAAAAAATATGATGACACCTCTTGTACTTAGCTTGGGTGGGATGAGAAAAGAAATACCAACACTATTTGCAGGAGCAAAATTATTCTGAGTTTATGAAGGGAGCTTATTTTTGTGGATGGGGGATATTTTAGGTTGTCTTTTGCTTGTTTGCTTTTGATAAAACTGCCAGAGCAGCCTTCTTTGCAATTACTATGCTGCAAAAGGAGTTATGAAAAGTACGTCTCATCACCATAGTATTAGGGTAAACATGGCTCTGTCTTTCAAGAAAGAGATAATGTGCATAAGAACAAGAGAGATCAGATGATACAGTTTCACAGCATAAATATGAAACAGCATAGCTAAGATTTCAGAAATTCACCAACTGACTTTGAATCACATTTGTTGCAGAGACATATATTTTGTGCCCACAACTTAACACACTGTATTTTTTCATTATAGAAAAAACAACATAGTTTTAAAAGCAGTGTAGGTGGCTTTTTTTATTATTATTTTTGAGTGGAGCAGACCTTTTATTTGCATTCTGCTTGTTTGTCTGATTAAATCATTCTGGTATTTCTCTTACTGTTATGTAAGTAACCTCTCTTGTCACTGTACTGCAAAATAAGCCTTGTGCAGGTGATTTGTGGAGGAGCCAAGACCTCTCTAGAAAGATCTGAACATTCTGGAGCACATTTGAGACTGTCAGAAACAAGAAAGAAGAAGGGAGCTACCAGAAATCACACAGAACTGTCTTACAAGAGAAAAGTAGGTAAGGGAAACACAAATTTCCTGAAAACCATTCAATGTTAAAAATATTTAAGAACCAGAGCTAATTCAGGTAATAGGAGTACTGAACTGCAACACCATAAAATAATGCTTCAAGGGGAAGAGAAAAGAAAAAGGCAGCTAGAAGATACATGGCTGTAATTGACAGATACACCAAGTAATTAATTATTAAATTCATGCTGTTTGTCAGCTGCAAATGGAAGGCTTCTGCATAATTTAAGACAGTACTTTAAGTACTACTGAGCCTTCTGCTTGACATGTCTAATTTTTATCCAGCTATTGCACCCCATCACAAGAGGGGACACCTCCCTGTCTTTGTTCAGTTTTAACACCTGAATTCACACACTTACAAGCAGTTACATGTTTATTTTCTAGAAATATAATTCTATATTCCCATTCAGAGTTGTTCTATTCCCTTCCCCCCAGATTGCACCCATGAGGCCCCTACCAGCAGAAAAAGAGACAACACTGTACAGAATAGAACTGGAAGCTTACTTAAAAGGGACAGTATCGCCATCCATACAAATATACCAACCAGAACTGTCTTCCTGAGGCATTATCAATGCCAGGTTGTACTTCAAACTGGCACATTTCTAGTTCACATTATATTGTCTTTATTCACACCTAGGTGCAAAGATCTTCAGTTCTGCTAGGCCAGGTCAAAGTGTACATATGACTGCTATTTTCCAACCCAAACCAGCTCAACAAGGTTTTTTTGCACACTTACTCTGGAGATGGTCAAGGGCATGTTGAAGTCCTTGCCTCCTTGCAGTCGGAAGCCCCAGGGTCCAGGTCCATTCAGAGTCACACTGTAAGCCATGTTGTACCACTTTCACAGGCAGCAACAGGGCACTGCAGGACAGAAGGATGGGCAGACAGAAAGACGTGTGAAAAAACAGACTGAGAACAGGGAAGGGTTTTACATAAACGAAAGCAATTCTCTCTCTGCCTTGCCTGCTCAGTTGTGCTCTGATACCACCTAAGAATAGATGGGAGCTATAATGCAGATGCTGATATCCCAGCTGAGGAGGGCCCATAAAAGGTTTGTAACCAGACACCTACTATGCAAAGACTTCATGACTCAGAGGTCTAATATAGTCCCCACGGAAGGGGACAGATCTTTCTAGGCTCCTCAAGCCCCTCATGCTGCTCAGTCACTTTATGGACAAAACACATGTTTTAATAAAACAAGCAAACAAAGTCCCATTCTAAAATCCCAAACACCCAAGTCTCTTCACTAACCTGTTAACAACTACAAAGCCATTTTTAAGTTCTGCTTCAGCACACAGGTATCTTGCACTGTGACATATAATACAAGTTCTTTCTATATAAATCTTTCCACATGTAGCAGAAAAGGCACCAAGAAAATGTCAACCTTTTTTTGCAATGCTTTGTTAAACTGAAAAAAGTACATACTACATGTATTTAGCATCACTGAAAAAAAAAATCCCACAACTTCATGTTTGGCTCTTGGTTCCACAGCCCCTGCTTTCCCTAGGAAAAATTAACATTTATTTTTTCTGAATACAGAAAGATCATGGGATACTTCTAATCAGCATATAATTTCTGTGATAAAAGCACAGTTTCATTACATACCTGTTCCATCATTTCAATACAAGTCTTCTAAAGGTGTGACACTTGAATTAAAGGCTAAGAATACAAATAGTTAGCTAATTGCTGCCTTAATTAATTCCTTGATTTTTTCATAGTTTACATTCCAGTTCTTAGGAGTTCCATAAAACTATAACCCTTGTTCAGTAATGCTGGATAGCAGTTCTGCCCTAGATTGGGAATTGCTAAAATACAGAGGGCACGAGGGTAGAGAAGAAGCTGTCGGCAGAACTACGATATAAACAAAAAGTTTCTGCTCTCGGGGTAAAGCTACAAACATTAACTAACACTCACCCCTTTCAAGTCATTAATTTGTGCAGGACCTCCAGAACCCCTCTTCTGTATCTTTGCAGCATTTATCCTCCTCTATCCTTTGGTTAGAAAGAAGTTTTCAGTATAATTAAAAAGGGGGGGGGGGGAAGTCCCTAAAACATGGGTTCTACTTTGATAATAAAAAAGACAAGCAAGCCCACACAATGCACTAGAGTGAGGCAGCTCATCTTGAACATTGATCACCCTGCCAATACACCTACCCTAAAACATGGCAAATATCTGATTACAAAACAGCAGAGAGCAAACACTACCAGGAACTCAGTCTTTGTCTAAAGAGATGTCAATAATTTTTCAAAACCATGAAGCAATAAAAGTTTCTGTCTAGCATTCACAGTGCCAGAAAAGCCATTTGTACAAGCAAATAACTAATCTCTGTATAGTCACTAGACTAAACCATATGACCCTCTGTTTTAGCCAGAGGTCCACATTAAACCGCAGCAATTCACACAGATTTAAATAAAAGTTGCACTAAGCCAGTGGAACTGGCCCCAACCAAAATGAAAGCAAATAGCAAGACACAGCTTGACAATAAAGCAGGGTTTTGATGTCTCACAAATACCTCCAAGGTACATTTACATTAAGAGTATTTATAACCTGTGCTCTGTGAGTCCAGAACCACTGATGTTTGGAAAATTACTTTGAGGAGACGCAAAACGGACTTGTTGGACTTAAAATGGCAGTTTCCTAGCCTGCCAGTTTATCTAGTACTGATTTTTTTTTTTTTGAAAGCCACATGCACACACAGAAGTTTGAAGGCATATTCTCATTGTACTTTTACTTTTCCTAGGAATTCATTGCTTGTTTTAGTGCCCTTTCTTGGCTCCATTTCAAGAGTTCAGGAGAACAGAATAAAAGCAGGAGTAAGATAAACTTAAGTCATTGCTTCACTACTAAAGACAGTATCACATAAATAAGTATTAGAAGAAAGCCCACAGTTTTACAGACTTAAAATTCTGTGCATGTTACCTTCCCATACCTAAATCTTCAGTTATTATTCAGTAAATAACAGAAAAGGGGGGAAGCAAAACTCAGAACAGAATAAAACCACACAACAAACTGAAGAGAGCTAAGCACTGAGAAACAGAGATGTTGTCGAATCAAACACTGTGTGCTTCTGTCCTACTTGCACATCTCTAACATGCTATTTTCTTATCAGGACACCTGAAAGGATCTGAGAGATCCTTCAGGCTGAGTGGCGAGCTAAGAAACGAGAGCAGGCATCACATTCAGGTCTCTGTCATTTGAATGAAATGTTAAACTGAGGTCACTTGTTCCTACTCCTTTGGTTTCTGTCCATGTCTGCACAAATGTTCAGCATAGCTTGGCATTTTTAAAAGGAAAGTGGAGAGGATATGCCAGCATCCTGGCCAACATTCCCCTTCAACACACCAGGACCACAGCTCTTTCATGTATCTGCACTATCCTTATCAGGTGTGATTCAGAGAAAGAATATTCCAGAATTTTTTCACTCTAAACCTATCTAGTGTCTGTATCCCCTCTGCCTGCCTGAAGTCCTCTGCTCCTAATAATGAAGTTAAAATGCTACAGAAGTTCATGCTGCAGTTACAGGTCCATTTGTTAGGGACACCCTTAGCACAGCTCTCACCTTCTACAGACTTTCAGTACAATCAGCCTCTAAATAACAGAGCTGGTGATCCACCCAGATGGCTGTTTCAGCCCTGCCCTGTTTTCCAAGGTGAGACATCAGTGTAGCAGGTACAGTGTTGCCACAGCTACCAGCATAAACCTCGGCAAAACCTTCTGGGAAACCAGAGGCTGAAATAAACTGTGTGTACAGAACTGTCAATTTCCTTCTTTTTCAGAGGCTTCTGATGTTTAGATTAGGTTTTAAGTTGCTTTACATAATTGCCTGCTAGTCTGTTTCAAAAATAATTTTTGTTTGCTCAGATTTTGTTTCTCGTGGTGTGCCTTCTTCCCTACATTCTCTGGCTACGTCAAAATCCATGACTTGTTTAAAGCTCCCTCCCTTCAGAGAGAAGCTATGCTGAGTGCTGAGTCAGATGAGGTCACTGATGTAAGGGGTGACATTTAAACAAAAAGCATATTCCAGGTGCAGGGTGACATTTTCTCTACACATATCAAATCAGAGGATTTTCCAGAGCTCCCCAGGCAGCCCCCCTCCTGCCCCAAGCTATTCCCAGCTGACTGATGGGAACAGTTGTGAGGAAGCTGGATGGGTACCAGGCACAGGAGAGTGCCACCACCTCCAGCAAATGCCTCTGAGCCCGAGCAGAGCTGTCCTTCCCCAAGCCCAGCAGAGATGTTACACCAGGGAAACAATTCACACGTGCTAGGAGATCATGCTGTGCGTATTCCAGTGAGCTGACTTTGGGAGAGCCACAGCTGCGTGCTCGGGAGTGCACACACGTGAAGTGAATGAAATAAAAGCCACTAGGGGCAATGCTAAATTAAGGTGGAAGGAAACAAGTAATGGAAATTCCAATTGTTAAAGTTGCTACTACTTCACAAAGCTGGACACATTAGTCAGGGGTTATATTTTCGCTCCTGTGGCATAGGGGAGGGAGACTTGAATTACTGTTACTGCAGCAACAAGGCTGTACCATTTGGATCATCAAGGATTTCAGAAGTGGATTGCTTGAGAGCTTGACTTCTGAGCTGCAACAGACTCAATTTCTGGCAAATAAAAAGATGCATACAAGGTCATGGTTTCAATGTTTTATGTTTAGACAGGTGTAAGATTCGTGCCATGCATGAATAAACTATCACCTTCTCTTTAATAGAAAGATGTTCAGCAAGTGGGATAGACTTTCCCTTAGGGAAAAAAAACCCAAAAAACAAACAAACCCAAACAAAAACCAACTGACAAAAAACAAACAAACAAAAAAACAACTGAAAGAAAACCAGGCTAAAAGATGGTCTTTCTTTCAGTCTTCCTCACCTGAGGGAGTGGCAGTACAAGAAGGCAGCATTCAGCTTTATGACAAACACACCCTTTTTGTCCCATGGATTCCTGCACTGTCCCCAGGACAATCATCTACAATCCTTCAGATGAGTGGGAAAGTGAGGTAAATGAGGAGCCTTTGAAGAAACTACTCACTAAACACATCCATGAAGGAAACCCAAGCTTTGAAATGGTTGTTCAATAGATGTAATTCTAGAGTTTTCCAAAGTTTTGAATCAACCCAATGCTAAGTACATTTCACATGAAATCAACAGCTGTACCTGGGGACTGATCTTCATCGTCATCCACAGGAGGAAATAGCACACGCTTAGTATATATTAGCTAAGCAATGCTAAGGAATTTGAAACTGACACAGAGATGGAAAAAAAAATTAGCTCTGAATTCCTACCTTGCCAGTGGCAAACTGAATATAAAATTAGTTATCAAGAGCAAAGATATTTTTACCCACAAGTTCAATATTGCTTCCAAATTAAGACTATTCTGCAAAAGAGCTCATTGTGATCTCTTTCCCCTCACTGCTGAACTCTGAACTAACTTGAGCTAATCCTACTTGTACTTCATGCACAGCTTTGTTTCACCTATTGATTTAAAATGCTTCAATTCTCACAGACCTTAGGATTTCTGAGTTCATTTTAGCCCCTTTATCAAGTTGTCCTAAGTCTTGATCTTTCTCAAGCCCCTAAATTTTCTATCACACTTGGCTTCACCACATTCTGTTTTGTCAATGCCTTACTAAGACTGTGCTTTGTGGGTTCCAGAAAAAGCTGATAATGCTGGGGAGATACACTAGAGCAATATAATGATAAAATATTCTCTTCCTTCTCTACAATATAATAACTTCAGAAATGCAGCTCAAATGTTTCCTGTTTGGCTGTTTGCTGCTGCCAGTACCTCTTTACCAATTAACCAAATTTGCTATCTACCCCTCCGCTCTAGATCCTTCACCAGGACTATTTCCATCTTTACAAAAAATAAAACCACTTGTATATCTCACTTCTTTTCCTCTGGTGCACGGCCTTTTTCTCCCTACACCAACCTCCTTTCACTACCATAAAAGATTCGGTATACAGCACAGTTCAGTCAGAATTAAACCTTTAAAGATATGAAGACTTTTTGGTAACTATTAAACTGGAAACCTGTGGAGAGACAGATTCACCATGAAAGGGAAGATACCTCTCCAGACTGTGAAGACTTAGGTGTGCGTTAGTAAATTCTTATCTTACCAGCTTTTCAGTCATTGTTTTTAAAGACACTTACTATACCATGTAATACTTAGGACTTCTATGGTACTTACCTTCCCATGATAAGAAAATTTATTATTTTAAGGTAAAGAACACCTAAACATCCATTGTTTTAACCATATTCTGTTTATAAACAAAACCACAGCGCTTAGGTTACCCACTTTAGGTGAGAAAATGAGTTAACAGCAGCAAACTTGATTAAAACACAGGGCTCAGTTTCTAACACATGTACTTGAGGCAAAAAAAGAAGTCTGCAAAATGTGATGCTGTTCAGTTTTCATGGTTATTCTCCAACTCTGGGCTGAAACCAGGAAAGTTTACAGCAATCCTATGACTAGTGTAATCTGTGCCTTGATGGAGGGGAACCTAATTGACTATTTGGCCTCGGGAAAGAGAAAACAGCGAGGCTTCGCCTCCTGACGGCCCGAGGTGTGGCACAGCTGGGGGAGCGCACAACGAGCCTTACGAGAGGGGTCCAGTGCCGTCAGTGTAATTTGGCCATGGCAGATTCCCCAGGGATCACAACAGCACGCTGATGTAGCGGTGCGCCGATAACCACAAGGGCGCAAGATAACTAAGCAGCCGCCCAAAAGTTACATTTCAGCCTCGCCTACTCACTTCTGCCTTCCCAGTGAGGGCTCTGCGGGGTTTAATTTTCCACTACAGACACGCTGTAGTCGCGGCGCGACCCACCTTGCACCGCAGCGTCTTGCTCACCGGTACCTCCGGGCCGAGCGCCCGCCCCGCGCCA
>NW_005054300.1:18870497-18873821 GCF_000277835.1 Geospiza fortis
AGCCCGGGGGGCGGGCGTTCCGCGTCTGAGCCCTCAGGGAAGGATGCGAGGGATGAAATGGCGGCGGGAGCGGGGGGGCTGCGCCCGCGGGTGGGACCAGGAACGCTCTGGAAGGTGGCGAGGGCGGCCGGGAGGGGCTCCTGTCCTGCCCAAGTTCAGCAAAAGCTCTCGAGCCTTGTGTGTTAATGAATTGCGGGTTTGGAGCTCGCAACCTTCAGCCCCTTCGGTCACCGCCTGCTGCCTTCAGCCCCTTCGCTCGCCGCCGGAACACGAGTGAGAACGGTGGTTTCATTCACTGACCCCTAGGAAAAGTGCAGGCGAGGTTGTTTTCTCCCGCTGATTCACTAGTGCTGATCAGCAATGGTCGTTTTAGTTAAATGGAAAAGTTAAAACGACGTCCCGAGAGAAGACAAAGGGTTTGGAAGACAAAAAATGCAGAACGAACAATTTAATTGCCCACCAGGATACTGATGCTGAGATGATTTAAGAGATTGAGCCTTGTGATGCCTCCACATGGTCCTGCTGAGCGCTGTCAAGGACCAGGCAGCCCGCTCCATACATCCCTCTATTCAGCAGTTTTGTTTGGTTTGCTTTTTTGGCTTTTTATTTTGTGCTCCCCAACGTAGCCTGCAGAAAGTCCTCTGTTTTCTCAGTGCAATGACAGAGCCACTGCTTTATGAGTTTGTTCAAAATTTTTAAAGCAAGAAAAGCCTGTTTCCAATCGTTGAACAGCTGGAAACGCTTGCGGTGCCCCGTGGCATCGGAGCCCCCTGGGATTGCCCAGGAGCGGGAATTCCCCGGGCTGGGAAGGTCCCGGGGAGCGGCCCCGCGCTGGCTCCGCAGCGGGGCGGCCGTGCCCGGTCAGCACCAGGGACAGGGCGGCGGCGCGGGCGGCGCCGGGGCCAAACCCCCGCACCGAGGGGCCGAAAGGGCCGCCATAAACCCAGCAGTGGAATCGCTGAAATACACAGCCCGTTTGAGAAGCTTCTCAGCTCCAGCCCACTTAAAGGATCGCAGTCCCGGTTTAGTGTTTCTCGTCTTATGGAACCTCAAGTCTCTTTACACTTCAAGTCCAATGTACAGGATGCATAGACAAGGCCAGGAAAAATTGATCTAAATTATTTCTATATTTATCTTTGGCCAAAATTCATATTCATATGGATCGCCACTTAATAGTAGTTGCAAAAATATTCCACTGACAAGTTGGCTTAAATCCCCAATGGAAACATTTTGCGTCTTGTGATGAGGTGAGCAACCTCATAAAGTAGCATATTTGGTGATTTAGACTGGAAAACGTGATCCAGATGGTGGCAAATTATGTTTATTTTATGATGTTCTGTTAGATTATCCCATTCTAGTGTGATAGAAAAAATCGTATTTAGATTTAAGGACTTATACCTGAGCCTTTCCAAGGCATTCAGTAACCTGATTTTCTGCTTCCTGGTAAAAGTATCAGCAAGGATGACTGGGAAATGGCCAATAATCCTGTTCTGATGAGTGGTGGATCAGTTTTGCTCCAGACTTTGTTTTCATTTGAGACAGGATGAAATACACAAGCTTGTATGTTTCTCCATGCATCACTCAGGGCTGGGGAACTTGAAAGTACGGAGCTCTACCTGCTCAGCACTCTTTGAAAGAGCCTGCAGGCTTGTTCCCAGAAACTTGTGCCTGCCATTTGGAGGGACAAAATCCTCTGTCCCATTTTTCTAGAAAGCACTAGTGTCAGTGTTAAACCCATACTTTAAATGGTGCTTTAGAAATATGGCCTTGCAATAGTTCCCTGAAAAATCATTGGAGTCAGCACTTATTATGAAAAGCTGAGCACTGAGACTACGCTGGCTGGGCCATCTTGTGCAAACAATCCTATTTGCTTTCTGGAAAGTAGCTTACTGATGGATTTAGCTGTCTGTTTTCCTCAGTGACTCACTCAGTGTGATTTGCTTTTGACCCATGAGTTTCCTTCCAGCCTGGTCAGTTTCCTTTACTGGAGAATTCAGATAGTTCTGTCAAGGGCTAATTTTCTGTCGGTCTTTCTCCTGGTCTTTTATCCTTTCTTCTAATCACAATCTGATCTTCCAAACTGTTTTGTCAGCTGTTCAGCCTCAGATCAGTCTCAGAAACATTGTTTTTCTTGTAAATAGGCCCCTCATTTTCCATAAGTTTCTGCAGTATGGTTTCATAAGGTTTATCAGGTACTTTAGTAAGCTGTCTGCACAGTTTATTTGCAGTAATTTTAAACTGAAGGTGCAACCACCATGGATGGAAATTTAAAAGAATGACTGCTACCCAACAAGGATGGCTTCCTCAGGTACTGAGTGGCACCTCACCAATGATGATATTAGGAAAATTATCAAGTAAAGTGCAGACATTGCAGCACAAAGTATGGATGAACTTACTCCTGGGATAGTGCTTTTGACATCTCATCTCACTCCCTGCCCAGCTGAAGGGGTTCTGAGTTCAGAAATAAACTAGTGATGAGTGTGGCTTTCTGAGAGCCCCTGCTGAGGAGCAAGTAACTGGAAAGAAGACACTGCCTTTGGTTTGGATGGGCTGTGTAGGTATTGATTCTCTGATGTGACTGTTCAGACAGAAGTGCTAGCATTCGGAGGAGTGCAGATCTGGCCTGCACTTGCACTGTCCTTTATCCAAACTGTAACAGCTCCAGTAAAGGAGGCTGTTCCATTTGTGATTGCTTAGCAGCTCTGTTTTTCCCAGTTCTTTGCACATGCTGTGTAAGGGGGCAGTGGTTTGTTCCTTCTGTCACTGGCAAATAAATGGGCAATTTTCAAAACAACTCACAGTTTTCAATTCCCTTCTGACAAAAGACTAGGAGGAATTTCTTTAAAACTAGGACTTTAGATATGTCCAGTTAACAGTCAGATTCATGTGGAGTTGTGTTCTGGCACTGGCAAAAAAAGCTGCCAAAGGAATCTAATACTTTGGATCTCTAAAATTATTTTCTTTTGCAGAAAATCTTAGGAACATGTAGCAAGCACAGCTCAGATGAGGATCATATTTTTGGTGACTTTAGTTTAGTAATTTTATCCTTGTAAGATAGAGATTCATCATTCCTATTTTCAGTCTTACCTTAGTAATTTTGCAGGTGTTCCTAGTGTTGCCCACATATAAGAGCAAACAAAATAATCAAAATGTGAAGCTGTTGCATACAGTTCAATAGAATTGTGAATTGCAATTCTAGAGTGTTGCTCAAACATGCAAAAGAAGGCTGTCCACATGATAACCTCCTTGGACTGTTCCTGTCATTTCCCTGGGCTATATTACTACCATAACATTCCTGGTACAGGATGAAAACAGAGTTATGGC
>NW_005054300.1:18874929-18876971 GCF_000277835.1 Geospiza fortis
GCAGTGATGAGCTTTTTTCCTCTTATGAGCTCTTTCAAGTTTAGATCAAGTAAACTAAGCTAACAGTCAAATTTTCCTGAAGTCAAATAATTCTTCTGGAACCAAGCCACTAGATCTTGGAAGGAGGAAGCAGAGAAAGACAAGTGCCTGCAAGTTAGTGACATGTTGAAACAGAAACATTACGGGGTCCTCTTGACTTGTCAAATCAACCAACATCTTGAGTGTACTGTGGTGTAACTCACTGTATATGTAATAGCTGTGAGTGTTGCATTTGGGACTTCCAAAGATTGTCAGTTGCTGAAGTTGAATTGAATGTCCTTTGGACAACCAGAATCCTTTTTCAAATTTCTGTCTCCAGTCCTGAGATACAAAACTGGAGAATAAATACTAGTATTGTGAAAATCTTAAGCAAGTAGTCACAAAGATGCAAAGTGCTTAGTAGAGAATGTTGCTTTATTGGCACTGGAATTTTTGGGTTTTAACTGAAAGATTCAGAACCGATTTATGATCCTCAAGAAGTTGTTAAATTACCATGATTTTTCTGTTCAGAGAATTCCCCTTAAGTAGTGGATGAGAAACCCAATTCCCATCAGGATCCACCTTGTATGACTGATTATCTAAATCCTTCTGCTGTAAGTCTTTACTGGTATCATGCCATTCCTACTTGTATGGCTGTGCTGGTAAGACATCAGGCCTTGACCATCTTTTGGCTAAAGAAATGCCCTGATCCTAAACCCCAAATCCTGGGTTTCCAAGAAATGGCTTCCAGTGATGCTGGACAGTCAGCTGTGTTATTTTGAAAACTCCTGCAGTAATTTTATTTTTACAAGCTGGAATTCAGGCAGCTCACTCTATTGCCACGTTCATGAATTGCTCTAAGAAGCAGCTGTCTTTGTACTGTGACCCAGTGAAAGTGGAGCAGGTTCAGCTGTAAAGGAACTCTTTCAGGAAACAGCACAATGAAGGGAAACTGCAAAGTGCAGCTCATAACACATACTGTGGCCTCCTTAGCCCTGTCTCTGGAATCATTATGGTCTGGCTCCTGCATGTGAGAAAAATCAAGGGTTCAGTGAAAGCAGCAAGGAGAAATCTGACACAAGATGGTAACTCTGAGTCCCTTTTCTGGCCCACAAACAGAAAGAGAAGATGCCTGTTTGCTATTACTGTTTTTCAACATTTTTGTATTCGCTGATTTATTTGCATATTACTGTTTTTGTATTACATTTGTATTACAAATTGTATCACAAAATTGTATTACATTTTTGTATTCGCTGATTTATTTGCAGTTAATTTATTTTGATGCAGCGCTAATGGGTATCCTGAATTGTGTCTTCTTTTGCCTTTGGTCATAGTCTACCATCACAGTTTGGGGTAAAACAAGAATTCAAGTGGATGTGATTTATTGAAATGGAGTTTCACATCTTGTTTCATGAAATTTAAATGGTTTTAATTTCTTCAGTTGAAAAAAACTGGTATCTGCAATGCCTAAAGAGAGCAGCTCTTTCTATGTGAAACTTACTTCTCATCTAACTGAACATAATGATCCTGAACCTGAAAGGCTGGTGTGGCTTTTTCTTTTTCAGAGGAATGATTTTCAAAAGGAATCCATGCAGAGAGTGTGATGAACCACCAATCTGCCTGATGCTACTACCCCAACTCTGTCCTTCATCAGATTAAGTTCTCTTCTTACTTCACTGAGCAGCAGCAGAAAGTGAGTTTTAACAAGTACATCTGGAAAATAGCACTTCAAATAAGATCTATCAATACACCTTAAGGGTTCTGCCATGTGCTTCTGTTACTCAGAGGCTTCAGCTGAGGACAGCAGCATCAAAAGAATTCATATTTTTAAATCACAGTTGGAGGGTTATTATAAGCCCAGAATCCATCTGCTTACATGTTAAGGTGGAAGCATAAATAGTTCCTTTAAAAGCCAGGAGGGAGGTGTGTTTAATTAATGCTGGTTTTGCCACCTGAGGGCATTGGGGCTGCTTGGAAGGGGGTACTAGAAGTGTGAACTACTAAAAATTAGAACATGGTGATAC
>NW_005054300.1:18876981-18883044 GCF_000277835.1 Geospiza fortis
CCTGGCAGGTAGAAGGGAGCTGAGTCCCGATCAAGAGATCAGGGTTTGAAAGGGAAGTGAGAGGACAAACAGCTATTTCTTAGCAGCTTCAGGGAAAGTGTAAGCAAGGGCCTTCCCTCTGGCCCTGTGGGTTAGCTAGAGAAGAGTTGACTTGTCCCTCATTGCTGGAAGTAGGGAAAATGAGAATAATCTCTAAGAGATGTGGGCTGGGCTAAGCAGGATTTCTGCAGTCTGCACAAGAGGATGAAGGTGAGCAGTCACACTGGAGAAGAACTGGTAAGTTTAGATCTGAAAGTTTTTGTGAAGAAGAAAACCAATTTTTCTTTGTTTTTAAACCTCTCTTTCTTCTTTTCTTTTTTTCTTTAAAGGTAAACTTGCATAGCATATCTAATATAGACAAATAAGGGAAGAGGTATTACTGAAAACATTGTCATATGTTCTATTCTATGGTTATATAACCGTGGCCAGTCTGGTGTATGTTAATACTGCTGGGATCCTGATGAGAACTGATTTCCTTGAAGTCACAGGTCAGCACTGGACAGTTACCCTAGAGATTCTGGCATGCTGTGATAGTAGCCACATGCTCCAGCCACTAGAAATGCTTCTATAAGCTTTTAAGGGTATAGTCTTATTCTTACCTTCTTTCCTTCATTTCATGGTGAGCCTCACTTTATTCTTAACAGTTCTTGGAGTTCAAGCTTTGATGAAGTGCCTTATTTTACATCCTTTTATATTAATAGAGCTCTTTTGTGCATGAAAGTAGAAGTTGGCCCTGAAAGTGTAACACATGTCTGGACAGGGCAGAAACAACTATCTGATGTTCAGAGCCAGCTAAACCATACAGTGTTCACTGATTTCCATTCTAGGCAACATTCAGAGAAGTTTGTGGAAATGTTGTTGGTTTGATTTTGTAGTGCTTCACCCATTTTATATTACTCTTGTTTCCTGGATGACACTGCTGGTCAAGGATTCCCTTCTTCCCTGAACAATTTCTGCCCCATTAAAAGAGCAGAAAACCCTAAAAACAGTTCTACCGCCTGTTTGACTTTGCTCACTTCAAGGGACAAACCTTTATATTTCATATAGGGCTTTTGATCAAAAACATGTACACTATTGCATGCTACATATTTTACTTAGTTACAACTTAACAATAAAATGCCTGATTCTACTTCACTCACGTTACCTGTGAATAACAACTGAAGTCTGTGTGGTGGGCATCTGTAAATTATTTCTGTTGAGAAAAATAATGCCTATGCATCCTTTATCCCCTTCAGGAACAATCTGTGTCTTTCATATGTGATAGTGTAGTTTAGATGTTTTGATAACTGTACAGTAGAGAAAGAAAATGTGAATAAAATAAATGGAAAAAAAATCTATTTCCAGTTGTGAATTTTGGAACAAACTGTAAAAGCTAGTTGAGAGTAGCCACATGATGATGAAGAGCATATTATCTCTATTTCAGGCAGAAATACTTAGATATGAGAAAATTAGGTAATTTTCCCAAGGTCACACAGAAAACATGGAAAAAAGAAAAAACAGAATCTTGAACTTCTGATTCAAACTTGTATCTATTTTTTTAGGACTGTCATTCCTCCTCTTGGTAAGGGTTTGCTGTACCAAAGTGCTTGCTGCTTTCTACAGCAAATCAAATTCACAACTCAGCTCACCTATCAGTATTAGCCTTGGCTTTAAAAAATCTGAAACTTAGAAAAAATATTAATGTAAAGTTCCATGGCATTAGCAGCAAATACTAGTCTGGAAAAATATTTTTAAAATTCACTAACTTTTAGTACTGACCTAACATACCCTTAACTCCTTCATTTCACTTGTGTGTCCTGAGGGGTTGTGTAAGTATTTGTGCATATGATTAAGTTTAGGCATCTGAAAAACTTCATAAGAAAGTAGTTTCACCAGTTTCACAGCAAAGCGTGCATCTGGGTGTGTTTAACACATTTTTGAAGTACTGAAGCTTTTGAGGGAAATGCTGTTACATTAGAGGTACAGTCACTTTCTTTGTAACCTTTCAGGCATGGCACTGTGTGGAAGGGTATAGATTTTCCTTTTTATTTTTCCAGTCAGTGGAAAACATTGCAGCAATTGTAAGTATGCCCGTAAATGTCCCATAGCCTATTCAGGAAATGTTCCTCTACAGAACTTTACATTGGAGACTGTGTGCTATACAATGATGTAGTCTCAGATTTTTGTGTCTGTTTCCAAACCATCTTCTTGTACACTTGTGGAAGTGTAAATATTAAGGGAAATGAGCGATGGCTTTGCTTTTACATTGAGAGTAAAACGCACCCCACATAAATTCCCCTTAGCAAGTTATTTACATAGATGTCATATTTATTTTTTATGTGCATGATGAGCTTTACGCTCAGGTCATGTCTGAACACTGGCACAGCTTAACTAGAGCTGCAGCTCTCTCTGCTCTACACCATATCTAATAGCTTGACTCAAGCTTGGCCAAGTTACAGTCAGCATCAGAAGACCTACTTAGGCCATTTTTGCTGTGCTTCTGAGTCATAGATCTGGTGGATTATGACTGAGTATGGATTGCAGTAAGCCAAATGAAAGTGGGTCTTTTTCTTACGCTGATGTGACTTGCAGCATTTTCTTTGCTCTACAAGCTGAGTATAAAGAATTCCTCTGCTATGTGTCCAGCAGAGCCCTGATGCTCCAGAACTGCTGTAACTAAAATAAGTGTTTTCCTACAAAACACAAAAAAATTTTATAATTGGTTTGTATCACACCATTAAGCTGGATTTGCTGTGGAGAAACTTTTCTGCCTTTATTAAGCTTACACTGATGATATGCTCAGTCTGTTCTCCTTAGAAGGGAAGTAAACAGGACAGCTTGTATATCTTGTCAACTCTGATGTTTGCATAAGTTTGAAAATGAGCATTTAGGTTATAAATTTGAGGGGGTAAGGGAGGCACAGTAATCATTTAGTGTACAGAATTGTTGCTCATGTCTAAAGTTGCTTGGAATGACACTAATAAGAATTTATTTACTTGTTTTAAGACTGCTTTTATATAAACCTCTTTATAACATTCCTATGACATTAGCAAGTCCAAGGCTACAAACACAGGTGTTTGAACAGAGATACTTGTTACCAGCCACTGAAATTCCATTGTGTGATACTAACACTGCATTGCAGATAAGGGCTCTCTCCCAGTAGTCTTTTCAGCAGCAGAGACAGATGGATGCCCTGTCAGAGTTACTGGGACAGCAGTGCCTTTCACAGAGGGATCAGAGGATGAAGGGACATGGTGGCACTTTTTGGGATGGCCTGAGGAAAAAATGGCACCAAGCACCCTGAGGAAAATGGGCGCATGTGGGAATGGTGACTTACCCATGTTACACTCTAAAGCTCTAGAAACACCCAAAAAAGCATTGAAGGTGTCTTTGTTTACTTCTGAATGTGAAGCTTGCTGTGGGTTTTGCACATGACTTCAAGGAAAATACTTTTTGCTATCCTGTCTTACTTGAGAATGTGTGAAATGTCAATGCTCAATGTCATGTTCTATGATGACACTTTTTAGTTCAGTGGTGGGTGTAAAAAAATTTCCAAAAGCATGGAATGTGATCATAAGCTGGAAAACACGGGGAGTAAGACCCTGGGTGTATATGAAAATTGGAAAGATTGGCAATGTGTGGCTGCTGCCTTATGCAGTCCTTCAGTCTTGGCTTGCAGCAGCCAGTGCAGTGGCTCTTGGCACATCCTTCACAGGTCCAGCAGTAGTGACCAATTGCTCAGCAATTTTGCAGAATTGCTTGAATGATCAGACCAAACAGTTTCTCTGGTGACCCAAGCCGGCGTTTGTGCCCCCATGAAGGGGCAGAGCCTGTGTGTTAACTCCCAGCACCACTTGCCATTGCTTTTGCCAGCAGCCTGCTCTGTGAACAGCTGCTGGAGTACAAAAGGCCACAGGCAAGTGTCTCAGATTTGCCCTAGTCCTGTCACACTCCAAGTCACTGGAACATGTCCAAGCGCATGGTAAACTACAGGCGGTTTCTGCAGAACAGCCTGTACAGTTGACTTTAAGTGAAACGTGAATCATCTCAGTCCTAAATTATTTTAATCCAATCAGTCATCTGTGTTGAAGGGTGTAAAGAGACAGCAAAACCAAGAGAATGGCTGCCAAGTGGAGGATACAGGACACAAATAAATCTGCTAGGATGAGATGAAATATGAACTAATAATGATTTATTCCAAATGCCACAGGGGTTACAGTGTGGAACCACTTACAGAGATATTCAGATGCGATGAATTTTGTAGGCTTTCCCCTGGATGATTTTTATAGACATAGCAGAGGTGAAGGAAGGCAAAGCTGTTAGCTACACAGAGAGTACACACAAGGGTTTTGAAGTGCTCACAAACAATTTCTCCCTAATTAATATATGCTTTACAAGTCTCTTGTAAGTAGATGAGCATGAACAGCTGTAGTTCTTTTTATAGATACAAACTAATCTCTAATACATGTTGGAGTTGAAGGATACAGAGAACAACATGCTGGGGATTCGTAAAGCTCTTCTGGCCATGGAAGTATTCTTTTTATACCCTCTAAAAGTGGAAGGGAATGCAGAACAGTGCAGAGTGCAGTCTTGAAGAGTACTGCTTGGAACAAAATCATGACTGGAGCAAAGGATCTAGCTATTAGTGACATATATCATACACTCCTTGTTAACACATCAAACAGCACGTGTGAGTTAGACCTATTTTGTTGACAGATTCAGTCTTTTGTGACCCATATGAAACAGGCAGCATTTGCTATTGTTTTTTCCCATCTTTCAGTAGTGTCAATGGCCTTCATAACAAAGTATTACATGTTTCATGCTTTTAAATATTTTTAAAAGCCTCAGCCTTAAGTTGTAATAAAACCCCTTAGACTCGAGGAATATTTTTGAACACATTTCCTGGTTGCAGATGTTTTCTCTCTTCTTTCTCCTTACTGCTAGCTGTATATATTATCAGTTTAATATTGCCTTCTGCTGGGTGACAATATCCTGTTGTGGTAGGTGAAGGGAGAGCGTGTAACAGCTCCTTTCCACCTCTGATGACTATGATTTCATTTACATAAAAACACTGTGGATTTTGAACAGTGTGTTTCTTTTGGCAGTTTATTACCAGCCTGAATGCCTCGCTTTTTTTCATGTAAATGATTAACATTTTGTCTGCTGCAGAAGTCATTATCACCTTCATTTTTAGTTTTAATAACCTTCCTTTAATAAACCTCAGTTTGACCTAAGTTTCCAGTAGTTTACTTCAAAACAATGCCCACTGATTTTTCCCCTCAAAATAAGCTCATTACATTTTTATTGATTTTATGGATTCTTCTGATGTGACATAGGGAAGAATTGACTTAGGACAAAAATTAGCTTGCTGAGTTCCCTCCTTTATTGCAACCAAAGGAAAAACTGATGGAGGGCCTATGGGGAAGAGCTATTTCAATGTGCTTTGTGCCCTGTTCTTTTTGGCTTAGCCCCACTTTGGACTGAGTGCTATGAATTGCAAATTAATTTTGTTCACTTCTTCTTATGCACTAGGTGCTAGGAGAGACAACAGGGAAAAGCTGAAAATCACTAGTGATAGTGACTCTTTACCTTTGCTTTCAGGGGAAAGAAGTACAATCTTGTGGATTTAGTCACTGCAGGATAAAACCCTCAGCTATACAAATGCTGCTGTTTAGAGAAGGGGAAAATAAAAATGCCAAAGTGGGGATGATGTGGATTTCATACATCTCTAGAACAACCATTTTGGGGGAACTAAACCTTCTCCTCCCAATATTTACTTTAGAAAAGCACATCAAAGAGCAAACAACTTTGAAGTATCAGAAATCTGATGTATTGACTTACCCATAAGACATTTCAGTACAAACATTGCTTTGTATTCTGGATTCTTCTCATGAAACCTGCTAAAGGAAAGTCAGAAGGAATTTCATAATAATCTCCTATAGCTCTGTGGAAGTTAACTGAGAATGGGTTAAAGTCTTCTCTTAAGCCACTGTTGGAAAACAAACTAAGTATGGAAAGGACCATAGCCTTTTCCTCAAGTGTTAT
>NW_005054300.1:18883087-18904845 GCF_000277835.1 Geospiza fortis
GACTTCAAATTACTGCTAAAGTGCATTGCCTTGTAGAAGAAAATGGGGGAAAATGTGTCATTAATGAGAGAAGGGGGCACTGACTGTCTAATTAAGTTTACATTTGGTTGAGAAACTTCACAATAATGAAGAAACTATCATCAGGAAGTAATGTACATTTCCTCCCAAATTTCTCAGCTTTAGCTCTGTAATAGCTTTGAAGTTAATACACTAAGCGAACAAAGCCAGTTTTGAATATTATACTTCCCTTCCCTCTCAGGTTAATCCCAGACGGTTTCTAGGTAAGGTCTGTGCAGTGGTGGGAATTTATGTGAGCAGAGTAAAATCCAAATGAAAGAAATTTTTTCATGAGCTGCATAAAGAAGAAATATTAAAATTACATTGTGACTCAGATCAAGATCTGATCCACTGGAGAGAGTTCTGATGCTGAAAAGATCACTCCTCATGTTTTTATCCTTGCTTGTTTTGTGCTGTGTCTTTGTAGGAGCATTTCAGACCAATCTAGGAAGGTATTCTGGATTCAGCCAGTCCACAGCTGTTCCAGAGCTGTTGGCTATGGTGATACTCTGGCTTGCGCCACTCAACTGCTGGACTTCTTGTTCTGCTTGTGACTGCTGGATTTAGGGTACAGGAAACCAGAGTTGTATCTAGAAGGCAGCTCTACTCCTTGGACACTGCTGCATGTTATTGTAATACTGGGTATCTTGGCTGAAGATGGTCCCTGGTGCGACTCTCCTTTTCTTTTTCCAATACTGTTCAGGCTCTCACTTTTCTAAAGGATGCAAAGATTTACAAGAAATGGACAACACAAGCATCTACAAAGAGATCCCATTGAATCATCTATTAAAAATGACATATATTTAGCACCTTGCTAGTCCCCATGGCTGACTGAAAAGCAAACTTAAATGATGGAGGGAAAAGTAGATCTGAACATTTTTTTTAATATTTCATTAATGACTTACAAAAAAACCCCCACACCTGTTAAACAAGCTAATGTACTAAAGGATTAAATACTTTGCATTTGCTACTTAAGCGCTGGTCTACTTTGAAGAAAGACCAGGCTCATGACAGCACATTTAACTATGAACAGAAATACTGTGAATATGCTCAGACAGCCTATGAATTCAATTGGGTACAGAGTTTCTCCATAAAGAGGGACTATTTAGGGTCATTGGGCAAGCAGTAATGTTATACATAGTGTTAACAGCATGGATAATTTGAAGGGGGAAGCAAACTACATAATGAGGTAAAAATTGAGGGAAAGATTAACTAGCATTTTTTGACAATAAGCAGCATTAGCTGTCACTTGCACAGTACCAAAAAAATCAGTTAGGATGAGGCTCACAATAGCTCATATGGATCATTGCTAATAATAAAGAGAAAATTTAAGGTGATTGTATTACACTGGGGTTAGTGCTGCCTTGTTTTCATCTGTCAGCTCTTTGCTTTTATTCCCATATCTGCTGAGAATTAAGGCAAGTTGACTCACTTGTGAGAGATGTCAGATATTTTTACCCATATGCTGTAGCTGTGTTAGATGAAGAAGAAACAGACACTAATACAACATACAACATCCTACTGAATAGGTGACATGGCATATTTCAAAAACTGACCTTGATTTCCTCCAAGCTGCATGTTTTAGATGTTTGCTGCAACCCAAAACAGAGAACATTAAATAGTTAACAACATCACTTTGTACAGCAGTTCTTGCCACAGGACTAAGGCTGTCTCAGAGGTATGAGCCATCAGAATGGCTGTCTCAGCTTAGCATATACACCATTAATATAAAGATGGCACAAAGTTAATGCTTCCATACTCCACTAAGGAAATCACAGACCTCATTATAGGACTTATTAATTCAAGAAAATATTCAGATTCCTTGAAGAAGCTGAACTTTGGAAGAATCCTGTAATACCTATGTTCAACTTCTGCTCAGTTTTAGCAGTGGTCTACCTTTATGGTCATGTTTTCTGCATTATTCTGGGAATATTGGGTAATTTTTGCATCTCAAAACCAACTTAATTTGCGCTCAGGGACTGGAATTGTCATTAGTTTTTGTTGCCAAATATTAAAATAATAGTTCTTACAGTAGGTGTAGCCATGTACTCTGTGGCATTCAATTCCACCATCAATATGTCATCAGCATCTACAGCTGTCTGAAAAATGAACACAGATAAAACAGATGTAAATGGCATAAAGGTATGTCACAATATAAGACATATGCAAAATGCATAGGGGAAAAAAGAGGACAGCAAAGGACTGACTGAAAAGCAGTGATATATTAAAGATAGCCCTCTTTTTTACATCTTACCATATTTGTTCATTTGGTAACAAATGGTGGGATAACCAAGATCAATCAAGTAATTTGGACAGCAAAAGACAAATATTTCTAAATACACACTTAAAACCAAACATGAGACAACTCTCCATTCAGATTTTAAGTTCTCTAAAACAGCAGCAGAAATGCAATGAAGACAGCTGAATAATGAACCAGGGTGGGAATAAAAAGCTGATGACCTTTTACAGCCTGTAAGTCATTACTCATTGTGTTAACTCATAGGTTATCCACATCTTCTTGGCAGGAACCTTCATGATTAATTATGGTACAATGTGCAGATTTGTTAACTTGTCATTTGTTAGAGAATTTAGGTATTACACAGTCTATTACCTTCCCACAATTCCCAGAATCCTGGCTTGTCAGTTTGGCTCTTATGTCACTAGTCTGAGTTGTGTCTTTATCTGTTTTGTAGGAAATCTGTCTTCTGGCAAGTCTGGAGAACATACTGGGAGTATCAGTTTCTGTTTCAGTACAGCCCTAAAATTAATACAGCAAAAACATTCACTCTAGGTCCTTTAGACTTTCATCCAGTTTGCCCCAGACAAACCTAGACAGAAATCATAAAAGAAACAGGCATTGTATAAAAGACATTTCAAAAAGTTCTGCCATATATAATTTCATAAAATGTCTGCTTATAAGTACAAATAAAACTATAAACTCTTTTGCATCTAAAATCAGCTTACTTTTTTTTTCCTCCAGAGGATGCACTGCAAAATTTGAAAGAAAATAGTGTTTTGTTACAATCTATTGTTGAAACTTCTCTGATGCCTCTTATAGCTCCAAGGAGACAGTGTTTCCACAGTACTACCCACTTAGGAAGCACAGGTGTTTGGAGGAATTGGGGCCAAAGTTTCCAAAGTGGCTTGGGTGGAAGCAGAAATAAATAGAAAGAAATGTCTCAGAAGTGCAGAATCAGTGCTTTAGAAATAGTTTGTTTCAGTAAGGAGTCCTGGGTTTATAAACTTTGTTCCAATTAATGGGAAAACAAAACCATGTCATTGAGGGAGTCTGTTGTTTTTTTAACAATCAAGATTTGCAGTGTAAGCTATGCAATATAAAGATGTTCCTTTTCTATTAGCCAGTTTTAAAACCATCCACCTGACTGGAGGCTACCAGCCAGAAGTATTTCATCTTGATTGGACTGAGAAGTCAAAAGAACAGAGAGGGCAAAGAAATTGAAATGTCATTGTTAAAAACAGCTGTCAGAATTCAGTGCTTGGCTGGACTAGATACAATTATTATCCTGACTGTGAAAAAGAATTGTCAAGAAATTTTTTTCTTTTCAGTTATTTAGAAATTTAGTTTGAAATTACTGCAATGAACAAACTGATATGCCTATTTAGTTAGTAATATAACTTTGAGTTACAGAAGGGAACCTGGATGCCAAATACTTGCCCTGTTTTCAGCTGCTGTGTAAAACATTTGTTTCCACTTAGATTGGCAGCAGCAAGCTGTTGAGGTCTTCTGTGAGAAAGACTCTGTAATGGATTTACTGATTTGTCTAAATCTGATGATTAATATGTTTCCAAATACATCCCATCTTCAGAAAGCATTATCTATTTCATTACAACCTTGCTTTCACTAGAGAACTATTTTCTGACTAGCAGTTTCTTTTTTCAGCATCCAGACTGCAGATCTGTGGTGAGACAAGCACAACTTAAAAGCATGATCAGACTTTCTACTGAACTCTATGCTACCTTTATTGGTACTTATAAGTAAGGCTTTATAAAGCCTTACCTATCAGTAACACTTTACTTTCTAAAATTCCTGTTCTATTTTTCCACTCTTCCTGCAGTGTCACCAAACATCAAGAAGAAAATTATCTACATCCTGCTTTTACACTTAGCCTTCTGTCTTTAATTTTGCTTTGTCCCTCCACTTTCTCTGGAGCTTTTATAACAAGCACCGTAATTCACTTCATGTAAAGCATCTACCACTTGAAAGGACTCTATATGAAGATGAATTGCTTTTCAATTAAAAATGGGTGTATGGGAAGTGTCTCCCTTACTGATTCACTGTCAGAGAGAGAAGACAGTCTCCTTTTTCCTTTCTGCAGCCCACTTATCTCAGAAGACTGGCTGGTTACGGTCGCTCGTCTGGAGGAGTGGTAACTGCTGGAGGACCGTGAGTCTTTAGGAGAAACTCTCAGTAGGGGTCCAAGGCAAGGAACATATGTTGCAATGGCTCTTCTAATGGATAAGAGGTAGAACCAGTCAGATTTTTTTTTCTGTTCGCACAAAAATTCAATCATCATAAACAATGTGTTTATTCAGAGAAATGAACTAATGCTGCATGGACTGGAAAATTACTGGGTACAAAAAGAGTTTTCCAGATATCAGATATCTCATATACAATCACCCTGCAAGATCACTTATTCACAGTGTTTTGCAGAACTCAAATTTATTGCTTGGCAGGGATAAGGGCATTAAAATATAACTTTGGAACTGAAGAGAGCTATTAAAACAATGTTTTATCTGCTTTCAGCTTAATCAGGGCAAAAATAAAATTCTGTCCCTTTAAACTGAACCTCGCAGAAGTACTACATAATGAATTATTTTAATCTTCCCCTAAGCAGCTATTCTAGCTTCTCTTATACATCTGTTTGCTGGCTATCTGTAGAGTTATACAGAATGTGCATTTATATTACTGTATTACTTTGCTCATGTGCAGTATTAGGAAACTCTGGCCTAGCTTTCCTCTTCCTTCCCCTTGAAGATGTTCCTGCCCACCTCTTCTCTGTTCAGTTCCTCAGTAGGTCTTTGTAGGTGGTGAAACAACAGCCTATCTCTGGCATTACTACCATCTGTCAAATCTCACTGCCTGCATCTGAACTTGGAGTGGCAATGACCCTTCATTTTACCTGTCAGAGGAAATACTACCTGAAATATGAAAGCCTTGAGAAACATGAGGAGGATTCACAAAATAGGGAAGAGGTGGTTTGGCTCACTGTATTGCCTCTCTCACTGGCCTGGCTAATGTAACAAAGTGCTATTTGCAACTCTGCCCAATGTCTGCCTCTCACGAAGACAGTTAAAAATTTGTGGTGCTTTTTCCTTTGAGATGGAAAGGTTTCCATCTTTTATCATGCAATAGGTAAATACAGATCAGTATCCATAAACATCTCCAACTACCATCTGCTCAGGAGTTTGTTCCAAGTACAAATTCCACTGACATTTCTATGGCACCGAGGAGTGTTCCTGGGGAGGGCAAGGCTCTCCTACAGAGTTAAAATGAGCAGGTGAAGGAGAATTTGGGTACTAGACCTAAAAGTGACAAATTTACTCTCAGATTTTCTTTGCTATATAAACATAGCTTGTAAGAGCGAACTTACCTGTATTTGGGGTGAGTGATGGCATAAATGATGGGGTTATGGATGACAGAAGCTTTGGCAATCACAGCTGGTATGGAGTTCATGAAAGGTGTTAGGACGTGGGAATACCTAGAGTAATGCAAACACATCATATATTTACTACTGAGTTCTGCATTGTCTATGAAGTTATACAGTGGCAAGATAGGCTTTAAGGCTCTAAAGAGAGTTAAAGAGGTGTTCTGTACCAAAACAGTGAGAGAAGAAGTTCTACATCATTAGCCTGTAAAGATCAACATCAGTCTAATTGGATTTCTGGGGGCTTCTCTGGCAGTACTTCACTACTATGAAGGATTCCCATGTTGTTTAACCCAGGGACAATGTCAGCCTTTTAAAAGACCTTACCATCTTGGTGAGGAAGTTTCTCATCATACTATGGGAATATATATGCTCTGTGATGAGGTGGAAATGGTTTGCCAATTGCAGTATAAGAACCATTTTGTCAGCTGCCTGCTGAGATGCCATTTCCCCTCTTAAGGCTTTTCCCTGATAAGGATAAGGATGTTCTCTATGTGCAATATTTAACACGGTTTCTCCTGCTCATTCTTTAAAAACATGGGTTAGAGGTATAAATCTTCACATATTCTGGATAACATACCGTGTGACCTTACTGGAATGAAGATTTTGACCCTGAGCTGAGACAATGCTTTGGTAAGGCTGATGGAGAGTTCAGCTAACAGAATCAAACAGTGGCAAAGCCTTCTGTTTAAGCTAATAATTCCTGTGTTTAAACTAATAATTCCCAGCAAATGCAACCTGTAGACCAAAAGTATTAGTGAGCATGACTGTGCTAGCTCGCTTTTCCCTATTCAAAATATTTTCTAAAGGAATTAAGGTTCTTCCTTCATTTTTCATATGTTGTTGCTCTGTCAGATGAGTAGTCTTTAGTCCAAGACTATAGCCATAGACTCCATGTCTGCCTCCCATATGTGGCATGTAGCAAGATTTTATCTGAGTCCCTTGCAATAAAATTTCACAGAAGACATCCAGGCTTGGTTATTAACCTGAAAAATCCCAGTAGGATTGCATAAAAGAAATAGCCCAGAAATGGAAAAAATCTGAATGAAGCTATGTTGCTCTCCAGATGTCTTTATAAGGAAAATTCAAAAATGCTAATTTCTAACATACTGCAGAATTATAAAACTGTTCATTTGTTCAGATTTTTCAGAGTGTGAGACATGGAGCAGAAGTCTAGATCAGCAGGTACTTGATGCTCCTAAGGTAGATGCTGAATCGTGCGTGACAGCGCAACAGTTCTACATAGTGGTCAGCTTAAAGCATCCCCTATTGATTTTCTTTTAGGTCTCTTACAGTACTGCAAGGTAGCTATGCTTATTTTCTGTGTCTCCTTGCTTCTCCTCTGTGTCTAACTGGTCACAAGTCACCAGTGGAAGATGTCCAGTACCTCTGACAGGAAATGGGACACTAGGACACATGTGAAGGATTCCTGTTCCTGAGTGAGGAACATGTTTACCTTCATGTAGAAAATGTTCGTTGCAGCTGGGAATCATCTGTCTGCATACAAAGGGAGAGGATCCACTTCCCTCTGTATTTTTTTTCTTCTTAAACCTAAGATTTTAGAAGTGCTGTGTTTAGGAAACTGCCTTTCTAAGCAGTTGAGACGAAACCCTGCAGTGGCCTCTTTCTTGGGTGTGTAACAAAAATCACCCTTGTCTCCCTAAATGCTCCATAGTAAGTAAATTTGAGCTGTGTGTCAATTTTAGAAACACCTTGAAAAATAATAAGAGAAGTGTTTTGTACTGTCATAGGAATCGTCCAGGTGAGGTTTTGCAGGTGACAAGCCTTCCGAAAAGAGATACTCACACACATTTTAGAGAGGCTAAACTGAAGCACAGGAAGATTCACATCTTAAGGTGGGAGAAATAACCACGTAGAGCAAAGGCAAATGGATTCCCAGTCCATTACTTTGCCTAGTATCAACTATCTGGGGTCAAGCTACATGTTTTAATGCTGTCATGCTTCCATTGAAATGGCTGTATAAAATGCTGACAATTAAACAGATGAAGAACATGCTTTGATGATATATGTTTATGATATTTATATCCAGCATCAAAAAGCTAACACGTGTATGTACTAATTTTGAACTTGCTTATACATGTAAGGAATTTTTGCAGTTTGATGTAACACAAAAAAATGAATATACCTTTGTAGATTAAAGAAGTAGAGAAAAAAAGAGAATCAACCCCTGGGAGGATCTTTGTGGAGTGCTTTATTTAGCATTTTGGTGCTAAATAAAGTTCTGATAGTTCAAATATCCTAGCATAGAGAATGCATTCGGAAATCTTCAGCGAGGCAGTTTATATTGCCAGTAATAGTATTCTTGTTTTCTTTCTCTCTTTTCCTTTTTTTAAAATTTTCTTAAAGTCAAACTAAGAAAAAAATCAGTCAGCATATGCCCCATTGGTTAAATATCACTCCTAAATATTTGAATGTTTTGGACATGCTTCAGAGGTCAAACGTGACAAGTAGTTTTGACTTTCATCTGTCTTTTACAGTTCCACATCTTTTGCTTTCACTGAATATTGCTTTGCTGATACATTTATAATTACCCAGCAAAAGCTACCAGAGCAACAACAGAGTATGGTGACCAGGAAATGACAAAAAACAAGATGACGATCAGTGCAATTTTGGCCATCTTCCACTCATTTTTCATCCTCTGATACTGTTTCTGGAACTCTCTATTTCCACGTTTGCATCCAAATGTCTGAATAGATCTAGGGAAAATAAACATACAACAGGCAAAAAACAAAGGTAGGGAAGTGAGCAAATAGCTTCATGAAGTGGGACAACAACTACTCTTCTGCTGCTTTAGGCTAAAACTCATGCACTTTTATTGCATATTAATGCAAGTTCGTGACCCCTGCTTCCCAATTCGATGTACTTCTGTTGCACTAATCAATGGCAAAATCCACATGTGCTTCAATGAAAAAAAATAGCAGAAAGGTACCAATATATTTTCCACATAAAGCAGCTATTCAAGCCAATTAAATAATGCGGAGTTAAAGACACTTAGAGGAGTCTTTGCTTCCCTGGGTCTGTTTTCCTACCTTGCTGTCACTTTGAACTTCTGAGTTAGACCAGATCTACTGGGATCTATGAGACTGGTACCCGCAGATGGCACATGGAGTGGCAGGCTGCCCTTTATATTTAAAGCAATAGCAATAACTTTTTGTTTCAGAGCCCTGCTATTGAATCTTTAATCTCCTTTTTTATTTAAATTTATAGTTAAATTCCATCTATTTTTCTATGAAATAGTTATTGATACACTGTCATTAGGTGTTTCTGAGGTCCCTTTTGTTTTTATCCTGGTTGGTTAATTTCTGTATCCTTTTCCATGTCATTAGATAATACACTGATAAGCTCAGGCCTAAATTCAGGAATGGTCCTTCTAAGAATTATGTCTTGCCATGCTGACTATTGACAGAATTCTCGTTTGGTTTTCTCTTTCAGTTGTACTTACAAAATAAATGTGAGAAACGTGTCCCAGTTTTATTCTGTTTTTTTTTTCTTTGTTTTACAAAAACAAGCAGTCACTTAAGCACAAGGATAAAAATTTAGGACTGTTGGCTACTTACTTGTTGGCCTTCTTGATAGCCTCAAAGATAGAGACATAGCTGTATATGATAGCAATCAAAGGAATGAAAAAGACAAAACAGAAAAGCAGCATCGTGTAGGCACGGACTGATGGTGTGAAAGTCATGTAGTCCCAGGAACAGGAAGTCAGCAAACCCTCAGGAACATAAGCACCTAGAAGGGAAGACAGGAGAAGGTAAAAACCATGAAGTGAATGTTATTCTGAGTGCAGAAGTTAGAGAAGATACTCAGAAAAACATTGGATTTAGTCTTATTCTCTGAAAGGGAAAAAAGAGTTTAAAAGGATAAACAATTCTTCATGTAAAGAACTTTTATATTTTCTTTTGTTTCCCTATTGTATTTATGCTTAGCAGTCTGAGGCTTCAGAAAACTGAGTAATTTTGCTTCAGTCTTGAATATTGTTTAAAACTCATTATAGTCAAATGGAATCTCTTCAAATACTTATTTGGGTATGGAACCAGACCTGTATTGTTTTTAAATATCTCCATTTCCTGTCAAATTGCTTTCTTCCAAAGTAGTCAAACCAATTGCTCTAGGTATCATTTTTCTAAGCATGTGCAGATATGAGAAATTTACTGGGCAAAACAGAAAAATTTGTTGTGTAGACCAAATAATTTTGTCATGAAGTAAAGCTGAGAAGTAAAAAAAACAACAAAAACACTGAAAAACCCCCAAACAAACAAACAAACAAAACCCACTCCAAAACATACCTAATGTTTTGCCTGAAATAAAATGTATTATCTTTAAAGGAACTGTTTCAAACTGTTAAGTAAATAAATTGGCAATAGCAACTTTGGAATTTTTTTACTTTGGAATTTTAATTTTAACTGTTTACGCTGATATTTTCTGTTCTGCTCTTAAAAATATTGCACCAGATGTTCTCAAATGCATCTAATTACAGTGTGAGAGTTCATACTGTGGGTACTATTACAATCTAATTACAAGATAATAACACCCTTCAAGCAATTATTCCACCTTCTTCAACTGAAAATCTATAATCTAAGGCTATATTGTCATTTTGTTATTCTAACAGCTCCTCACTCAACTAAAGACTGCTTCTGTCAGTATTGCAGTTTGCCTGCTTAAGCATGCTTCATGTTTAGGGGGACCAGAATGGTAATAATATGACAATAACAAAACTCTGCTGAAATTCTGCTCAGTACCTGAGTTGGCTGTTGCATCTTTTACTAGTCAACCGTGTCTATGTTCTCACCTCAGTTGGCAGACTCTTCTGGAATTAGGAAGCATAATGGTGGGCTGGGGTTTTGAATGATGAGTTAATTTTAACTTAGTGACTGCAACTGGTGACTCTCAGGAAATATACTTAATGGTAGTGAGGCAGATTGCAGTGAGGAAGAATAACAGACACTCACTTTGTCATGAATTCCAATGATCAAGGGGCTGTATGAATGCTCCAATTTCCATGTGTAAAATCCACATTTACAAAAGCATTTTAGTTACTACTAAATGCCATGCTTATTGGAAGCCAGTGACAACACCACTGAGTGAATGGAGAATGCGGGCAACACCAAGAGCAATTTGTCCATCCAGAACACAGTCAAGACTTACTGAAGATCTCCTGGCACAAATGCTCTGATTCTTTTATGTGAATGAAAAGAATTAGATTGACACTGGTGTCTTAGACAGAAAACTCAGCAGAAATAACACAAATAAATTTATTTAACTTATTTATTGTTAAATTTGATTCAATGGAAGTAGACATGGGATAATGAGCAGGCACATTCTTCATAAATTTTTGGCCATGAATTTATCTGCTGTCCTTTATGGAGCAAGTAGTGTGCTTAAGGAAAAGTGCCACTGTCATATAATATGCTGTAATGCCCACTGCATTCTTTTCTTTTCATTAGAGACTTTCAGTTTCAACATGTATTTTAGTCTCTTTTTTCAAATTGGTCTACTCAAGCCTCATATGTGAGCTATTAGTTCAACCCTCTTCTGCACCTTTAACTGGTCTTTAATCCAACACTAGGGCAAAAAAGTTTTATTCCAGTTCACTTACTCCATCCAAAGAAGGGTGGGAGACTCCAAGCCAAAGAGTACAGCCAGACTCCTACCAGGACTATTAGGGCCTTCTTCTTTGACGTCACTCCAACAGAAGCCAGAGGTTTAGTGATGACAAAATATCTGTCCAAGGCAATCACCATCAAAGTGATCATAGATGTAATGCCAAAAAGAGCTCCGCAGAAGGCATACAGCTCACAGCCTTGCAATGAAGATGACAGAAGTAGCAGTGAAATTAATCTACCCATGCTAATTATTTCTAGGAGAGTTCAAGTCTGTGTTTCTTATGAACTAATGTCTTCTGGAATTTGTAAAGCAGTGAAAGGTGAATTTTCCTGCAGTTATAATGCTACTTCAAAGCTGCTGCCTGTCTTGCTAATTGCATTATCCATAGAGATAAACTTCACAGACTTTGTTTGCTTCAATTGCTGGAGACAGTGATACTTAATGTATTTTCACTCATTGATTTCTGGTGATTCTAGTAGGATAATTTCAGCAGTCCATTAGTATCTCATTTAACTCCAGTTTTACTGCAGGTCCCATAGAGCAGCTGTTTTGCTTAACAATGTGATATAGTTTCTTTGGTACTGTTCATATCTCAAGGGCAGCAAAGCTGATGTAAATATGAATACATTAATGAGTAATTTAGCTGAAGTAAATATTCAGACTATGAATACATGAATGAGTGATTTTAATTGTTCAAACAACCTAATGATTAAAAGCAGTGGTTTGGATTAGCTTTAGCCTATATGCAAATGAGCACTTAATGGAAGTAAAATAAAAATATGCTTTTGGTCATCAGAGATCAAAATAGCAATTTTACTTCTG
The DNA here is from genome assembly GCF_000277835.1 of Geospiza fortis. Lineage (NCBI taxonomy): Eukaryota > Metazoa > Chordata > Aves > Passeriformes > Thraupidae > Geospiza > Geospiza fortis. The sequence goes on from NW_005054300.1 coordinate 18,895,258, forward strand.
TGAGTTTCCTTTCTGTCAGTACCTGTTCAAGAGGCTAAGACTAGTCTTCCTCTTACAACAGTTATATTGGAAGAATGAAAGCACCCTCATTCCACATTTTCTTACTACACAGAAAGTGTAAAACTTCTGTTGTGAAAAATCAGATTTTCCAGGCTTTCTTGCCTCAGCATGCCAGGTGTGAGTCCCAGAGCAGGTTATTTAAAAGGGCTTTTAAGCTGGTGTGCTGAGGGGGAGTGCTTCTTTGTCAGTAACTAAGTCATGAGGTGACTGGGGAAGAACACTGGCAAGAAGATTAGTGCTGTGCCTCATGTTGCCAGTGATGCCTTTGCATCTGTCTCATTAATGTAATTTTCCTCTCCTGATAGCAGTGTATTTATTACACACAGACACAAATATTCAAAGAAATGTTTGTGTCAACACTGAAACAACGTTGGGAAATGTTCTCAATATTGCAAGAGTACCTGAGGGTAGATAGATGAACTGCCACTATGGTAAGAACAAACATAGTGAAATTTTAGAAAGAATATATACAAACCTTTCTCACCAAAAATCCAGTGTTTGTAGAGGCTGCTGGTGAAAAAAACTGGAGACTGTGTAATGGACATCAGGAAGTCACTAATAGCTAGATTGATGATGAGTATGTTGGCTGGAGTCTGAAGGCTCCTACTCCTACAGAGATCAGAAGAAATGTTGCTAAACAGTGCTGCACTGTTAATTATGCTGTTACTCCTTCCTGTGAGCTCACAAATCCCAAGAAACACTCCATGGTAAGCTAAAGCAGAGTGCTTCTTGTTTCTCTCATGAGGGAACACAAGCAAGGCCCAGTTTTACACCCTTTGCATTTTACAGGATTGCTTTGATAACCAGCTCAGTGATGGGGATAAATCACACTGTTCTTTAAATAATCTAACCAGTGCACTGCATGCCCACAATTAGCAGGAAGTTAGAGTTGGTGTACAATATGGATGTCTGGATCTGGGCTGTGTTAAGCAGGAGAAGGGGCATTCATTTTCCACTGCTGATAAGATCAACAGTGGCTTCCTAATACAGGGTTTAAGCAAACTCACTATGAACCACATCAAGCCCTTTGCTTTACATCAGCTCTTCTCTGTGCCACTCATTTCACTTGCCCAGACTCTGTCTTTAAAGGAGCAATAAGCAGCCTTCAGTGTATTCTGCCTGCTTTTGTTATTCATAATATTAAAGTACCGTGTTTTAAAGGGTACACATAAAAACTCAACCAAGAGCTCTTCACTTTGAGGCTCAGTGTAACTACTTAGCTCCTTTTTCAATTTCAGTCTTAGGCATAATAGAAAAATAGGTGAATAAACTATGGGTTTTTGCACTGCTCCAGAATCAAGCACTAGGACCACCATCCCCTTTCTGTCAATTTAGGAGCAAGGAGGTATATTAGTAGGTGCTTATGGGTTGTGTGTATTTGTTTGCAGTCTGCAAAGTCACTGAACACATTTCTATTTCAGGCAGCTGGTCTCTTATGGTTTGTCATTACACGAGGCTGCTTTGTAAGCACCTAAATGTTTTCTGAATTTTTGATGTACTCATTACTTAGTTATCAGTATCCCTTTCTGTCTTCATATCATCTTCAAATGAAGACAAGCTGTGTCCTGAAGTGGAAGTGCCATAGCTGGATTTCCTGTATGGGACCATCCAAAGAGCTAAGCTGGCTCATGTACTTCATCCTCACATATCTGATATGCATGCCAATGCCTTTTCTCTTCTTAAGGCCGCTGCCATTCTCACTTAAGTATGCCATTCTACTCTGAATGAATGTGCTGAAACCTACTGCCCATAAATACAGGCTTGAGACCAAGACAACTTCCATCTACACTCCAGTGATCTAAGTTAACACAGTCAAATGATCCTATAATTTGTTGCTGTTATTTTGGTTTATTACATTTGTGCCTGAAGACCAATCACATAGTAGAAGTTCACTGGCTTGAACATCATGTCAATGCTCTGCTCCAGTGTGATAAATCAGACACAGAATGAGGGGTGAACAGGAATGGTGAGCATATGACATTGTTGTCAGAGATCCAATTTCCCTCAGATAGAAAAGTTGGAATGTGGCTTTAGTTAAAAGGAAACAAGCGAAGTGTTGGAAAATGTGAAAAAAATGAGACATGGCCACTAATGAACAGGGTGGGGGAGAAAGAAACTGACTAATAAGAAACAGGAGGAAGGAAACATCTAAAATAGAACAGATTTGTGAGGTACAGAGGTGCAAACCAGTTCAATGCAGACACAGTTAGCCAGTAGAAAAAAATTCACTGTAACATTTCTGCTTTGGCTGCATTTCTATAGCTTGTAATATCTGGGTGGTTCTTTGCAATCTTGCTAACAATTTTGCTATGGCTGTGGTTAATGGGAAGAAGTCAGAGGGAAATGGTAGGTTGCCACTCTTTTCCTACAGCAGTGTCTCTTGGTGCATTTTACTCTGCCAGTGAAGAAGTCTGACAGTATTCCTGGACTGTGTTTGCAGCACACAGGATACAGTTGAAGTTCATACATTTGAATATTTTAAAAAGACATTCAAAAGAAAGGTACCTGCAGAAAGCATAGAAGACCAGGAAATTACCCAGAGTTCCTGTAATCCCCACTATAAGGATGACAACTCCAATTGTATAATGGGCATGATCTGGGACATCCACTGTGGGAAAGGCACGAGGAACATCTTGCACTGTCATCTTCTGTGGAGCAAATAAGAGGTCATAGGTATATTGCCAAACTTTCTGAACAAGCTGGCATGTGCTTCTCTGGAAGGGAAAATGGTCAAGAATGCAAAAAGACAACAAGCAAAAAAAGAATAAATTCAAAGTCCATCTATTGAATATCTTTGGGGCATAAATATGCCATCAGCACTGCAAAGGGCAAAGGATGTATGCTTACTGTCAATTTAGAATTTTGGTGAAGAAAAGCAACCTATTCTCTCCCGAAAGAAAAATAAGGATATGAAGGAGAAAGAGAGACAGGAAGGGACCTGCTTCATTGCATCTGATATCAGGTAATGCAGTATTTAACAAGAAGTAAGCTTCCTATAGATTTAATTTCAGGAAAGTTTCTGTACCTGTGAAGTACAATTTCAGTTGTCCTCTGACATCATGGGCTGGACTTCTCTAACTAAGTAGAAATGTTCTATGGATAAATAGGCATTTACTCCTTTAGCAGTATGGCCACTTCATTTTTCCCTCTGAATTACAGTGCAATTTGAGCTGCCCTCAAGAGCTGATTACCAAAAGCCTGGCAGCTTGAACAAGAGTCTTTTGAAAACTAAATTAAGGATCAGAAAAACTAAACCACAAATTCTTTCTACCTTATGCCTGGTTTCCACACCAGTTCTGGTTTTGGATTCTGCCTGAATCAAGGTATTTTGCTGTCTGGGAAGTATTTCATAAACCACTTGATTGAAGCATTTGTGTCTTAATCAGTTAATAACTCACAGCAGAATTCAGCAGCCAAGTCTGAAGATCACAGTATTGGAAATGGGTATTTTTGGACAATAGAGGTGGACATTACTTCTGAATACATCTGTGAGGTCAGGCTGAGGTTATTACAGGCAGTGTGGATTTAAAACCAATGTACCAGTAGCAAGAGGGGAACCCCAGGAGTGCCTGGGATTCTGGATGAGACTGCTCTGTGTGCTGAAGATCTGCCCACAGCAATCCTCAACCACCAAAGCACACTCCCTGGGTTTCTACATTAGCAGAAACATTTCATAATTGATTAAATAAAAAACCCAAATGAACCAAACCAGCTAACTTCTGAATAGCTTCTAGTTGAAAATACACCATTTTTGAAAGTCCAACACACATCCCCATAGCATAAGTATTTCTGTATAAGTGATAAAAGGACAACATTCCAAGAACAGAATTCAACTATTACTGAGAAAAAACATCTGTTCTTTTTCAGAGTGAGGAAATAAAATCATATCACTTAAGTGCCATTCCCTTGGAGATGTTATTTCGGAAGTCCTACTAAAGCTAGCAGTGATGATGGTAGGAGCAAGGCCATGCAAGCAAATACTCATAGTAAATAATATCTGATCTAGCCCACTCCTCACAGACCTGCAATGGCAAGGGTATAAGATCAGGTTTAATTATAGCTACAGGGAAAGAAGAAATCCTCATAAGGGCACTTGAACATATTTCAGTGCTGATTCTGACAGATTGATTTGTATGACATCAATTCTAAAGCCAGGAGCAGAAAAAACTATGTCAAAGACATTATTTCAGCTACTTCTGCCTGAATGTGGCAGAAGGATTGTATCTAATTTGGTGTAAAACAAGACAACAAAAGGGGGAAGAAAATACGAGTGCTATGTGGTTGCTTTTATGAATTCATCTAACTTCAAACTGTAGGCACTGGTTTTGCAGGAAGAATATTACAATAGAAGAGACCCCAGTTCCAAAACATGGCAAGTTTTGGCAGTTCAGTGTGAACTTTGGCAATGTAACAAGTTTCTTTGTTCCTAATTTTCCTACAAATGCAGGTAAGGAAGCCACTCATTTACACAGTATGACTTATACAACCAACGATAGTGTTAGGCCTTTTACATTACAACAAATTACAATAATTTAGCAAAACTATCTGACCAGAAACACTGTAATTTCCTGGGGTTCCTCGTGTGGTGTTTGTACTGGCTACCTACAAGAGGCCTCAAACAACTGATAGCAGTTATTTTCCTTTCCAGATCCTTTCTCTGATTTCTGAGCTTGCCTCTGTGGGCACTTGCCCTGTGATGACAGACAGCACAGAGAGGAGTGTAATCCCCCTCAATTATGGTTTCAGCAGGGTGACGCTAACTGCTAAGCCCTCTTTCCAGTAGACAGCAGGGCTTTCCATAGATGATGCTTGCCCTGTTGAGCAATTTGGATAGCAGATTTTGTATCGTCTTCCGGATTTAATCTCAGCCACAAGCAGCACACACTGCTTTCACTTCTGAAACTCTCTTAAGCCAGTCTTTGTGTCAAGTTAAAATGCAAAATTTTGGTGATACAGACACTTGACCTAGGGAAAGGGACAGCTAATGAAATTGTTCAGCAGAACATGGAAAAAATCAATTTTTAATTTTCCAGCGTAAATCACTGTGTCCCCAGAATCCCTTTCCATTTTGCCATGCGCTCTACAGTCCCTTTTCTCCCTCCCTGCTGTGTTCTGCTATCCTTTTTCACATTAATCCATCTCATTTAGTTTTTCCAGTGCCTTGGCTCAGGACACTTCCTTATTTATTTTTCTGTAATATACTGCAGATATCCAGGTTTTATTAAAAAATGGATTTTAAAAACTTGAAAAATTAGGTTGGTTTGTGTTTTCATTATAAAATTTTAAACAGACCGTAGTAAAAACAGCACATGAACAGAACCTGTAGTCCTACTAATATTTGAAGAGACAAAGCCAGGAAGAGGGCTTCTGAACTCCTTTGGTTCAGGCGTGTGGGGTGGGACAGAAAAAATTTTTAGCAAACCCAAAAAACTCCATCCTGAAGTGTCATCACAACAGATTCTCACTTTCACACTTGCAAGGAAAATGTCTTTCTCTTTAGTATATAAAAACTCAGAAAGAGCTTTGATAGGACTTACCTGAGAAAACCTTCCAAAAAACTTTCTTGGGTAACTGCACATAACTCTTTTAACATTTACATAAGCACTCCACTGCACTTACAGATTATTACAGAAATGATAATGATGGGGATTTCCGCCCTGAATAACAACACAAGAGAGCATTGTGTTTGAACTGCTAAACAGCAGTTTAACGTACAAGAACATCTTGTTTTGATAGTTTGCAACATATTTGATGCACTTTGCCATTAGACATTCCTGCCTGTGTTCTGCCTATTGAACTCTGCTGAAAAACACTGCCTGTACAGCCTTTTCTGCATTAAATAAATAGTTAAAAGAAAAAAAATATTTAAAAGGTTTTGTTATGTCATTATTGCATTACAGCATAAAACGTGTACATGCTCCTTAACTGTCCATTTACAGTCCTGTAAATGCCAGCCTTGCCATAGATCTACATGCCACAGCTTTGAGGACAGAAACACTTACTGTTGGGGCTCTAGGAAGCAGATCCATCCGAGTGTAGGCATTGGCTTCCGAGTCATTCCATGCACTGAGGGACTCCACAGTTCTGGTGCTCTTGGTGTCCTTGGAGGGAAAACAGATCCCCTTCTGATTGGGCTGCTTATTCAGGTGAACAAAACCTAAGCAAAAACCAAGAAAGAAGAGCTGTCCTCTGAATTTAAGTCAGCCACTTTACCTTTTGTGTGTGTGAAGCAGGTTATTGGATTCTTTGGAATGGTGTGAGATCCAGTGCAGACTTCCTCACTAGAGCTTCAGATTGTTTCAGTCCATCATCAGCTCAGCAAAGGGCAGCAGCAGCGGCTTCCATTTAAATACAGGAGAGGGCAGAGTCTGCACATGCCCAGTTTGCAGCTTGTTCCATCTGATTCCAGCTTCACTTTAATGACAGTATAAAACTGATGCTCACTTAAAAGTGCAGGTACCTGGTTTTTGCCTTTGACCAATTTATGTGTGAATTGTAATGCTATTCCCACATTATCTCTGTATGAAGACAAAGAAGTTAAAAGGTGGAGTTCTATCTGTCTTAAATATACAGTTCTTTTTCACCATATTGGTGAGTTAGTTTTTTGTAGTCTGCTTTTAAAGACCATGCATGTGTACAGTTCTGCTGAAATTGTCAGAACTCAAATAGATTCTGATATTTAACAATGTGCCTGTATGCACTTCTGTCTTGTAGAATTAAGGTCATGGTTGTTTGTTGGTCTACTTCTAAAAATAAACAAAACATAGGGATAAACCCTGACATCATCCTTTTCTGCTCTTTAGTTAAAAACCAAACCAAAACAAAAAAATCCTGCACAATACCTTAGGTAGAAAACAGAAAATATCCATCTGTTTCAAGTGTTGCCTGCTTTCTTTTCAGTTTGTTTAGGTAAAGTACACGTGAATGGATTCTCATTCACAAAATCTGGCTTTACATTCCACTGTGCAAAGACATGAATTGCTGTATTCCCAGTTGAAGGCCCATTACTGTTGTAAAGTGAAGTTTAATTGCAACAGAGAATTAGGCACAGTGTGTGAAAAAGCTCTTCTAGCAGATAGTGCAGCCTAAGTATCACAGAGTTTAAGCCTTCCACCCACTGTCCAAATGACCCTGATGCAAGCTATTAGCTTCACTGCAGTTGGTATTAAAAATAGATGGTGTGAACTGTTACTGGAAAGCCTTTGTGAGAAGGCTGTGTTAGTAATGGTGTGAACTGCATTCCCCAGCTCTGCACATGTACCTTTCCTTAAATGAACACCTGCAGTACCTGACCATAAACCAAAGGATTACATTTCCTTGTGTGAATGGGAGCTGTGCCTCTAATGAAAGGCACTCACCTTTAGTGCTGCAGTTTCCCTTGATAGTCATTTCAGGAGGGAAGCAACCCTTCCCTCATTTAAGGAGGGAAACAATCCTTGTTGTCACCAGGCCACTGAACATTAATCAGCAGAGACACTTCTTAGACTCTACAGGCTCTCAAACCATGACACCCTAAGAATAATTATTAGCAGGTCCATTGTGAAAGGCAGAGAGATTCCACAGGGTGTCCCTACCCTGCAGTGTTGGTAGCCACAACCAAGCCAGATTTAAACCAGCTGTGGCAGAACTGCACCCAGAGGTGGCTGATCCACTGACTTGTTTCACCTTTGCCAACGTCTGAGATTCTGTGGTCACTTTGTAGAGTGTGCTCTTCCCTTCTTATTTCTGTGTGACATCAGACACATGAATGTCAGGGCAATGGTGGATGTGACATTAATGTACAAACTTGAAAAGACATTAATGTAAACTCCAAATCCACCCCTCTGTGCATGCACAGTGCTTGCACCATAAGGATGCTGCAGCAAACAAGTGTTGGACATTTTGGGGGACAGAACCTTTCTAGAAGATAATTTTGCATTTACAGAAGATGTCATTACAGAAAGCCACAATGTGAAACTGGCAAAGGCTTGTACTATCTTCAAAGGAAGCTTATTGAGGAGTAGAGCAGAAAGTACAGAAATTGATGTGCAGAGAAATGAGACAATGGTAGGTCTCCCATGTGTGAACTCTGTACTCAAAGGAGTTGCACAGTTACATCCTGATCTTGTCAAACTGATAAGACAAAGTTTCAGACAGGCAATCTTCAAGACAAGCAGAAATACTAGATCACATGTGATCTTTGACTTGACATTCTCATTTTCATTGTTTAGATCCTCTTAGTTTTCTGCTTTATGTCATAGTTTTGGACAATGCCAACACTCAATCTGTTTACATACAGCTTGTACATAAAGTTGTCTTTTTCCCTGGATCACAAATGACATTTTTCTTCCTTCTTATTTCCTCTCATCTTAACAACAAGTCACTGCACTGAAAATATTTCATTTCCAGTTAGTCTGGAAGCATTGACTTTTTTGGCATTTTTAGGGGAGCCTGAAATATGTATGGCAGAGTAATCAAATCATAGAATAAATATATATTTTTAAAGTAAATTGGACATTATAGAAGCTGTCTTCCTGCTTCATTAGATTTGGTGTTATACACGCCTTTCCAGAGAGATTACTTTGATTTGTTCAGCAGTTCCTGAGAGCATATTATGAAAGAATATGCAGTGTAAAGGAGAGAAAGAAAGTTTTCCCACTGGGAAGCAGATGCTAGTCCAAAGAGAGCTGCTCATTTGGTATCCTTCCTTACCCTTAGGACTCTGCTTCTCTGAATGCTAGGCTCTTGCAAGCTAGGGAAACTATTTCTGAAAATGGGACCTAACACTCACATTCACAGCCAGAGGAGATGTTCTCATACAATGGCAGTTGTGTGATCCTTTATTATGGCCAATTGCTAGAGGCGATTCAGCTGCCCTGTTTTATGTGTGATGACTCTGCTTCCATGGAAGGAGAGGAATCATCCTACAACTGTACAAGGTTTGAAGTATGAGATATCTCACTCTCTGTCCCTAGGGCTCAGGAAGTCAGACCAAGACATGCAGCAAATCACAAAATTTTTTTTCTCTCATGCTTTCTTTGCTTTATATACAATGTTAAACCAGAGAGAACAGTTCTAAGTATTCTGTTGAGCAATAATTGTTTTTCTTTATAGTTAAGGCTATTTCACTTCAAGTTAATCAGAACATTGGACTTGTGGATCAGGAGGGAAATTTGGCCTCTCTCTCTCTTTGCCTTGCTTATTCTCTACCAAAAGCTTACCTCTGTTATGTTTTCTCTATTAGGCTTCCCAGAAATACATCACTTTATGACCCAGGTACTTTCCAAAGGCATCAGCTCATTCTAAAGCTTTCCAACATTTCTGCCACAAGTTCTGTGTGTGAAACATGCAGAAAGTTCACCTGGCTTATGGCCCAGGCCTGAATTGCCCTCCAGTAACTTCTAGAGAAAGGAAAACCTTTCTAGCATTAATCTGTCAGAATTCTGTTGCATTGAACTATGGTGAGAACAGCCTTCCCACCTTGAGAGTCCTGCCTTCAGCTGGATGCCAGCTGCCCACCAAGCTGCTCCATCCCCTCCCCCTCTTCAG
>NW_005054300.1:18904872-18910104 GCF_000277835.1 Geospiza fortis
TTAGATAGAAAAAACCTGTGGCTCAAGATAATGGCAGTTTAATAAAACAAAAGCAAAGACTGTGTGTGGAAGCAGAGGAAAAGAAAATACTTGTTCTCTACTTCCCATCAGCAGGAGTTGGCCAGGCCAGGAAGCAGGGCCTCAGCAGGCACAGCAGTTATCACAGAAAGCAAACATTGTAATAACAAATGCCCCCTGCATTCTCCTTTCTCTTAGCTTTCCTTGCTGAGCAGACATCATAATGACATGGAATATCGCTTTGGTCAGCTGGATCTGCTCTCCTGGCCATGGCCCCTGCCAAGATCTTGCCCACCCCCAGCCCACAGGCGAGGGGGGAATGCTGGAGAGGCAGCATTGCTGCAGTGCCAGCACTGCTCAGGCAGAGCCAAAGCCCTGGGCTGTGAGCAGCACCTTTTTGGGTACCAGCACAGCTCAGGGAGGCCTGTGGTGTCACAGTGAGCTCCAGCTAAGACAGACCCAGGGCAACCTCTTGCTGCTGATAATTTACTTCTGTTCACAGTTTTTTATAAATTACAGGCAAAAACGAGAAAGACCACAGACTCTGGGACCCTTCCAGGAAACTGAGAAAATTGTCTAACAGAAAAAGGGAAAGAATGTCTGGATAAAACTTAATTAAAGTCCAAATGAGTATAAGATTTCTTTCACAATGATGGGAAAAGAACTCATTTTCCTCTTTGGCTGGGAGCTGTGGGTGGAATTAGGTATTAGCTCATCTCTAGGAATGAGAGTGCACTGCGAGAACAGGTAATCTGCTGCCTACAAGAACACAGACTGCTTTTGGGAAATGCTGGAAGAGTTACAAGACCAGGGGCATGGTCAGCTAGGCATAAATGCCTTTGAGGCACCTTTACAAAAGCTCACCTGTGATTCTTTAAACTTTCTGAAAGATCACCTAGGTTTCCAAGGCCAGCATAAGGAAAGAGGAACAGACTACTCAGAAGTGGGAAAGGTAAAGTCCCATTTTTCTTTGAGGCATTCACAAAACAAAGTTGTTTGGTATTGTTAATAAGTTGAGTGATTGTAATTTTTTTTACCCATTGTGCTGTGTGAAATGATAGCAACAATTCCTGAAAACGTCTTGGGGAAGACAATTCTCAGTACTCAAAATATGCTCTGCTTGCCCTCTAGACATGCTAGGTAATCCTATAATGAGGATAAGGGCCAGAAGTATCGATTTTTCATTTGAGTGTCCATTTATTTGCAGTATCTGCCTTTCAAAAGGCAAAATTACCCTATAAAAATCTGAGTCCACAGCAGCCTTCCCCGCACAGATCCCCCTTGATAATGTGAGCCCTGAGTATCTCCTTTGGTATTGCTTCTCAGTGGCTGCAACCTCTGAAAACATGTTTCTCTCAGAAGAATTTTAGGGCCCTATTTTTGTACTGGTACCTGCAACAAATATATCTGCTTAGATATGCAGGTGCAAACTGGTTGCTCGTTTTACACAAAACTCTGGTTTGAACCATCTGTGTTCTTTTTGCCTTTTAACAGCTAAGATCTGTCAGAGGGGAGCTCTCCCACTTCTTAGCTGTTCCCAGAGAGTGCACTGCAATTTTGGCACCCCAAATAACAAGACAGGGAGAGAGCTGTGCAATATATATCTTCTGTGTGCTCTATTAATCATAAAAATTAAATTTAGTTCTTCGTGCCTGCAGCAACTTGGCAAGGGGACAGGAGGCAAGAAGACCCTTTGTAAATAAAATTGTTAAACTGAATACAAAGTTCTGTATGGCCTTTCATGGGAGCATGCTCTTGGGACTCCTCAAAGATCAATAGATAAAATAGAAAACAGTAAATCAAATCAACATGGTTTCTATTGTGCTATATAAGTGAATAATTCACCTCATGGGTAGTTCTGATTTTGTAGGGTAGCCAAGATCTATGGTGAACAGCAAAGGCACAAACTGTAGGGTGCAGCCAGCAAGCTCTAACTCTGGGATGTTTAGCCCCACAGCAGGAGAGGGAGAATCCCAGAGCTGGGCCAAGTACAGAAGAGCCAGACCTGAAAGGATGGTTTAGAAAAGTGCCTTCAAACACAAGATTTGGCAAAACCAAAACCTTTTCCACTGCGATGAAGATTCCATCAGTGATCTCTGCAACAGTCTGAATGTAGCCCTGTAAATGGCATTAGGCTGTAAGGCTATGGAAGGCACAATCCAGCAGTTTCTCTCCTGAGTTCCCCCAGTTGTGTTTCCAGCTTTCTCTGGGGGTTCATGGCTTCAAGGGCAGCTGGCTTGAAAAGCTGAGCCCACCTCTGTCCCTCTTGTCCTTCTTCACAGAATCTGAACCAAAGTAGTTGCACAGGGAGTTCTCAAAACCAGCCAAGTTGGATTTGCAGTGCCTCCAAAAAAAGCCTCTTAACCCTGATTTGTGGAGGGAGCCCTCAGATTCATCCTTCCCTGTCTCCTATGGCTTAACCTCTTTGCAAAGCCTATCCTTCTCCAAGGAACTCTGGTTAGCCAAACCTTTTTCAAACAGTTTCAGCTGGAAGCTTCCCTACTTCTAATTCCCAAATAAGAGCTCTCACCTTTTCATATGTGTGAATTAAAGCTGATTGTGCTGGTGCAGGTTATTGCCTACTGCTGGCAGGGAGAAATATTTAAAAAACAATTGAAAACTTGCTGTATCATTGCATAAAAAATGCCCCATCTTTTTGGCAAAAATTAGATACAAAAACTTAAAGAAAAATTCCCTTGTTACTCTCTTCCCCTTAATAAACCATGTCTCTGTCACATACAAGTCAGTCTACAGTGGGCTGAAATGTGGGATCAGCATATGGTGGTGTCAAAGCTGCTTTGTAATTTTTGCTGAAAAAAATCTTTGCATTATGAAAGGTTTGCTCATGCAGAGATACAGCAGAACTGTGTGTTTCCCAGCTACTATACTATGCCAATAATAGGAGGATTATTGACAGGGAAGGGGTGAGAAATAAAATTGCAGAGAAATTGTATCAAGCATTTTCCCCCTACTGAAATGCTGGCTGCCACCAGAGGTGCACAGCAGTGCCAGGATTTGGTCAGCACTGGCAGAGAGCTTGTACTGTTTACAGGAAGATCTACTGGTACTGTTTCATTTTTGATTGTTGGTTTTTTTACTCCCATCTGCTTATGTGGTAGTTACTTATGAAATATACAGAACTCAGTGACTTGAGCCTCTTATGGGAGGGGCTGCAGAAATATCTTGCCAGGTAAGACAGAGGACAGCAATGGAAGAGATCCCTGATGAATAGACTAAGGAAAGATTAACACTATGAAGCAATTTTTATCCGCACACAGCAATCAATATTTAAACCCTGGTATTTGAGAAATAATAGTTCATGATAACCAGAGGGTAAACAAAGGGGGATGTCACTTGCTATTAAAGAATTATCATTTTACTCCTTAGATGATAGCACTATTATCCACAGATTATCTGCAGAGAATACATTTGCTGCCCTGATGGCTATACAATTACTTTTTCTGCCACACAAATCTTGTCTTACAACATCTCTGCAAAAGAAATCTTATCGTTTCAAGAAATACCATCAGTGGTTATGTAGGTGAAAAAAAGCAAACCACAATTGTCAAGTCACTGTTGGGAGGAAATTCTGTTGGTGCACTAATAAGCAAGCATCTCAAATCTCAGCAGCTCCCAGCCATTGCAGATGCCCTGCTTTGCTGTTCTAGACTGCACTGTGCCCAGTGCTTTCAGAAACTGGAACAGCATGAGAAGGAAGAAACAGACCACTCACTAACATCACTGAATTTTCAAAATCTTGTATTTGAATCGTTTCTGAAAAGAGCCTATGAGCAAGTGAAAATTAAAGTTGCCAGAGAATATTCCATCTGAGTCTGGAAGAAATGTCAGTGTCCTACACAAGACAAAAGAGCCAGCAGTAGCCTGCACCAAACTCTGCTTCAGCTGCAGCTATGTACAATATTTGGGCAGGATTCTTTAATGGCCACTGAGAACAGAGAGATTGTGAGGAGTTTGTCCCTGCTGCAACTCAAAACTCATCACACAAAGTCTGAAATCAAACAGACCTAATGCTTAAGCTAGAGCAGAATGCAGTGCAGATACAGTATCAGAGGTTCTCAGTGTACAGAAGCATAAAGTCATATGTCTGTTTCTTTAGAAACTCCTCTGCTAGGGCTGTCATCCAGCCTGTTATCACCGTGGACTCTGATTTCCCAAGTGTCCACACAGGGCCTCTAAATGAACACATTCTTCTTTGTTTAGCTCTGCAGTGTGGCCTTTATTAATACCTAGTCTGCTAAATGCCTCCTCTGGATCCTCAGCGACTTCTGTTTCAGTTGCTATGACATCCTTTTACTCCAACCTTAATTAATGGAAAGTACAAGACAGTTATCACAAGTTTGTAGACAGGATGCAAGGTTGCAAGTGAGACTGTGTACAGCTGAGTCTAAGCCCCTTTCATTTTGATCCTATCCTCTCCCAGCTCCTTTCTTTAACTGTTGTTGCCCTGCATTCCCTTCTTTAACAATTCTTCACCCTTCTTTTCTCCCAAATCAGATAGATATTCTCGTTTTCACTTTTAAAAGCCTTGATAGGTTCTCTATCTCCAGCTTAGCTATCATCATTCAGACAGCTCTGGCTTGCCAGCTCTCTCATCCTGTCAGCCAGTGATGCCCATTTCCATCATTCCCTGAACGGTTTTCACCATGTGTGATTTGCTTGTCTCCATGCAGTTCTGCATGCTGGTGGCAGTGGCAACAAGAGACAATGACAGTAGCTGGGCTGCAGGCACACATAGCCTGCTGGCCATGCTGACACCACTGATCTATAGTGTCCAGTTTTATCTGCCCCTCTCCTGCCAGTACACCTCCATGTATCGTCTCTTTGTACTTTGATAACAAGCTCTTTGGAGCAGAGACTTTTTATTCCATGCTGGGACGGTGTTTTGACTTGCCTAACTTTTCTAAGTATTAAAGCAATGCAAATGCAAATTACCATTTTCTGGTAATGCCATGAATTTGCTTAACAAATCTACTCAGCTTAATTTTTTGGGTGAACTCATGAATAATTCAGTATGACTACAAGAAAATGTCAGTGTTCTGTTTTGGACAGCTAAAACTGGAGTTTAAAAAGCAAAAGAGTAACCCTTCTGAATACATACACACCTCAGAAGCAAACCTGTATGAAGTGATAAATACTGGCACCAATCCTCAGAAAGTCAAACTGCAGTTTCTTACTTTAGTTTTATGATTCTGC
>NW_005054300.1:18910150-18911394 GCF_000277835.1 Geospiza fortis
ATTGGGGGATAATTTTGCTGCACAGCAGACAAACATAGACAAGCATATCATCTCTACTTACTGTAAGAAATTTTCACTGAAATAATATCCTGAAATTCATGTATGGGATAGGGAATGCTGGGCACTGCACTCTATCTGCTCTTTCCAGATGGCTAAAAATGTGCTTGAAAAAAGAAAACACATGAACAACATCAAGCCTTGAGTATGGGCTTGAGTGCCCAGGATACTTGAGTGATTTTGCACACAACCATACAGTTTCCTTCTTGTACAAACTGAAAGGATGTCACCAGTAGGAAGTGACTGACCTCTCCCTGTGTGATAAACAAGTGGATTCATGATCATCAGATTTAGACAGGCCTTATCTCACTTCCAATGAATGACTCAGCTACTTCATTTTCTAGGGAGAAAAATTAATGTGTTCTTTTCTGAGCAGAGTTTCAGTAATGAGACTTAAGACCACAGAACACGTCAACCAAAAAAAAAAAATCAACATTTAAGAGGCATTTCTCCTTGGTCACAAAAACATTTTCTTTGTGTGTTTCTACCCCTTCTTGCATCTTCAGTTACAAAATGTAATTTAATTCTTATCCTCTCTTGTTCCCCCCACTAAAAAAAACACCTCTATACAGCCCAAAAAGTTAAGCCTTTGCTGTTATTGCACATACATTTCACTAAAGAAATGCATTGCTGCTGCCTTTCACTCAAGTTACATTTTTAGTATTCATTTATAATAAGTAATAGTCAGGGAGAAGAGGTAAACAGAAATACAATCACTTCTGTCTTCATAAATTTAAATGAAGTTCAAAACTTCCTAACCATGCAATCAGGACAAATTTTGCTATTATATTCCTGACCATGGACATACTTAAAAGCCCACAAAGTCTCTGTTTTCAAATTCATTGCCTCGTGGCACAGTTACTATCTTGGATTTTTTTTAGAGTGAGAGTGCAGGGCTGTTTGTCTCTCAGTTCAGAGAGAAACTTCCTTGGGCAACAGCTGGAACTTGGTACCATCATTAGACAACTGCAGAATCTCAATCTGCTCTGGTATACTGCAAACAAGGCAACAGTGACAATGGTTGCTTACTCCACGAACAAAAAAACCTCATGGCAGCGCTCTTAAGTTCAATACCAAAGAAGCTCAGACCTATTTTCTGAGCATAAACAGTAGAGTATGAGAATGGCCATTGTGAGTCAGTCCAAAGGTGTATCAAACCCCACATCCAGTGACTGAAAGCAGCAGGC
>NW_005054300.1:18911415-18933084 GCF_000277835.1 Geospiza fortis
CCCTAAAATACTCTTTCAGCCTCAAACAGCATGCAGCTCAGCAAATCTGTGCTTCTCAATCCATATTTCAGTGATCTAACTCAAACACTGATGGGGCTTTTGTGGGTTTGTAAAAGGATTCAGGATGTAGGTAGGAATGTAGTTTCAAGTTGTCAATGCAAAAGTCTGGGAAAAGAAAGGCTGCAGTCTGAACCATGAAGTTATTTTGGTCCAAGCTAAATTGCTCTTTAGCTTGAGCACAAGCACAGAAATCTGAAAGCTAACACAGCCTCTCTTGGAAGGCTTTGTATAATTTAAAACACAGTCATACTACAAAACTAGTTTTCAGCTCAGCTTAGCAACTCTCTTCATGATATGCAAGTGCCTTTCAAACAAGTTGCCAGAATGAACCAGCTGAGACCCAAGCTCTCTTTCCTTCCTTTCTTCTAATTATTGGGAGAGAAATTATTCCTCTTAAAATGAATTCTTGCTTCACCAGTTTTAATGAAACATGTTATTTTTTTTTTCATATCCCAGATAGTCTTATTAAAAGCTCAGCTTTTCAAGGTTTGGTGATCAGAGCTGAGATTCACATTCCAGAGAAGTGCTTGCAACTGAAGCACCCTGACTACCTGAAGATTTAGGAACATGGTCTTTGTATAAGAATTAAGTCTAAGAATGGAGAGGCTGAATAGAACTAAAAATCTAACACAGTAATGCAATATAAACATGGGAATAGTTTCTAATCACTGCTGTTTCTCAGGCTTTTTTTCTACTTTTATGGTGCTTCTGAATTTCTTACCTTTGCTTATTGAAATTACAGCAAAAAAAAAAGACATCATGATTCACAGACCATAGAAAAATAATGAAGGGGAGACTATTTTCCATTCTCCAACTACTGGGACCAGGCTCTTAATTTTTGGAAGCCAGTGGAGTTATGGATATATGAGAAACATCCACTCACAGGGAGATGAGTATTGTAGTCCTTTAATGATCATCTGTGCATGAGCATTTTGGAACCCTGGTTCTGGAACTTGACCTATATATTGATTGTGAGGGCACTTGAGGTACTTTTCTGAAAATACATATGTAGGAGTCAAAGATGCTGGTGATCTTTTGTGTAGGGTACTTACCTAACTAAACTCTGAGGAATAATTAGCAATTTGTTTTCTTATCATTAGAATTGCATGAGGCAGAAGGTTTACACTGTTTAAATTCAGGATACAACTTATTTATATACCAAAAGACAGAAATTATTCAGCTTATTTAAATTAATTTAAATATTTTTCCTTCACAGGAAGGAAAGCTTTTTTAACCACCTGTCCCCCGCTGAGGAACTTTCTGCTCCATTTAATACATACTTCCCTCTGTCTCATTGCAGAAAAATAATGGCTGTTAGGTGACAGGTCTAACAGAAAAACACCACTCAGACACATGAAATCAGGTACATTTAAAACTTCTGTAACTCTTATTTTACAATCACCTGCACTAACTTCTATATGAAAGTCCTGAGTCTTAATTTACACAGGCATGTGATGTTTGTGTTTCTGTCCCACAGGTGATGGAGGTGATGCATTCTAAAAGATGAGAATTAACTTGAATGACTGAACCTCACAGACATTTGATAACCTGATATTAAGTAGGATTTCCCCAAAATATCATTTAAGTACTTTAAAACCCCCTGACTTTGAAATGTGGTGTAGATTATCAGTGCTGACAGCAAAATATGAAGTAAAATTATTATAGCTGTGCAACAGAAATAGTGAGGGACTTCAAAGGGCAGGTGATGAGCTATATACTCTCTTAAAGAGTAAAATGTCTGTAAGTCTCCAGGGACATAAGCCATCAGACAGCTGTAGAACAGCATGCAGAAAACAGCCAAAGATATATAGCTTGTACTGAACAGAGGTGCTGATGACTGAAGTTCAGGTATTCAGCATATAAAGCAATTCAAAAATGCAGACTAAATGATAGCTAGAAGAACAAATACAGTGTAATAAGTTACTAGTTAAAAAGATAAAAGGAGCCAAAGTTCATAGTCTTTGAATTCAAGAGATTGGAGAGCTGGATCTGGGTTTATGGGGCTTGGTCACTAACCCAAAGTGCACTGTATTGCCCTGAATTAATTGGGAGAAATCCAGCACCAAGTAATCCCATGTAGCTGGGAACTCCAGAGAATCTGGAACCTGGGAGTGGTGGGATAAGGAGCTGCTTCAGTGGCTGAAGAGCCTGCACAGTGCCAGCAACAGCCCTGATCCCTGGGGAGCAGAGCAGCCATGGGCAGAGTCAGGCTCTGGAAGGAGCAGCACAAATGAAACATCACCCTGCTTTGAAAAAAACATTGCTGCACATGCATGAGCTTCTCATTTCTGTACTATCTTGTACTTTCCAAGTTTAGTGCAAATTTCTCCTACAGAGAAGATAGATGGAAAGTACCTAACATTTAAGTAAGTATTAGAAAAAACATAAGAAAGGGGACGGACAAGAGCACAGGCAGGGAAGGAGTCAGCACAGAACTGACCACAGCAAGCACCATTCATCAAACAGAGGTGCCAATCCTTTACTCTCTAGGAACAGAAATAAATCTACTTACAGCATTAATCAATAATGCCTGAAATCAATAATACATAGCAGACTAATGGAACTGAAAAGTCATTAGTGGTGTGGGAAAAGCAACCTGCATGAACGTTGGCATTAGCCCTAGTCAGAGAATGGACAATCTTGCCTGTGCAAAACCCAATATTATATCTTCAAGTGATATGAAAAGCAGATTCTGATTTTTTTTTAACAAGAAAAGAACTGTCAAAATAAGTCTCTTGATAGGTCCCTTTCAATATTTTTTGCCTGGAGCTTCTAAACTAAAAATATCTTTGTTTCAAGAAGGTTATGAGAGGATATTCAGGGTTTTTTCAGGACACATCAGTAAAAAATAACTAATTGAACTGTCTTTTGCTAAGGGACAACAATTAAGAAACTTTTTAGTAAAGCACTAACTAGCACCAGAAATTAATATGGGAAGTAAGGAAATACAGCTATTATAAGTCTAATAAGTCAAATCAAATGTATCTTGCATAAGGAATACTTATCGACATGAAATATTTCGATCTTACTAATGGTTCTGACATTTATGTGAGAGGATTACAAATTTGTACAGCAAGTCTGTCACAGGAATCGTCTCTTCAAAAAAGGCACTCCTCTGAAGAGCCGCTGTACTCAGACAAGAATGGCCTTTGAATGTCCAAAGCAAATGGAAAAGATCTCTTGCAGGTTTGCTCACCAAAAGAATGATATTCCTGATAATGAATAGCACACAAAGAGAAGGAAAAGAAGTATCTTTCTCATTGCCTACCACCCACAAAGGAGGAAAACCAAAGCTAGTTTTATGGAGAAAATGAATTCTGAAATTCTGTATCAAATATTTTTCTAAAGCAACCAGCAGACCTTTGAGATTTCCAAAATTTAATGCAAATGCTGATCATGTTACTTCCCTCCTCATTCTAAAGTTTTTTAGTAACTTCAGACCCCACTACTAGTTTTCTTCCCTTTGTTTTATCCCTGTGGTTCTTTCTTTTTGTGCCTAGAAGTTGTGACTTCCTTGAAAGGCAAGTTAAAAACTAAACTATCTGAGAATAGCAAATCAGGTTAAATCACAGCTACTGCAAATTCTATTAATAAAACTATTTTCAAAAACTGGGCAAGTTTCCAGATATAGATGAACAGG
The DNA here is from genome assembly GCF_000277835.1 of Geospiza fortis. NCBI lineage: Eukaryota > Metazoa > Chordata > Aves > Passeriformes > Thraupidae > Geospiza > Geospiza fortis. The sequence goes on from NW_005054300.1 coordinate 18,915,116, forward strand.
TACAAAATAAGATTGCAGAAGGTCTGTAAGAACCAGTGTGATAACATGACTGGGGTCCCTTAACCTCTGTCAAACCCCATAATGCTATAAAGCTTATGGTAACAAACTAAAGCATATGCTGTCATATTGATTTTAATTTTGTTCAGGCATGTGATAGATTTAAGCATAACTAGTTTTAAAAACCCTTTTGTTGGCCAGGAAAGTAAATATTAATATGCTCATTTCACTAATGAACACATAACCTTGCTAAACAAATGAAAAATTAAGAGCATTCCATCCCTACAGGTCTGACAGAGCCCACTGTGTTAGACTAAGGGACACCCTGGTGAAAGCAAAACTCTGAGGTGAGTTCTCAGTCACCCCTGACCATGTGGTAAATCCCATAATGGCAGACATTGGAGGGGTTGAGATCTTTCAGGAGTTTGTATAAGAAGAAAAGAATAAATTTATATAGTATTGTACACACTGATCTACCAGTGCAGAAGATGTCATCCTAGGAGTTGGAGTCCTGCTAGAAAATTGAGTGTAACTGGAAAAAATTAACAGTGAGATGGCCTCCTAACATTACACTCATTACTATTTAAATGGTGCTCTGTAAAAGCTTGATAGTTCAAGCAATAGCTCATTTTCCCAACTAATACAGTTTTTGTTCCACTAGAAATATTGTCTTTGTGATGAACTAGTTCTTTTGTCACCTTTTTCACCTTACTCTGTTCTTCTCATCCCAATCTTTTTCCTCCCACCCTTCATTCCTTTCCATTTTCCCAAGTTGTATCTCTCATTCATTCCATTCTCTTACTTATCCTTTTTTTATTTCACCATGTTTCAGTCTTTGAGGAAGAACTGTTAGTTTTGTAGGAAAATGGAAAAGCACAAAAGTAAGCTATTTTTCTTAACAGGGAACCATACCTACAGCAAACTAATGTGGGATTGTTATTGCTTGGAACAATTCTGAGTTTCACATCAGCCAGTCTGACTCTAATTCTGTGTCAAAGAGCTCTTTGCACACCCAGCAAGCTAACAAATACATAGACTTTTTAACAGACCTTTAAAAAGCTTTCACTCCAATATTTTGTGCAGACTTAGAGGCTTTTTTTTTTAGGTAATGAAGGAAGCCTCCTTTGAGGAGAACGACATTATTTCATGATAAGATGAAAACATGAAAATGTACCTTCCCCCCACCAGAGAAAAGGCACACTACTGCATGTTGCTGAATATAATTCATTAGTTGAATTAATATAATTTGGAAAAGCCTATGCTTATTCTAAAAAAAAATCAACAGTTTAAAAGAAGTCCATGACCTGTACTATCAGAAATTCACTATGTAGGAACTATTTTATAGATACAGCTGTTTTGTGAAATAGATGTTCACCTGGTTATTTGTAAATTAGTTCAAGAGCAGCATAATTCTGGTTTTAGAAGCTAGACAAGGAGGGTGGGAGAATTTCCTTTAAAACAATAGCATTAAGGTGAGCTTGGTGAACTACTTTAGAATCTGTTTTACAATCTAATTCATCTATTGAACAGTAAACAATGAAAGTAGGTTTTGTTCCTTCATTTGATTACATTGTTCCAGCAAATACAATCAGAGAAAGTTTAACTACCTTGTGAGATAAGACACAGGCCCCAGCCAGAGGCAGCTGTTAAAGTTTCATATCTGCTTCACAAGCAATTAACTGTGTCTAAGTAAGCAGAGTCTTATACAGAAGGGATGGGCAATAGGTCAATCTGCGTGGAAGAAGAGGGCTAATTTTGATTTCTCTGAGTACAGTTTCATTTGGTTTTTAATGTAAAAGCAGTGACAAGGTACGATACTTTTACTTACGACCTATTTTATCACATGGTAAAACTACAGGGCCTTTTTTCCATCCCTTCTGCAGCAGGATACCCAGTGCATATTTATTACATATAAGAAACTTTTTTTTCTTTTGGAAGTGAAATGATAGCTCCAAGAAAGGCTTTCTGATATAATAGAGCAAAGTGTGTTTTAGCAAAGACCTCAAGTCTTTAGAAGGATCTCTTTCTTGGTTACCACTTGTGATGAAAGACATAAAAGAGCCTTCTGTAAACACTGATAAGTAATCTTCTCTGGCTGAACTTGTCTTTTACCTTAACAGAGCCTGTGGAGGTCCACATTTCTCAAACTTCTCTCCCTTGTTTCTGCTTTGGTAGTAACATTTGATGCAGTCTCAGTTGTACACCACTTTATTCCCCTACCATCACTTGGTCTAAGCAATTCTCAGTGCTTGAAAAGCAAGTTAAACCTTGACTTGTCTACTGTTCCTGAATTTGATTAGTTTCCATTATCTGTTAGCTTCTGATCAATCACTAAGTAGATCTCTAGTACATTCAATCTTACAAGAAGCACTCTTTCTCTTACTCCAAGCCACATGCTCTAGTGTGGCTGGAAATTGTTCATGTATTATGAAAAAATATCACATGATATTTCTAGCCAGCTTATCAATTTGGTTATAGCAAGAGGAAAAAGCAGCACCAAAGCAACTTAGTTATTGGAGAAAAGACTGAATATTCTGACAGTAATGATCAGGAGAGCAAGAACATAAAATATGTGGAACATGAACCACCCATAAGGAACTCACTTTGTAAGGAAGTTCCTCAGTTGGGAGCTGCAGAAGTGAACAGTCTGGGGCATCAGAGAAAGTACTGAGGACCACTGCTATAACCCACAGCAAAAATCACCTTTCTGCCCATAACATACTACAGTATTGTCCAATTTAATATCTAAATTTTTATTAGCTAAGACAGCAGCGGTTAGTCTGTAAAGGGTCCTGGGGCACTGCCACAAGACTGGAGCTATACAAGAGAGACCAATTAATCAAAAATTAAATTTGAACAATAATAGCCTTTCCTAAACAGGGCTTTGTTGCAAGGGTGACTTTAGCTTAAACAGTAGAAAGAATTCTCAGTTGCATTTGCCAGAAGCAATTTTTACATGCAATAAACCTACACAAGGTAGCATATCCTTATCAGTGGTTGCCACTTGGTATTTGTCAGTTAGTATTATAAATTGAGAAGATTTGTACACACTTCATGAACCCTGTTACCTTCATCTCGACCCCCAAATTCAGAGTTGTTGACTAATTCAGTGAAAGCTTACTTCTCCCACTCTTGGGAAGTTGAAGGATCACAGGAAATGCTGAGAATTTTGGTTTGGTCCATACCAGGAGGGATGAAATTGTTTATTTACTTATCACTTAATATCAAATACTCATGCTTTAAGCTATTACAGAATTAATATTTTATCTGTAGAAAAAGGATTAATACCAATTTGTGCTGCATATAAGAATCACTGCAGTTTATACAACAGTAATTTCTAATGTGAATGAGAACTTCACAGACATAAATAGAAGAATACTGTGCTAATACATTATTAAAAGAATTGAATATGGGGCTTTAAATGAAAATTGACTTAGTATGCCTAAAAAAAGCTGACTACAATAGCCTGAACTAGTTTTCAAAGTTCCCTAGGAGGAAGGATCACAGGATGAAGGTCTTTTCAAATAAAATGTTTTCAGACAGGGATCACCAGATGAAGTGTAATTGAATTAAGCCCATTCATAAAAGCCTTATCAAGTTACTTACAAATGTAAAAAACCGAAAGAAATACTCACAGTGTGATTTTCAGTAACAAAACTGGTATAAAAAGCTCTGTGTCAGAAAACACTGAGGGCCAGCACTGAAAACCAGACACAGCAGCACAACCAGGAGAACAGAGACCTCCACCAGCCAGGGTCCAAGCCCCACTTTACCTGAGAAGCTGCCAGGTCAGGAGAGAGCAGCTGGGAGTTGAAATCCTTGGGCACACTCCCCAGGAAAACGTTGGGAAATGACTTTGGGATAAGACTTGCTGAAGATAATGAGGACAAGACATCTCAGGGAGCAGCTCCATACTCAAATTGAGAAACCAGAGCCAAAGAGCAAAAAGACCCAGACACAGCAGGGCTAGAGCTGCAACCCAGCAGCATTCATGCAGAGAGAAAGGAAAGAGGCATCCAGGGCTGAGCTAAATAGAGCTCCTCATCAGGAGGGGTGGGTGGAGGCAACAGGTGAGGCTGGTCAGGGCATTAGGGCCTGTCAGTTCACACCAGGTTCTGAGAGTTTGAAAATACTCTTGCTGCCCTGAAAGCAGCTGGTTTGCTAACATTTATAGCTCTTCTTTTACGTTTTCTTGCCATACTCACTAAGGTAGAAAGTTAAAAAGAAAGCATCTCTTTCAAGTTTACAGTGTGATGACACAAGCTTAAATTACATCCCCAAGTATTTCTCGTGTTGCATTTAAATTCACTATGGTTTCTCTTTAAGTTCCTGATGTGAATTATACTCAAGTGATTTTCAGCCTCTCTTTTGTTCTCTATAACTTTGGACTTTAACAAGCTGGCAGATCAGATAGACATGAGGCTGTTCATGCTTCCCCTTCATTTTATCAACAGAGCAACTGAATGCTCTGAATCAAGGAGAAAACAGATGATATTAACACCATTCAATAAGCACCACACAGAGGTGATAGTTTGGGTTGTGGAAGCAGAATGAGATGTCACTACGACACTTCTGGCAAATTACTGCTGTTGAGCAGATGAAGCAGACTGAATGAAGAAAGGTGATGGGAAACACTGCATGCTTTCTTTTTGTGTAAGAGTAACGGAGAAGTGTGTGGTTTGCCAGTTTTCACTCCCTGTCTCCAGGATGGTTGCAGCTATAACTGTGCAGGACTAACACTCAGCAAGATGCTCTGTGTCCTGTCTTCTGTAGCTGCTACCTGGCCAAGATAATGTGCTTGGCTGACCTGGAAGTCTGCAGACCATGTCTGTAGTTGCTGTATTTGATAACTGGGGCTCTTGAACCTGTGCAACTGCAGATGGACTTTGTCATGCAGTCTGAGGAGTGTCTGTGCCAGCAGTGCTCTGAAGCCTCAAGTGAGATCACCTAATATCTGAGTGACAATCCTACATGGCAAGTCCCTGCAGTCCCTGCTTGCTAGGTGCAGGTTACATCTTTTGTAGCAAGTGTCTGGCTATTACACAGCCAGGTCTGACAGAAGGAACGTAGATCTCCTGTTGTTAAAGTACAGCAGCTGGACAATTTTGTCAACCAGGCAAAATCAGGAGTATGCCTTACACAGTTCTTTGCAGGACTACATCACCTTTATGGTCAAATAATCAGAATTTTGAAAAGGCAAACCATTGCACATTGAAAGGTGAGCATAGATGGATAACCATCGTGTTGCTCTGGACTTGGTGTTTTCACCAGTGTTTCTGTCTCTGGGAGTCTCTTCACAGTATGTGAGAGCTGCAGGTTAACTAAATGTCACATTGTATTGTGTTGCGTGATGTGCTGGCAAACTCTGTAGTGGAGTGGGACCAGCCATGCCAATAGTGAAACTGTTCCCAGTGAAGTTCTATTTGCATTCCTTGTAAAGTGCTACTGCAGCCTCTGAAAGCTTCAATTTCCTTTCTATTTTTGTATCATTTTCCAAGTCTGTAGTTAATATTGACTGACAGGGCCAGCTGAGAATCTTGGGATTTCCTATTAGAGATAATTAAGGAAAATACTAATTCATGCACAGACAGATGCCTTGTTGTAAATTGCACTGCATGAATATCTTTGCCTTCACTGCTAATTCTGTTTCCTACTGATTGCTGAATCTGACTCATTGTATAAGGTGCTAGGGGCATGCAGCAGGTTTCCAGCCAGGAGATGTGTAAAGAAAGCTTCAGAGAAGCTTGATCTTATGTTTCCTGAAGTGTTGTTTTTATGGGCCAGTTGTCTGAATAGTTCTGTACCTAAGATATATGACAGCTTGTATTTTATGCTTTCTTAGTGGAACTTGGAGAAGGACCTGGGAGAGGGAACTGCCTTCATCAAGGACTTTTCCAGTTCACCTTATTTATTTCCAAATTGGTATTTGGTTTTATTTTAGGCTAAATTTAAGCTTTCTGTTTTGTTCAAAAGGGAGATTGCAGTCAGGGAGCAGTAATAATAGGCTGTTCTGCAACACGGGTGAGCCAGAAGCTGAGGATGACAGCAAGGAAGGTGTAGAAAGTGGCCTCACCAATGCCACAGGACTTGTGCAGGAAGAGCAGAGAAGGCCCAGTGGCAGCCACAGCCACCGTGAGACAAGTCTAGTTCTGAGTTGTATCAGGGTCTAAATGAGAAAGATGAGTTGGGGTACAGCAGGGAGCAGTAGGGCACATTAATTGTCAGCATAAACATGTAACCACGGATTTGAACAAGAGAGTAGCTGGTGATAGAAGCACAAAGCTGTTCTCTTCAACATCTTGTGGAATAGGTCTGTTTCCTGGGAGACTGGCTGCTTATCTTGTTAGTAAAAAGATCTGATAGTAATCCCTGTTCTCTAGGAAGGAAGGTGCTGAAGTCTCCTGAGTCATAACTTGCCAACAAGCAGAATGGTAAATGTTGTTTGTACATGTCTAAGTACCAGGAAACATGAGTGGAGAGGAAGGAGATCTGTGCTTGTCTTGCACCTTCTCAAGTGTCTCATGCAGAGGCACACGAGACTAGGTTTGCTGGAGCCACACCAGTTTGCTCCCATCTGCCTACACTGGGTACCAGCAGGAGGGACATTCTGGCAGTTCTGCCCATTCCAGTCTTCTACCTGGCGAAGAGGAACTTTGAGTGTGCAGGCTCAGGCAACAAACACCTGCAGTACAGGTGTGGCTGCCAACTGAGTTAGCAGAGCTGCTACTTTGGTGAGGGGAAAGACTTTCCAGTTGGAAATAGACCAAACTTTGTCATCAAGGAAACACACAAGTATGGCCTGGAGCAGATCAGAGCTTACCCTTCAGCACTTCATCCTGATGAATTTTGAAGTTCTGTTCTTTCAATATCCCAGTTGCCAATCTGAGGGCACTTTGGACAAATCAATGCTGCTAGCAGGCATGCTTAACACTAACTTTCTTGTGCTGGGGAAAAACATACAGATTAGATTCCTGGAGTTCAGCACAAAAGATGGGAAATCAATAGAAATAAGCAGGATATAAGTTTAGCACACTATGAATGTACTTGGTTGAAGTTGCTGAGTGTCCTAAAAGACAAGGATACAGCAAAGCTCGTAACTGGATTTTTGACAGACTCCATTGCAATACCTTCCTTTCTAGCTCTGTTGTGCCTCTGCTTTTACCTGATTTTATAAGTTCATGTCTCAGCATAGTTAACTCTGATTATGGTCATTGATGCCTATTCAGTGAACTGCTTTTTAGGAGGCTCTGCTTCCAAAACTCTTAACCCCTAAATGCTTGGGCTTGCTATTAGCTAATGGCAAAACAAAGGCAATCCACACACCTTCAAATTGCTACTAATTCCCTATATCCTCTCCCTTGGAATACTGCAAAAACAATATCTAGCCATACACACTTATTCTACTGATCTGAACAACCCAGTCAGCACTGAAACTTGTATTTTCTAGCCATGCACTGCAGCCATCCTAACCCACAGCATCAGTGCTGCACAGAGTAAGGTATTCTGTGGGCTTTAGCTTAGGCTCTTAATATTAGAAAGCTGAAGTTAAAGTATTTTAATGTATAGGTATTAGTGCGTGTCTACATATAAAGCCATTTTGAAAAAGCATGACTCGCTTGGCACTTGCTAGCATATGGAGTTTATCATAGAATTATAAAGCAGTCCTGCTGAGAAGGGACCTCACGAGGTCTCTCATCTAGCCTCCAGCTCAAGGCAGGGTCAGCTCAAAGGTCAGACCAGACTGTTCAGGGCTTTATCTAGGTAGGTTTGGAAACCTTCAAGAATGGGAACTGTGCACTCTCTGGGCACTTTGTTTCCTTGCCTGCAGAGGTTTTTCAGTACCTGCAGCTGGAATTTCTCTCAAGACCAGCTCATGTTATTACAATTAAATTAATATTGTAAAACAAGTGTGTTGGATTGTAGTACAGGAGTAATGTCAGATGCAGAACTGAAAATGAACATGGGCCACAAGGGAAATGCTGCTGATGGGGACAGAGGCCAATGTCTGTCAAATCTGTTCTAGTTGGGACCCAGGGGCCCTACTTGTGGCTCTTAATTGCACATGGAGCTCAATGTCTGTAACTCAGCCAGAGTAGAGGCTGCTACAGAAACAGTGCCATGCCACCAAAAGCACCCTGTAGTAAAAGAGGTGTTCATAAAAGTTAGATTTGATTAAATCTTCCGTACCTTGTTTTCTGGAGGAGTTTGACAGATTTTCCCCCCTGCAATCTAGGCATGATTCGTGTCTGCTGCTCATTTCTTTGCAGAGCAGCAAAACCAGCATGAAATTGATGTGATCTTCTTTCATTGCTGCCCAAAAGGTTCTGAATAGCAACCCTGGAACAGAGTGGGCTTGTTGACTTCATTCTGCAGCTGCATGAAAAATCTGCCTCTAAGCCTGCAGCTTCAAGAAGACAGCACAGCATCTGTTCACATAAAAGATAGCTTTGAATTTGTCTTTTTTAAATAATGAGAAATTTAAACTACTGGGCTTGAATGGAAACTTGGAAACAGGTTACTTGCCTTCCCTCATTTGCCAAAGAAAGCTTTCCACTTATCTTTGGCGAAGGACTGGATGAGTTTTCTTCAATTTAATTTAAATATTTTGCTCCACATGTAGAGAAATTAGCATCTAATTTATGAGCAACTTCAATTCTGTTATAATAATTATGTGAATCTCTGTTTAGTCAAGGTGCAAAGTCTGATTTTTATGGGATGGTTTTTTCTATATGTATCCTTTATATGTATTTGCTCATCACTATGATAGGTTCCTATCAGTTTGCCAACACTGTGCCCTTCACAGAAGTTATGGCTAACCCAGGGGCCAAATGCAGAGTGCCAGGGAGTAACATCTGGGTATCTGATTTCCATGGGATCATGCATAATTCTGCTCTGATAAAGTTTAATGCATCATGTTTAAAAACAAAAAGGCATTCTTTGAGCAGATCTTGAAGTTGCAACGTATACAATTCCTCTAATATCTTCCTATTCTAATTATGTACACAGGTTTATAAAGCCATTATTATGGACATGTTGTAAAATCAATATTGAGCTATTGCTTAGCAGATTTATAGCCTGACTTCTAAAAATGTTTCTGCAGTTCCTTTAGAAATTGTTGTCTTTATAGTCCAGCTTAGAACTTTGGTTATTGAGTACTGGGAACAGCATTTAATTGGCAGATTTCTACCATAAAACCAAGGTACCTTGGTCTGTCTGCTTTCCAGTAAGCTACAACAATATTCCCGCCTGTGCAAATCTGGCTGATGTGTTCTATCAGAAGCAATTTTTCAACTTAAACTTTGGTACTAAAAAAAAAATAAAAAAATAATCAGTGCATTCTTTGTTCTGAGATGCCTGGGTTGATACCTTGAGAGTTGTGTGGATTTGTGTGGTGGGTGTTCATTACCAGGTGGCCTCACCACTCCATAATAGAGCATTTTTGTTGTCCTGGGACAGTTTGCACTGGAGGCTGTCAGACTCAACCAAAAGAGACTTTTGTACAGGAAGCTTCAGCTCCTCAAAGGAAGGATATGCAGGACAAAGAGGTAAAAAGCTTCATGGCTTTGTTCAGCCATATCTGAAAGGACCTCAGTGTTAGGGATGAAACAAAGACAATTCTAAGCCTGCCAGAGGTAGTAAGGGCAAACTTCCCTAATGGGGAAATGGGCATGGCTAGAGCTCCATCAGTGATGTTTATGGCCACTTGTTTGGCAAGACTGTGGTTTGCAAACCTTGTATATGATATTTCCCTGTCAATGGCAGAAGGAATCCCTCAGTCACAGATTGTCTCAAACAGAAATATTCACATCCATACACAGAGCTAGTTTACACAATGGAGCCCAGTGTAGAAAGGGAGATGAGTCTGGTGCCCAGAGCTGTAGCACTGCTTTTCTTTGCTGTTGCTTCTGCTTGTCCCAGCTGGCAACTGAGGTGTCTCTGAGTGTACATCATGCATATTGCATCCATCTTCTTTCCTCTCATCATGTGAGGTTTTATTGAAATTCTGGTCCCACAACTCTCACTTAGGGAGTTTATTGGTTTTTATTCTCTTACAAGTGCTGGCTAAAATGACATTCAGGAATATCTGTATGACCTGCCAGACTAACACAGCTGTGACAAACCAGTTTGGCACTACAAATACCAAGGAGGTGTCAGAAGCAAAGCCATGAGCTTGGTGAGTTGATCTGCTCATGAGATCTTCACTTGTGGAATCTGTGCTAAAAGGAATGCACCGGAAAGCAAATGGAGAGGTATTGAATTATTTACTTTTGACTATAGTTATATTAATGAAATCACTAAGAGTAAAATTGGAAATATGTCCAGTGTAGTCCAGCAAGCCAAAAATCCACTGGCCTATCTTAATCTACAGCTGCCAGTAGCAAAATGTAGGACTTGACAATACCTTCAGAGTGATAAAAATGCAGTTTCAAATAGTTAAGAATCAGATGAAGTCAAAATCCAATTTTGAAAAATAAATACCCAGTTTCATTAACTCTAACACCTGATTGTGGTGTGGTTCATAGCCTGAGCTGCCAAAAAAATTATTAGTGATCCTAAGGGCAGGTACATAAATTACTGCTGCTTCATTTTCAATAAATGTTTGGTAACTTCTTTGTTTACCAGTAGGTGTCACTGGAGTCCAGCAGAGAGCTGTTACTGTTTTAAAACATCTTTTCTGCTTAATCGAACCTTTATTTCATAGAGGAACATTCAATATTTGTACATGATGACGTACATACACTAAAATGAAGAACTGTAATCAATGCTCTCTCAACTGTTTTTTCCTGCCTTAGCTACTGATAACTGTTGGTGGATAATTCAATGATTTGAGAAAGATTCTGATTTTTTTTTCCTCTGCAGCATGACTGAATCTGGTCCAAGCTGATAATGACCAAAGCCTTCTATTTTATACAAAGATGAAAACAATTAGTAGTGCCTGTATGATTACTCAGCCCTTGCCCAATCTTGCATTTGGTGGTGAGGAGAAAATGGAAAATTAAGCCAAAAGACCTAAATACTTTGTTTCTCCCTTTTTTGGGACCTGTGTTGAAAATTAGAGTCTGGAAATTAATTGGGACAGGAAGGACCTGTCAGCCACAAAACAGCTGTCTGTAAGACTGAGAAAGCATTTAAAGAACAACATTTCTTATACTTTATATTAAAGATGCAGCACTGTGCTGATGAAGACTTAGAATTGAGCTGAAGTAGAGCATGGAATGATTTTTTTCCTTTTGAATGAACTGTTGTTCTTGTCTGCTGTGTGTTTGCTTGACAGCTGATCAAAGGTATTTTGATTGAGATGAGCTTTCAAGTATGCTTAAGTATCTACCATCTGAAAGGCACAAAAACCACTAAGTAGACACTGGCATGCTGTTCAAGCCACTTGGTATCATCACTAAAAGATAAAAGGAATTATGTTTTGTTTTCCCCAAGCCATGATATAAAAACCACTGGGGAGACATTTTGATTCAGTCAAAGCATCTTAGTTTGAGCCTGAACTCTTGCATCAGTAATTCCTCCAATTTCTTTCAAATGTTTACCAAAAAAACCTGTGCCACACAATAAACATTTATCTCAGAATTTCAAGGTCACAGATCCAGCAGAGACGTCTAGCATAAGGAGGCTGCCTGCAGGCCAGTGTATTATTAGAATAATAATGTGTTTTTGGACAGTAAATGCACTGCCTGCTCTGTTGCCCTTACGTGTGGCTGATCCAGTAATGAGTCATTTCCGTGACACGTCTAAAGAAGCAGGCAATGCACAGATGTTTTCAGCCTTTTGTTATCATTAGCCACTTTTCTGAGTGTACTTTGCCACCACTCATTAACAGGCCCTCTATTCCATGCTGTGGTGAGATCTTTGCTGTGCTGTGATTTCATGGGACATGGCTGCATTGTATGCAGGGAGCCTTAAGTGTGAACAGGTTTGCAAAACTGGCACAGTGCAAGGCCCTGGACATACCAGGGTCTTGTGCAACAGACATTGCAGCTTTCTTTGTGGTGCTGCATTGTAGTCTGAGTAAAGGTGAAAGTAATTTGTCTGGGGCTCTATTCTGGCAGGAAGCTAATGAAGTCACTAACTGATATTTTGTTGCCTCCGACATTCCCATGAGGAAATCTTAATTTGATTTTTTTTCAAGTTTCATTTTATCAGTGTAATTTGCTAGCTAGTACATGAATTCTGTCATGACGTTCAGAGACATGTCCACTCAGACCTCATTAGTTACATCATTTTTAATTCTCTGTGGATTTTCTTCTCCAGTTGTAGTTGATGTTGCCATCCTTTGTAGCATTGCTTAAAATCTTCAATGGCCACACATCCTGGTTCCAGTGCACCAACAAATTTGTTAATCTGATATTGCTGGCTTTAATGACTATAGAACTGCTTAGTTACTGACCTCTTTCTAAAAAGTAGGAGCAAGTACTTGGGAAATACAAAGGTGAAAGCAAAACTCTTGTAAATTAAAACTCAAAAGGTAATGTTACAGGTTACAGCATCTGCATGTGACAGCCACATGCAAATCCAATAATCAAAACTAAGAGGACAAAGGAAGATAAAGTTTTGGTCACATACCTGCCCTCTTTAAAAGATGAAGGAAGCAAAGCAGCAGAATAAGCAACAGAAATGGCTTCTCCCCTACTGCTGGAGGAGGAATAGACCAGGACAATGACAGCTGCACCAATGAGCTTGTTATAAGAACCAATTTCTTGATGGGTTCCCATGTTTTTCTTTCCCCAGCAAGCACAATGTGGACACAGTTTGGTAGCTTTCCTTAAGGGCTGTTGCCATAAAGACAGACAGAAATTCAATAATAATAATGTGAAACAGAGAGATCTTAAAAGGAAGCCAAAAAAAGTAAGGAAGAAGGAAAGATTGGTATTCAATCTGGTCGTCCTACAGGGCTGTGAGAGATCTCTCACAGAGGCTGTGAGGTATTTGAGAGAGACAGCACCCTTTTATTCCTTATACTACAATGGGAACTTGCTTTGTTCAAAGGACAGAGGAATCTAGACTTCCCTTGTGGATTTTAAAGTGAGGCTGCATCCTTACTGCAAATGCCTTTGTTTTGTTTTTTTTTTTTCCTCCCAAACCATGTTGGCACATTGTAAAATTTTCAGTGGGAAACAGCAGCAGGTAGTTACTTTCTCAGCAGAACTTGCTGGGAATATACTGCATAGTAGAATAAAGTTCTGACCTTGATTATTACAACAAGGTGAAAGCTACTTTGTGCTTTCCCAGTAGTGTTTCACCACAGGTTTTTCCAGTAGACTTACAGGCTGATCACCTAGGGGGAAAGGCTGCACAGAAAACCACTAAGAATTTAGCCGTAGGTGAGTGACTGCTGTTGGTTCATCGAGTAAAACGAGTCTTTCCAGAGGCTCTGGCATTGCAGGGATGATGCTACCTCTCACATGATTGCAACAGGTGGGTGTGCAGGCCAGAGAGGAGGTGGGAGGAGTAGCACAACTTTTTGTCTGGGCCTGATCCAGTAATGCCATTGATCCAGGGAACTTTTATTTTTTAAATCATGGAGAACTGGCCCTTTGCTGCACTGATATAAGCATTCCTTTGGTCTGTCCAGCAGTGTTTGTTTTAACCTTTTGGTTACCAAACTTAATGCCTTGGCATGGCCTCCACTATGAGGAGGCAGCTACTGAAAATTATGATCCAAACGTATATAAATATCCCCTGTTTGAGTGCCTTTCAGTCCTTCTTCTCAGAGTTCAGTGTCAGAAATTAGCAGTACAATATTCATTGGAAATACCTCACTAAGAAAAGCCAAATTCTTGACAGAAATTATACTTTTCTGTACACCAGGTTTGAGATCACAGTGAATTTCCCTGCCCCTGTATTTTATGGTTGCATGGCAAGATTTTGGTAGCAGGAGTGGCTTCTGTGAGAGGCTGTCAGATGCTTCTCTTGTGTCCAATACAGCCCATGCCAGCTGGCTCCAAGATGGACCCAGCACTGGCCAAGGCCAAGCCAGCAGTGATGGTGGTAGCACTTCTGGGATAACAGATATAAGAAAGGGAAGAAGAAAACTGCCCAACTGCAGCTGGAGAGAGGAATATGTGAGAGTGGGGAGGAGATAGAGAAAACTGGGAGCAAAGTTAAGCCTGGGAAGAGGGAGGATGTGGGGAAGGTGTTTCACAATTTTAGTTTTATTTCTCATTATCCTACTCTGACTTGGTTGGTAATAAATTTAATCTTCCTGAGACAATTCTGTTTTGCCTGTGACAGTAATTGGTGAGTGATCTTTCCCTGCCCTTTTCTTGACCCATGAGCCTTTTTGTTGTATTTTCTCTCCCCCGCCTAGCTGAGGAGGGCAGTGACAGAGCAGCTTTGGTGGACACCTGGCATCCAGCTTGGGTCAGCCCACCACGTCTGCCCTGTGCAGCCACTGCAGCTCTCAGTACAGCCCTGCCATTCCTGCCCATCCTGTGCTGCTGCTGGGGCTGGTGCTGCTGCCCTTCCTCCAGCATGTTACTGGTGATACTAAAGCCTTAGTAACTTTTTAGGAGAAGTTGACCAAAATATGGTAATTAGTTACTTCATGAGTCTCTTTACCCTCCTGTCACCTTTGCTGTGCAAATAGCAAGGGGGAAATTCTCACCCCAGTCAATCGAAATGGCAAAGGCTGTGTGCTCTCACCCGTGTGTGCCCGTGACATTTGAAGGACAGCAACAGGAGCACAGTGACTTTTGGCAAAGAACAAGCAAAAAGCACCAAAATGTTTAGCATTGTAAGTGATGCTGACTGGGACGTGAAAGCACTGCAGCAGCTGTGAGTGCAGCAGGACATCCTCTTCACCCCCGTCCCTTCCCACCTGGATGAGAGGCGAGGAAGGAAGCACTACAGGAAGTTGAGAACTTGAAAAGCAAATGGTGACTAGGCTGAGAGGCAGAGGAGGAGGAGTGAACTGAGAGGCTTTCAGTTGTGGGGAGAACATTTTAGGCATGAGGAGAAATGGGGAGAGCTTGCCTATGAGCTACTGTTTGCTTCTTGGGTAGTGCTTCACAGGGAAACAGGGCAATGGCTTATGAGCTTATTCCCCTTTTTGTGGGAAAAGGACTGGAGCAAGGGTGTATTATGGTGCTAATTCATGTACTTGATATAAAGGATACCTACTGCTATGGTCTCTTTAAAACCTCAGTCATGCTGCTGTTACTCTCAAATGATATGTTTTGTCCATGAAGCAGCACTGAGGAACTTGCAGCATTCTGGAAGGATGTGACTGTCTTCATCTGCCCCAAGAGTATCTGCTGCGTGGGAAACCTTCTGTTTTCCTACTGCATTGCCTCCCTTTTCTTTTGGAAGAAACTGATACTGTTTAAAATGTTTTAAAATGTTTTTGAAAGGCTCTGTACTAGGCTGCAGCTCATTTGGAAAATTCTGTGTTGTTTGCCCTGCACAGGTCCTGGCAGAGAACCTCAAGAGGAAAACTGAGAGGGATCCAGAGTGTATTAAGATGTATCCAAATAACTGTTCTGTCCCTTTTATGTGTTCCTTCCTACTAAGTTTTTCTCTTTTATATCCACCTTTGATGCATATGAACTGTGGTTTTCAGGGCTGTCTGACTTTATTATAAGCAGCAAAGATTATGGTTTCTTTTGGGGGGTTTGGGGGGACAGGCAGTAATGGGAAGCTGTAGGATTCACTTTGGCTTTCCCAGAAAACTTATAAGGTGGAAAAACTACAGTTTGAAAATGGCTGCATTATCTCCCACTGCTGTTCTCATGAAGACAAATGCCAACTGGAGTGTTTCATGGGCTGCTTTTTTTTGTGAAAGGATTTGTGTGGTTGGTTTTGGGGATTTTTTGGTGTGAATGGAGATGGCAACCATCAGTAATATAATTTCACAAAAAGCATAAAATGCCTGTTCAATTCCACCCTCTGAGAATGAAACATACCTACTGCCAAATGCAGATGGGATTTGGCTTTTATTTGCTCTGCCATGGTACTTGCATATTTGAGGTGAGCCAGATGCAAATGGAAATAGCAAGCTTAATGTGTTAACTGCCAAGCTTAGTAAGATACAGGGTGTCAGATTTTCAAAGTACCTCAAGTATGTTGGGGCAGTAAAACTGGCACATCTCTGCTGTTCTTGAACACAACGAGGTTTGTTTTGCCATCATCATTCTAGTAAAAGGCTTCACTTTCAGGCTTGTGCTGGTACCCAGGATAGGATAGGCAGCACATAAATGAGTTTAATTTATCCTCTGTTAGTCATGGGAAATTCCCTCACGACTGTGAATCTGCAGTGGTTTGGATTACTCTGTGTGGGGTTTCTACAAAGACTGGAAATACAGCTACAAATATGAAGCTAGCCCAGGGGTATGAGGTGGGTAAGAACTTGCAAATACATCCAATTACTATCATTACACTGCAAAATTCTCTCCATTACTGTATTAGTGACTTAGCTATCCCAGCTTTACATCAGAAACAAAGCTAATTTAATTTCAACTCTTCCAGCTTCGTATCAAAATAGAAACTATTTCCTAATAGTGCCTTGGTGTTACTTCCTTACTCTGGCCATATTCTTTACTTTTTGTGGTTCTCAGGACAACCTTCTATGTTGTAAAGGACTTGTCAGAGCCTCAGTGTTTCGAGCTCTCACATTTGTGTTTTCCTCTTTGTCTAACAGATCACTCACCAAATAAGACTATGCAAACTCAAACAGGTTTAGCTATCCATTTTACTCTTGGAGTTTAAATGAGCTATTTAGTGGCTCTGATCAAGAATACTCTCAGGAGAACAGTCTTCTCAGTTTTTGTAGCCAAATTACGGATTTTAAAATCTGTAGCCTGTTTTTCAGTGGCTCTTCGGTAACTGAGTCAAGTGGTGAGATACAGATTGTAAGGCTTGTCTGAAACACAATACAATCCTCAACCACAGTCCAAATGGAACTTGTACTTCTCATTGCAAGGCCCTATCTCCACTTTCTCCAGCATTGCCAGTTGTATACTGGATTTAGGGAGCATGTTCACAGCATGTTTGTGCTTCAGAAGTAATGCCTGAAAGCTCCAACACATCAGTAGAGATGAGGCAAAAACCAGATTTACTCAGAGGATCACTAAACAAAACCATAGTCTTGCATCTTCTTATTGTGAGGCAGTGATTTTGCCTTTGGGTAAAGTAAATATTAAATTAAGAAAAAACAAGAGGTATTGAGACAACTCTAACCTCTTCTGTGCAGTGAAATCAGTCTCTTAATTAGTTCTGCAATTGGGACTTGTTTTGTAAAGCCTTGTAAAGCCTCAAACGATGGTTTGAGGATGAGCATGTGATGTGAAATCATTTTAGACTCCAAAGTTGTAGAATTTCATTTTACAAGTTCCTCACTCCTCTGAAAAATGACCAAACTACATCTGCATGATGTTGTTTAATGTTTTTCTTGTCATGCATCCTTAGTTTTGTATCCCACAAGGATTCTATGAAATATTGCCTACAGAGTATAAAATGTTGGATTTGGTGACTGTTTGGTGTCCGTATGTATTTGCCGCATGACACAATCCTTGTGGAGCATTTTTGCTCTCAGCACAGTGTGTATCGTTCATTAAAGCCTCAAAGGTGTGCATAAATCTAACGCGTGTGGGTGGATGTAGCAGCTTGTGGAAGCGGGAGCATGTCAGAGCCGCAGTTTCAGACCTGCCCCGCTTCGTTCCGGGCCCTGTGTGCAGAGCATGTTTCCTGCCCGGAGCGGATGTGGCGGCCGGGCGCTCACTGTGAGTACAGCCAGGGCGGCACCGAGCGCAGGGGGCTCCTGTGCCCTGCACGAGGCACCGCAAACTTCCCATGGAGTGCCCGCAGGGCCGCTGCAGCGCCTGCTGCCTTGCCCAACTCCCGGGCAGGGTTCGGGCCCTCCGCGGCTCCCGCCGGGCTGGGCTGCCCGGGCTACTCCCACACTCCTCGACGGGCGCCGGGACCCACCTGGGCCTGAGCGCCATCGGGGTGGGGCCGGTCGGGGCTGC
>NW_005054300.1:18933871-18946902 GCF_000277835.1 Geospiza fortis
GGTTCCGCTCGCACACCCCCCACCCCCCCGCCGCAGGGGGAGGGAGGAAAAAAGAAACTGTCACCGTGGGATTTCATCAGCTCCTTCTGCCTCCGTGCATTTAACCTATTTTTCTTTGCTTTGATTATGTAAGAGGAGCGGTGTAGAGAGGAGCGATGAGTAGGGGTGGCTGATGGGCTTCCTAGGGAATTACCGGGCTTTTTGTCTTCCCCTGGTCCGCCGAGTTAGCGCTGGGAAATGAGGGAGAGCTGTGTTTTGGGTTTTTACACCTATTTACGTTGCTTGCGCTGTTCCAAATGGTGCAGCACAATGCAGGCGAGGGAGGCAGGCAGTGGAAAAAGAAATTGAGCAAGTGCTTTATTTCCCTCTGAGTGAAAAATCAGGAGAAAATTGTAAGTAAAGAGTAAAAATCTCATTCTGTTGATACTCTCGCGTAAGAAGGCACCTCTTTAAGTTCGTAAATTTAAGATACAAGTTTATAGAATAACATATTTATATTTTCCTAATACTCATCTTTTAACCTGTGCACATTATATTGAGTATTAATTTGGGGTTTGATATTTTGATTTAAAACTTCTTACAAGATGATCCTAATTTAAAAATTTATAAATAGGAAAATGTGGTTTACTTTTTGAAAATTAACTCCTCTTCATTACAGGAGTCTTCTCTTTGGAATTGCAAGCCACAAGCCATAATTTAAATATGTCATTATCTTTGCATAGGCTGGGAATGTAGTATCAAAAATACTTGTTTGAGTACTTCTTACAATGCTTATCATAACTAATACTTATTTGAGTCTTGAGGGTTTAGGGGAGGAAAATGTGCTAGTGGTGAGTGAAATGTTTTTTTCTTTCCTGTAGGTTGTTAGAAACTGAGATGTTAATAAATATTTTACTTTAGCTTCTACAGCTCAAAAACCTGGCTGTTCTGGTCTAAAATATTTTGGTTGCCATTACAAATATTTACAAGCATCAGCAAAATAAAACTGGTAATTTAGATTGTTTGCTGTTTGCTTTCTAAACTATGTGTAGATAGAAAGTAGAAAATTGGAGCTACCTACAGGGGAGTAAAAAAAGAAGTTTGGCAGTGATGTGTGTGGGGAAAAGAGGAGATGGGGTTAAAGAGTGCTGTCTCCTAGGAGCAGGCAGGAAGAGTGGGCTTTTGCAGCAGAGTTCTGCTCAGCAGATAAGCACCTGCCTTCACCTTCCCTCAGCTGCACCACGGGGAAAAAGAGCCTTTCCCAAAGTGGGTGTTCCTGTAGCTCTTCTGCATTGCATCACCATCCACCTGCTAAACTTCTGAAGTTGAAATGTGATCATTTTAATTCTCTTTAAATTTCCTCCATGGATTTTCTCCCCATGAATTGCTTGGTTCCTGTGGTAAGTGAAGGTCTAATAGTGGGAGGCTATTATTAGTGAGATAGTCTTGCTAGAATGAAGTGATAGGGGGACATTTCTGGAAAGTAGTCTGGCAGTTTTGCTAGATGCAAAACTGACACTTGAGGTTGAGAAACTGTGAGTGTTGAGATGAAAACTAAAATAGGAAAGACAGTATGTCACATATTCAGGGAGTAATAATAAAAACAGTTGTATTGAACAAATAGATCATGATAAGTCCCATAAATATTATTTTAACTGCCATTTTTCATATACTTCATATAAAGTTAGGTAACATTTTGGAAGTTAGATTTCTTTGATTCTGTAGCTTAAGTAACTGTCTTTTTTAGCAGACTTTTTTTCTATTATGGAGAGGAGTTTCAGAGAGAAAGATGGACTTGATTAGATTCAGGCTGACTATAAAGAATTGCAATTTCCTATCCATGTTTGGGCCAAAAAGAGAGAAATAGTGGTTCACAAAACAGATATGAGGGTTTGGGATTTGTGTTGTCATTTGTCCAGTAGTTGAAGTATTTGTTTTTGGGTAAAAATCCCCGAGGTGGTCTGTGTTCCTTCTTGAGTTAAACAAAAGTAGAACTACACCACATGCAAGGAACTCTTAAATGTGTTCCTGTTTAATCTGTTACTTTTACACTTCTGTTCTTCTGAGCAAGCTGTGGTTGTGCTTGTAAGAGCCAGTGAGCATTAACAGTTCACACGGCCTGCAAAGGTGTCCTCCATGTTCTTAGAAGTGGATTGAGCAGTGTCTCTGTTCTGTCCCTCAGTGAATCAGATTTACTTGTGGGGGATTGCTGTGCACCAGTCCTGACCACATCATGTTACCAAGTAAAACACTTGTTAGATGAGTCTGAGTGTGAGAGATGAACATGGGATGGAGTTGTCATCATTGTGATTAATTAGTGCTTAAAATACATCGACAGCAATGTGAAATACTCTGACAGTTTTTGTATTTAACTGGCAAGAGATTTTTTTTTTATGCTGCGCTGTGCTATTGGACTCTAGGAGGGAGCTGTGTGTTCAAATGTGAAAATATTGCTGAGTTGTTTTATGAAAGTGCCTTCTATATTTGAAAATACAAAATTAGAGCAAAGAAATACCATTTTAGAAGATTTTTCTTAAGGATTCATTGTGCCATTGGTTTATAAATGTGCAAGTAAATGAATTTCAATTTATTTTAGTGGGTGCTTAGTGCAGAACCTTTGCCCTAATGACAGTCACATGTGAATGAGTGAATCTAGAAAGAAGCAGGTGATGGATCTGTTGGTTGCATGTAGTGTACATGCCTGGTGCTTGTAGGCCAAATAAAGGGTGGAAGTAACAATCATTTGTACTAGAGAGGTGATGAATTTATGTTTGTTCTTTCTTTCACAACAGAGAATATGAAACAGGAGCCAAAATGACATCCCGATTTGGAAAGACCTACAGCCGGAAAGGGGGAAATGGCAGTTCCAAGTTTGATGAAGTGTTTTCCAACAAACGGACCACCCTCAGTACAAAATGGGGAGAAACCACCTTCATGGCCAAATTAGGACAGAAGAGGCCCAGTGTCAAACCAGATATTTCTGAAGTTCCTAAGAAACCCAAAGTTGAAGATGAGGTAACAGAGGATCCATTTGGATTTGACAGTGATGAAGAATCTCTTCCTGTCTCTTCAAAGAATGTGTCACAGGCTAAAAGCTCCACTCAGCTGGAATCTGGTGAAGCTGCTCAGTCTGAGGACTTCACTCCTCTACTTGAAGCAAACAGCAGAATTAATCAGCCACACAGTGGAGAAAATGTTGCCTCCAGCAAGTGCATACCTTTTGACAATACTGTTCCTCTCTTGAAAGAAAAGAGCACAAGCAAAAGTGTGGAAGATGGAGAATGCAAGAGCAGCAGTGCTAAACTTGTAACTGCAGGTGTGTTTGCCCAACTGTCCATGTACTTCTGTTTTCCTCTGATTTTTGCTGACCTCCCTTTAGACTTTGTGTTTTCATGGGATTTTTAAGTATTCTGATAAAGCTGTGGGGCAATTCTTAATTGTAAACAATTATAGAGTATACTCTATTTAAACAAAAGCACAAAGGAGCATTCTGTGTTTTACATACTGCTCTGAGGTCTTGGGTGCTGTAATCTGAGGTACAGTGCTTTAGCTTCAGGGCAGTATGTTAGTCCACTTAGTCCAGTTATTCCATAAAATGGAATGATAACGTTCCTTTTCTAAAATTGCTGAGTGCATTTGTGGTTTTTCAACATGTATTTTGAATAGTGATGAGTTAGTGGTAGTAGAATTTAGTGTGGGTACGTGTTTACAGCCATGAAGGTGCAGATACAGCTTAGGCCATGCTTGGTTTCATTATTTGGGTGGGAAAAGTAGTTTTCTGAACTTAAGTTGCACAAACATTTTCTGTTTGTAATTAGCACAACTATATCAGTGTGTACATAAAAAACTTCAGACCTGTGAGACTGCATTCTGTCAGACTTCCCTTTAGAGGTGTTTTTAGGCTCTTGAGTGTTTGTAAGATGGCTTAATACTTTTCAGAGGGGAGTTCACAGGGCCCATGGAACTGAACAGCACTTTAATTTTCTTCAAGTCACTCCTGGAAAATATTAGATGTTGTTACATCTCATGAGAGGTTTTTGTATAATGGGCTGATTAAACCACAGCTTCTATAATTGGGTAGAAGATCACATTAGATGAACCTAGATGAAGTTGACACGTACTGATTTGCTCTGGGTTATCAAAATCAATTTTAATGAAAAGAACTTATATAACTTTCATTTCTGAAATATAGTTAGCCCAGGGATTAGAAATTTGAGTGGACTTGTTCAGTTGTTAATGCAGTAAACAAGAAGATACTGCATAGTAGAAGATAGTCACAGTTCAGTTATTTTTTATATATGTGTTAGGGATCTAATTCAAAAAAAACCAGGAAATGCTGATTTGAGCTATAGTGTGAGCTACATTTCTAGGATGTTTAATTGTCTTTTGATCTTGCTCTTTATTTTTGCTGCTAAAATATTTCTTGCTTTCATATGATTTTCAGCAGCTGTCTTTAACTATGATTCGTCCTCAGCCTGGAAATCAAAATTAAGGGATTTTAAAGTTTGAATATAGTTTTCATAAGAAATGGAGTAAGTTCATCCCCCAATATTTCTAAGGGGAAGAAACAGTGAGTTCCCTTGGTTTTAACAAGAGATTGTAGTAGAGCAGGTTTTACAGTGAAATGGTTTCCTTGTAGACAACCTCTGTCAGAACAGTATTTTTCAGGTTGGAAAAGAGAGAGCTGTGGGGAGAAAATGTGATAGAGCTCTGAAAATTCATCATGTGTGAAAGACCGAGAGGAACAGACTTGAGCGGTTTCATTGGTGCTTCCTGATTCCAGTCCCGTGGAAGACAATTAAATACAATATTTAGCACAGAAAAACTTCCTTATTTAAATTCCAGAACTCCTTGCTAGATAACTGGGTATGTCATAAATATACAGCTCTGAACAGGAGGAAGCTGATGAATCTTGGTGGATAAGTCCTTCCAGCTTTTGAGTGTGGTGGTGGTCTGAATGCAGAGGGAGAGGTTACTTAAGGCACTGTTTACTGGAGAAGTTCTGTTCTGCAAGATTTTCTGAAGAATTTGTTACTGATTCTGGCAGTTCAGCCAGAAGTAGTGAAGGACAAGCTATATCTTGATCTGATGGTTCTGTTCTTTCAGAGTCTATTACATTCTGTTGACACCCAGTCAAATGAAGATAAAAACACTTTTCATATCTTTCTTCAGAAATGAAATTCAGCTGCAAATGAATCTTTGCAGAGCATCCTCGGAGGGTCTTTGGTTTCCTTATCCTTATTTAAAGACTGCAGTCTTGGTGGTAGTGTTTCTTTTTGTCAGTTAGTCTAAGTAAAACTTGCGTTGTTTAAGCTGCTGTTATGCTTGTGTGTAAACTGATCCAAAATAAATAAAAAGTTGTCTCTGAGGACAACTCAGCACACTGAGCAATTAGAGATAGTGGTGTATAGTCAGCCAGTGTAAATGTAGGTACTTCAAAGGCTTCTTTGTTGTAGTGACTGTTCAGTAAAGTTCAATGGGGAGGCTCTTTCAAAACTACAGAGGGTTAATTTGATTGATTTGGCATAGGGTTCTGGAGGATGAAGGGACTTGGGAGGAGTGTAATAGTGTGTATACCTCAACTGCTTACATGTCCTTGCCCTCCCCATAATAATTTTCCCCTTCCTGGTGACTCTTGAACTCCACCAGATTCAACCAGATTTGTCCAAAGGGCTCAGAGATCCTTAAGACAACAAGCTTGACTATTTCTGATGAGGAAAGGAAAGGGTGGGGGCTGGCAGGGAAAGCAGGCAGGTAGAAGAACATTAATATTCCCAGCGTAAGGAGGACTGCAATGTGAGCTCAACCTTAACCCACATCCAGCCCTGTATCTCTGGCTGTGGGAAACTAGGCTGTGTTGGTACTGATGTTGAAGAAAGTGCTTGTTAATTTGTTTTAAAGTGCAATTTGCTAGTCCTTCTCCTCATACTGCCTAGACAATGCTTGAATAAAGGTCTCAGGACTCCCAGAGAGTATGAGCCATCGTTGTGCCTTAATTTCTAATGTAGGTGAGGATAATGCTAAGAGTTAGACTGAGTTGAAAAATGTGACTTACCATGGCTGTGCACAAACTGAGAGGTGCAGTTAATTCTGCTTCAGTTGTATTATCCTGTCTCAGTGGCCATTTCTCTGGACGTTAAAATGAAGGTGATGCAATGTCTGTTAATTTTAGCTAATGTTTGGTATTAAAAAGCAGTCGATTTGGGGGTTTGTTTTAGTATTTGTGCAGCTGTGTAACGCAGCTGAGGATCTGTATCTTATTTAAAATGGTAGAACTTGCTGGTCTTTTTTTTTTTAATAGCCTTCAGCTAGTGCTTGTAACAATCTCATTTTAAAGGCTTTGAGGAGCTCTAATGTGGAAAGCTTCTCATAATCTTACCCTAATGTTGCTTGATCAAGACTTAATACTGTCTGAAGAGTGTCTCTGAGTAATCCTGTATGTAGCAGGTAATTTGCAGATAGGGGTTTAGGTAAATTTGAAACAATGAAAAACTGTTCAGTATTAATAGTTACTGTTAGGTCATCTTTGTGAAGGTAGGGAGAACTTGGTAGCTGGAAAGTAAGTTGTGTCATTAGAAAAATACCATGCTGGTAATTCATATAAAGCAAAAATGCAGCTACTTTGAAAATGAGGTTTTTATGAGACAGTCTTAGAGTAGGGTAAGGTAAAAACCTTCAGAACAATATTTGGATTTTTAAAACAGTCTGGTGGGATTTATTTTTTTTAACTGTTAAACTTGTTCTGCAAAGCATAAACCCAAATAGTATTTCATGCAAGCTTAGGTATAAAAACGTGAAGCAAAGTTTGTAAGCTTGCTCTTTTAGAATATTTGTTAGCTTGTAGGTTGAATTAATGCAGTACAATTTTTCATGAGAATTCATGTCCAAGTTTGATGAATTTTAGGAGTTGCTATGGCATTTCATAGTTATATTAGTGTACCAGTATGTTTCACTTTGGACAGCTAGTTTGCCCACTCTGGCTATTTCAGTTTATGGAAATACTTCTGGCATTGTACTGTAAGTTTGCATTTTGACTCTGGGTGCTGTGATGATCTGCTGGCTTTTGCTTTTGTGCCCAGTGCTGAGCTCTGTAACTCAGGCCTTCAGAGGGTCTGTCCAAGAGGTTGATAATCTTCATCAGAGAAGGCACTTGGGTTGAGACATGTTTGTCATCTCTGCATACTTCATGTTCTGGTTTATGGACTGTGAGAGAATATTCATTTCCTGCATTAATTCTAAGGGAAAAAATTAGGTATTTAATCATGCATTAGGGGAGAAGTATTTTAATTGGGCATAGATTGTCTGGTTTGTTTTAGAGCCTATGAATTTATTTCTTGAAAATGTGTTTTGCTTGCTGTAGAGAAATAGAATGGCTTAAAATATCTTTCCAGACTACAGAATGTGTAAGAATTGTGTCCCTTTCTCCTGTGTTGTAATGTTAAGTATGGATTTTGTGGTTGTTGTGTTGGCAGTGACCTTTGAGGAGGCTCTTTATGATTAAAAGAACAAATTATTTTCTTTCTCCTTAACATTTAGAGCAATAATGAAAACAGCCATTCCTCATCTTGTCATTTGTTCCTGTGTACTGGTACTCAAACAGGTTTTGCTCTGGCATTAGTTTTGCTCTTGGTGCTGTAAGAGAACATGTGTCTGTTGACTGCTGTTTGATTCTTTTGTTTTTCTAGATAGTTCTTAATGCCCTCATTTGTCACTTGGGGCCAGTGCACTTACAGGTAGCAAATCAAAATGGCAAGTGTAGTTCTTAGGAACGTGTGCTTCTGCAGGGCAGGAGCAAAGGGATGTGGCTGTGCTCAGCCGTGTCTTGGCCCAGGATGCACAATCTGGTTGTGGTTGGTTGCTGGAAAAGCACAGAGTGCAGAGAGTAAATTGCAGAAAATGGATGCCCTTGAGGAAGGAGATGGTTTAAGCCATCAAGTCTGTTCCTGACGCACTATCCTGGTAGTACCTTAGTGACTCTGTGCAAAGCCTCTGTATCCTGCTTGTGTGGGTGGGGAGCCCTATCTTTAGAGTTAACTTTCAACTTCCCAAGTGCAGGTTTGTTACATAATTGCATTTGACCACCAGATTGGTCAGGGTATTCCTTTCAAATTGTTTTTCCACCTCTGTTTTGTGTTTAACACTGACATGGACATTGAAAATAATAGTTAAGCCAGAGTAATATCTTACTTCCTCTGCAGAGTTTTTGAGAGTAATATTTACTTTGTGAGAGAGAATTTCAGTTCAGTCATTTTCCATCCAAAAATGGAGCCGAGCTGGGGGAACCTGAGTGAGGCCTGAGCATTTGGCAGTCTTAGGAGACAGCTGGCAGCAGCCATGATTAAAAAGAGCTGCAGCTGTGCTCTGGTTGGGTCAAAGCATTAAGAAACTGATAGCAGAGAAGGGGAAAGGTCTGCCAGAAAATGTGTGCTGAGAGAATTTCCAGTGTTTTGAGGTTTGTTTGGATGGTAGTAGTTATGATGGGTATGTGGATAGCTGGGGTCTGTCCACAGGTCCTCTCTTCTTTAGTTGCTTTTTGGTAAGTTTTCTTCTTTTGAAGATAGCCCCTTTCCCCTTACACACAGAGTTTTGTTGCTGTATCAGTAGCCTGTGTTAAAACTGGTGTGATTATTGTTCTCTTTTTTTTCTTTTTTCCCCTCTGCTACCTCTTTAGTGGTGGTCTGTTGGTTTTTTCCTGTAGTGTTTTTCAAAAGTCTGAAATGGTTGAAATTCTGTTTAAATCTCAATGTTTATACTTGTTTGCTAAAATGACGATCCAGAAAAATACCCCAGTGTTTAGGAGAGAATCTGATTTCTGCAACATATTTTTCCTAATGACAGGGCAGTTCATACTGTATGTCCATGCACAGGGTACATGGAGCTGTCTTCACTTAATCTATAATTCCCTTTTCGTATACAGCAGTAAATTTTGCAATCCATACTCTTAAAATCATT
Source organism: Geospiza fortis (assembly GCF_000277835.1). Lineage (NCBI taxonomy): Eukaryota > Metazoa > Chordata > Aves > Passeriformes > Thraupidae > Geospiza > Geospiza fortis. The sequence continues at coordinate 18,942,803 of NW_005054300.1, forward strand.
CTTTCTTCATGGCCTTGTACAATGAACAGTTTTTAGAAGATCATACTTCTAACTGCTTCTTAGTTTGCATGGTTAAAAAGTGGAAATAACTTTGCGTTGAATACAGTTGGTCAGTGCCTGTGGAAGAAAAAAAACCCCTGTTAAGGTGCATACCTCTCAAGTGGGCCAAAGCATGCAGGCAAGCAGAAACCAGTAGGTAAAGAAGCTATTTCAGACTCAGACTGCTGCGGTCTTATTAATTGGATGAAAAATGTTCTTCAATTTCAAACCTAGTTCATCTTTTCATTTAAGAAACTACTGCTGTGGTTATTAAATTTTTTCAGCATATTCATGAGTACTGTCTCAATTCAGACTGACTTAGCCTAAGTACACAGTTGTTTTGACAATTGTTAATGTTGCTGTGTTACAGTCTGCTTTCATTTTTTCCCATAGCAGCTCACCCTAGAAAAGTTGATGAAAACAGGTATTTCTGGCATGTTTGAGCCCCTCGTGTTGCTCATGACACACTTAGTAGTTGTTTATTTCTGGCTTTCTCCTGCTGCTCTGAGCAAGAGATGCCCTTCTGAGCTTGGAATGAGGAGGAATGTGTCTCTTTCATTGGACTTTCCATGAGAGGTGAGCACATGTCAGGCTCTTACAACTCTTGTGCTACCAAGTGTAGCAGCTCTTCTGCCCATTGTGTTTTTCTCCCTGAAGGTTTGCTGGGGAGGCAGTTGTGCTGAGCTTAGTGTGCCAGGTTTGGCCAGGTATGCATGTACAGATTGATTTGAAGGTGGTGTTGAGATGCACTGGTGTCAGGTGCAATGAAAGGTGAGGGAGAGCAGAATACCTGGTGATTGCTAGCCAAAGAACTAGAAGAAGAGAAGGTAAGACAGTTGTTACTTCAAAAGCCATCTTGTCATACCAGTAAAAATACTGCCTGAGCTAAAGGCAGGGGATTGGTTCAGTGAATATTTTCTGCACAAGAGGGAAGGTGGCCATGTCAGCCTGCACCCCTGTGAAATTCCACTTCCATTTAAAAATACAAGGACATTTTAGGATGTTGTACACTGGCTGCCAAGTGTACCAGTTTGACACAACTTCTCAGAATGCCTCCTGGTAGCACATCTTCCCAGTGGAAAAAAAGTATATGAGGAATTACTGTATGGCTGAAACAGGGGTGCAAGGTTGGAAGCATTACCCTGTGGGTAGGGTTCAGCCTTTCCCAGGCTGGCGCCAAGGCAGTGGGGGATGTTGTGCCAGCAGCATGTTCTGAAAACATGAAAATCTTGTTAGGCTCAGGGAATGAAAATAATGCTCTGTTGGAGATGCTGAACAGTGTGTTACCAGACTGACAGATGCATCCAGGTGATTTGAGAGCAGAAGAGGTGTCTAAGGTGTCTTCTGTCTCATGTTTAAAAGAACAGCTAACTGGAGTCATAGTGTCATTAGTTAAGACTGTGTAAGAAACAAATTAATTTTTTATATAAATTGCCTTAGAATTTTGATATTCAGGGTGCTGGAAAAGGAAACAACTCAAGCAAATGATTCTTAATGAAAATAGTGCTGTCATGGCAGTAAATTAATTTTCACCACTTTAGGGTTTTCTGTGACTTTTTTCCTGGACAATAAGGTGCCACTTTAAACATCTGCAAAGAGTCAAACAGTGTCTGTCTCATCTGCATACAGACTTGTTGGGAATTCTATTACTTAAAAATTTGTAATCATAGCTGTGGATGTGCTTCTATAATTTTAGCTGTTTTACAGATTGTCAACCATGAAACTGATCTTGGGAGTCACATCTTCCTGTCTTCTGTTCCTGCCTACTAACAGGATTGCTTTTCAAGATCTCATAGGCATTAATGGAGACTTAATTCAAATAAATTTTGCCCATTTAATAAATTGTGTATTTTGTTTCCATGGGCTTTTTTTCCTGAGTTTTCCAGTTCTTCAGTCATAGACGGAAAATGGATCAAGGGAGTTTAGTCTGCAACCTTTTCTCCTTACCAATCAAAACATTTCATTTCCAATGCATAATGAAATTTGTTCTCTAATTTGGAATGAAGCATGACTTCTCTGCAGTTCCTGGTTTTCTGACCAAACCAGAGATGACTCTGGGTGTGTCTCAGTTGGGCTGGAAATGAAGGGTGTGATATAAGCACCTTTCCTTTAGCTGGTCAGCTGCAAGTTGCAGACTGAAGTGATGTAGCTTTATGCTTGAGAACGTTGGTGATGGTGTAATGGAGCTATAATAAATGTTTCCAAGTGCTCAGAGACATCAGGCAGAGCAGTAGCTCATAATGAGCTTAACAAGCTGTTGCCTCCATCCTGTGTCAGGATCTGTTCCTGGGCTGTAGCCTGTTGATTGTATGTGCCCTCAGTAGCTGGAGGGCTCTGAGGGCCCTGCACACAATTCTTGATGTTTCGTTTACTTGCCACCATTTCTTGGTTTCTATTGGAAGAGAAATCAAGAATGTAATATTGGCATTGTGTCACCTGCCTGCTCTCAAGATTTCATTGCTTTAATATTTGCAGTGAATTGTGGCTAATACTAAAAGAAAAGAAACATAGTGTGTTTGTTGATTTGCTTATTGTGAATAGTAATCATGTTTCTCTCAGTATTAAAGTGCAGGCTTGTACAGCTGCTTACACAGCACTGAAGGAGTGTAAGGTTTCATGCTGCAAAGGCTATAGAAGGCCATATGCCTTTTGTTTGTAGCATGGAGGATACTTTGCTTGGCTTTAATTAAGACAGAAAACTAACCCGAGGTTCAAGTTAGTAGGGCTAGCATGTAACACTGGCAGCTTGTCCACGGGTACATAGGAAAAAGTAAGCAGTTACTTTGCATATATGATAATACCAAGAGTAATATTGATTGTCCTTTTGTGTCCTTCAGTTTTGTCCTAACATTTGTGCTATTCAACTGGTTTTGATCAAACTTGGGGTGGTAAAGAGAGCTCTCAAAGACACAGCGCTGTTTCAGGTGCCGTCTGTGCTCTTACCTCCCTGCTGCCTGCATGGAAAGGCAGAGGAGGTTTTAGCTGGGTCCCTAATCCCTGGGAAGGCAGCAGCACATGGAGCTGGCACATGGAGCTGGCACATGTCCTGGTGTGTGAGCCTGCCTGTCTCCTGCCCATCCACGGGCTGCTGTTGAGGAGGCTGCAGGGGATGATGGCTGAGTTGTGGGGCAGCTTTGCCCTGGGAGCCCTTCTTCTGTTCAGGGTAGAAATTTACAGCAGGAGGCCTTGTTCTCACAGCCCAAGATCCTGCTCTGTGCTCCAAGTAACATGAAAATAGCAAATAAGGTTCTGCAGCTCTATCACTGAATAGTTAACTAAAACATGTAACGTTTGACTGTAGGCAATTAGTGTTAGGCTGTTAATGATGATTTGGTTTTTACAGAGCTGAAAATGATGTTTGCAGTCTTGGAGCCTCAGTCACTTAGCCTTGTAAGTTAGGTGGAAATGAAAGAAAAGTGAAACAGGGACTAGGCTGGAGGAGGGATGCTATGGTTGCTTGGTTTTCTTGTCCAGAAGAGTGTTTGGTTTCCTGAAGGATTACTTTACTTTGCTTTGGATTTCATTTTGGTATATGCAATACCTGAAGGATCAGGGCATGAATTGTTAACTCATGGCTTCACTATTTGGTGGAGAGAGTTTTTTGTCTTTTCTCCAAACTTCAGTGTTTCCTCTGTCAAACTTTTACTGTTATAGGTAGTTAAAGAACAAATGAAGTTGAAATGTGAGACATTTTCATTTCAGAACTGTCAGATGTTGAGCCGAAGGATGTAAGTTTCTTATCTCTAAAAAAATTAATTTCTCTTTAAAAAAAAAAAAAAGTGGAGTTTTTTAGTTCTAGAGTTGCACTCTTCATTTTGTCCATGATCTTAAAAATGAAAAAGGAGGAGGTAGTACCACTGGCTACCTATGGTAGTCATGAGGCATTTATTGTTGAATGTATAGAGTAACATTTGTTCCATCTAACAAGTGCTTATAGTAAGTGTTGTTTAAAAATAGGATTGGAACAGAAAGTTATCTTTATATCCATCTAGTCTGTCGTAGGTTTTCCATGTAGGTATAGATGTATATTTTTTACATGTTTTCAGGTTTGTAACTGAAGT
>NW_005054300.1:18946978-18982416 GCF_000277835.1 Geospiza fortis
TGTAAACTTTATTGCCTTATGTAAATTTACTATCTTGCATTGTCTGAAATTGAAATTTTTTCTCTAGTGGTAATTTGACTAAGGTTACTTGGAACAATAATCATTATCACTTAAATATAGTTTTACAGATTTAGTAATATGCATCTGTGTGTGTGTGAAAACGTCATTTTATGGGAAAAAGTGGAAGTTTTACTTTGTTTTTTTTTTAATTCATCAGCAATGCTGAAGACATCTGTCTTGTTAAGTGACATAAACTAGAGCATGAAATAAAGCAACTTTTAGTGATCTAAACGGAAAATAAATCATGATTACCACAGAACATTGATATGGTTCCTAGGTATACAGTGTTTGTACGTGGGGAAGGGATTATGCTATTGCTGATTTAAAATGACTTGGGAGAGTTATTCTGGTATTTGAGCCCCAAAAGAGCTTAATTGCAGTTAAAAATAGGAGGAGAAATTCCGTGTCTCTCTTGGACTACAGAATATTTAATAATTAACAATTAGTTCCTTTTCTCATTTTTTTTTCCTACAGTCATGCTAGCTTCTGCTGTAGTAGTTGCTGCCAATAAATACTGTAATTTTAAAAATCAGGGCTATTGGAATTGCAGTTCCTGTACACCTTTGGGCAATTAGGAAGTGATTAGCAGTACTTTCTGGTATTGAAGGTTCAGGCTGACAGCTATTGACCCACTGATGAGATGAGAACAGTGGCTTGACAAAGGATCTTTAGAGGAAGTATTCCTCTAAATGTCACTGCTTAGTTTTCCAGTAATGCATTGTGATGATCCAGTTTTAAAGCCAGATTTTCTACCCAGTGTACACTGAAGAGTTCAGTGGTTCCATTTTCCATCAGCCTTGCTTATTATTGGAGATGGAAAAACCTCCCTGGTGCAGTTACTAAGACTTTTGAAGTACTGTGTGTTTTTAAAATTTTGGTGCCCCAGAATCAAGGGGGAGGCTAACTGCCACTTTTTTGCTGTTTAGGAGTACCTTGGTGTGCTGTATTAAATTAGGCACTGAAAGGTAAAATTGAGATACATCACTTTTTTGGTACTTAAAGAATCCTCTCAGACAACTCAAGGTTCAAAGCTGCTGATGCACGTGTTACACAAAGGGTGCACAAGTCCTGCTGTGACCATCAAGAGCTGTTAGTACTCTTTGCCTTGTAACATTTCTTGGGAGTATAGTAAACCAAGCATCAATAAAGCCATTTGACTGGGCTACAATGGATTTGTTATTTATTAGTCAGCCAAGCTGACTGGAGAAATTGATTTTGATCACATTTACATGAGGAGAAACAAGAAGTTTCCTTAGATATGGAACAGCAATGGTGAGACTGCAAAACAGTGTATTTTAGCAAGGAAGTCTGAAAATGTTTTAAATTGAATTTGCTGTTTTTCATGCCTCAAGTGTTGTGGTAGTCTTCACAATAATATTAAACATATGGGAGAAAGGAACATACTGTACACTGTCAAACCCCCTCCTTGATTACAGAAAGATTCATTTTGGTTGTGTCTCTTGGATTATGGCAGGCATGAGATTGAAATGGGAATAACAATATTGCTTTTATAACATATTGATACTGAAAAATAATAACCAAGATTCCATCATGGAGATGGCAGGGTTAGGGTTCCTTGTTCTGTGAGGAATTTAGATTTGAGTTTTGCATTTCATATATTCTGTAAAAAGCTTTTTTTGTTTCTACCTGAGTATGTATAACTTCTGTGACAGATCTCAGCAAGACTCCAGAAAACTTAGATGCAGCTTGTAAGGTATTACTTGTCCTGGTTACCTGAGGAATTTTAGCAGGAATTAAACCAATTTCCTGCAAAACTGGATTTGGTAGCCATTTCTTCTACTAGAATTTTCAGTACCTTAAAATTCGTCTATAAAACACATGTGCAAGGATGGCATTTAGATGATGCCATTTTAATTTGAAAACAAGTGAGCCAAAGTCCCTGGAACAGTGCTGATGCTTGTTTCCCTCATCAGGAGGTTGAAATCTTCTGGTCAGTGCTGTGAAACTTCTGTGCCACTTGGGTAAATGGAAGCTGATGAAATTTAATGAGGTCAGGACTAGTGCTAAAGAGATGCTTTGGCCTTCATTTTACTGATGAGTTTAGGAAGCCTTTGCTGCCTAAAAAACTTGAACCTTTGGGGTTGCATTCTGCCAGTGGAACCCCTTTTATCACTGCAGTGTTCTGCACATGTCTTTTAAGCACGTTCTCTTCTAGCATTTCTCTTGTCACTTGGCCCTGTCCCAGTTGTGTCTGTGTATTATTCAGTTTATCCCATCATGTGCTCCTCTTGTCTTTGTCAGACTTCTTATCTTGCTTTTCCTGGCCCAGGCAGCCATTTCAGGGCCAGTAGTAACGGCAGGCACCTGTGTTCCTGTGCTTGCTGATACTGTCTCAGAAATTTCCAAGAAATTCTTGTTTCATGGAAATACCCTCTTATATTGCTGGGTGTCTGTGTGTGTGTGATGTCAACAGAGGATGGCAGATGCAGTCATCATGAAACTCTGGTACCAAATCCACCATGCTTTTGTTGGTATTCAGGGAAGACAAAGGGAATGGTTTCCCCACCAGCTGAGAGGACAGCAGGTGGAAGACTGAATACTTGCATTGCTTCCTGGCATTGCTGTTGTGTGGGTGCTGGTTGGCTGGAAACAAACCTTACAAAAACTGACTTGTTATAGTGGAACTTGTTCTCCTGGACAGTGTAGGATGTGAGTGTGGCTATGGGTTGGAGAAGTGTGAGAATAACTTTTGGCAGCAGCTCTTCTTCAGAGATGCAGAAATTCATTGCATAAACCTGAATTTCAGAAGCGATAAAATTAAAATTTGTGATGAGAACTGCATTTTATATTTCTCTTGTAAGTCCAAATATTTTCATTTAGAGCAGCAAAATGAAATGACAGTTGAAGTTGTTTGCTGTTTTATTCAGGGTACAAGAAGGAAATTATTTTGTTACATAATAGACAATTTGTAGTTGTTCTTTATCTCTAGTTATTCACTGTTAAGTCACTTGTGTGTCAAACTTCAGTAATTGTCTTTTCTGACAATTTCACCACAAAGTCTCTGCTTTTTTGTGTAATTTGCCTTGGTAAATATGTGGTTGTATTTAGGGTTTACCACTGTGTTTTACATGATGCACATATTTTCAGAGTGACACTTGGAGGTTTTTTTTTGGTAGACAGTGCAAGAAGACTTTATTATAGCAAAACCTTTAAACTGGAGGGCTTAAAAAGTATGAACTAGGTGGATAAAGACCTCTAATATTTTTTTGTCAATGATCACTGAATGTGTTTTGTTATATTGTAACTTTCCAAAGTTGCCTGCATGGGTGACTATTTTTTTAATATTCCATTTTAGTAATAAATATATCTTTTCTTGTAGATAAAATCCAGAATTTGAAAGAAGATAATGGGAACAGTCATTTCATCTATGACAATGCTGGAGACAGTAATAAAACCAATGCTGAGACCACAGACATTTCTGGATGCAACACTGAAGCCAAGGACTTGCCTGATTCTTGGGACTCCCACGTGGGTAAACCAGCACATTCTGCATCAGAAACATCTCAGACCAAGGGGCCACTAAGAACTCACTTGTATGAATGGGAGGATGAAACTGAAGACACCAGAACTGGAGAGTATATATTAGCTTTTGACAATGAACATCTCTCAGAGGTGAAGAGCAAGGATGAGGAGTGTGATAAAGAAGATAGTGAAAATCCAAAGGAAGCCATTAGCGAAGAACTTGTGCAGACTATTCCTAGGCCAAGCAACTGTAGGACATATTGTCGATCCAACAAAGCAAAACTGCAGGGGGCAACAAATTTTGACAAGCTAATGGATGGCACTAGTCAGTCTTTATCCAAAGCAAACAATGAGTCGAATAATGATGGGCTGAACGCAGGAAAAAAAGTTTCTTTAAGTAGTGGGACCAGTTTTAGAGGGACGGTTGGACGGACTAGAGACTACACCGTTCTCCACCCATCGTGCTTGTCAGTTTGCAATGTCACCATCCAGGACACCATGGAGCGCATGGATGAGTTCACCTCAGCAGCCCCCACTGACCTGGGCGAAGCTGGGCGCTTGAGGAAAAAGGCAGACATGGCCGCCACAAAAACTACAACCAGGTTCCGACCAAGCAATACCAAATCCAAGAAGGATGTCAAATTAGAGTTTTTTGGGTTTGATGATCAAGATGAGGGAGGGGGAGATGAAGGCGCCTCTAGAAGCTCTGGGAGTTCCAATTACAAAATCAAGTACTTTGGGTTTGATGACTTAAGTGAAAGCGAGGATGAAGATGAAGAGTGGCAGGTAGCAGAAAGGAAGGCCAACAAAAAGCGAAGTAGAACTGTACCATCCGCTTCACTACAGTCAACCTCTGATGGCAATGAAAACTGTTCCCAGGATAGCCAGCTCAGCACTAATGCAGGTCAGTAGAACTCTTTTGGAATACATGGGTGACATTTAATTTTAATTGACTTCAATGTTTTGTTCATTTTGCAGTGTACCTAGGAATTTGTCCAACAATACTGATTTGGAAACCTAACAGTTAACTCACTTGAAATCTTAACAGCCAAACTTACTTCTCCTGTGGTCCTGTGTGGTGTTTCATATCTCTCTTGAAGTATGCTTTATACCCCTTGATCTCTTGCCAGACGTAGAGGGTTTTTTTTTTTTCCCTGTAGAAGATTCATACCTTTTTGGTGTGTTGAGCATAAGCATCTATGCCTGGAAGGCAGGTATCCTCCCACAGAGCCTCCAGATCAGCCCACAATTGCAGAGCTCAGTGCACACATTTAAGTAGCTCTCAAGAAATGGGAAATATCTTTTTCTGGTTTTGAATGTGTCTGTAGGCAGTTTGGACCTTTCTCAGGCTCCATCTTATCTGAGGATGCATGACTCAAGGGAGAGGCTGTGGGGACCCATGGAGTGCCAGTTAGATAACTGGCTTTGGGAGAGCCTCTGCATATTTGTTTCTGCTCTTGTTTTCAGTTTTTAGGTATCTCCTTCTGTGCAGGTTGGGGAGTGGGGTGTGTATGTACTCACACACATATATATGAGTAAAACTGTGGACGTGGCAGCTGCTGAGCAAGTTCTGGTGGTTAAAATCCTTTGCAAAATGAAACTTACTTGGTGGTTGGTTGGGTCCTGTGTGCTGGTGAAGAACAAAAGGAATACCTTTGGTGGAAAATTGCTTTTAGCTCTTCTGTTTTGAAAAAGTCTAAGGCCAGAGAATCACTTTTGTTGGAATAAATATTTCAAAACACTGCCACTGTTCTACGGAACATTCTGGTCCTCCATTTTGGAGCATGAAGCATGGGAAGTTTTATCCACTCACTGAAGTTGTTACATTTTAAGACTTTGTCCAGATGTATTTCATTGTGATAGGAAGAGAGGGTTTCTATCTAGCTTTGCAAATGTTGGAGAAATTGTTTTTTTTTTCCTACAAATAGCTTCTGCTAATATAACCCAGAAATAAAATTTCAGAGGAAAAAATGTTCATTTCTCTGTTCTAATTATAGCTGTTTCTAAAATGAGAATTTTCTGTAAGCCTTTTAATCAAACTAAATGTCACCACTAGGGTTTTTTTGTGGATTTGAAAGGAACAAATGAATACTGGTGTTGTACGAGAAGATTATGTTTTCAAACAAAAAAAAACATGATTTGTTTTCATAAAATTTACTTATGATGAGACACTTGGGTTCCAGCCTCTTTGGAAAATGGGTTTATCTTATAGGGCTGCTTAAGAAGTACTCTTAGTCCCTGTCTTTGATGACTTCTTGTTCAGCCATTTATTCCAAGGGAAAAATTTGCTTGTACAGTTAATGCAACTGAGATGCTGACCCATCAAATAATCCTTTCAGCTGCTGTCCTCAGAAGTCTCAAAATATCCACACTTTGCATTTGGCACTGCATTCACCAAGCAGGCCTTTATACTCCCAGGTATCACAGATGTTTTCTCTGAAATATTTTCCTAATAGATTTCCATGGCACAGGGGAATGTAAATTTCTGTTTTGTTAGTTCTTAATGCACTTCTCCGCTTCAGGTAAGAGCTACCTCTCAGTCCCTCTGCTGAGAGATGCTTCCTCTTTATTTTGCATCTCCTTAGCTCATTTGATTCTTTTGTGCTGCTGTTTGCAGGTGAGATTTGTCTTGCAGGTTTTTTTTCTGAAATTTGAAGGGGTGATGCCCTATAGTACAGATTATGAAAACAGGGAGTCTGATGGTGCCCTAAAATTTTTGGGGCTCCTTGCTGAAGTTCACACTATTTTCTCTTAGACCTTTACAAATTTTGAGTATCGTGATTGCTCAGAACAACCATGATAAGAGCCCTTAAATGTAGTGATGCTGAGCCTGAGAATTTCTCAAGAACTTCTGAATCTAAGCCTGAAGTTGCAGTAAAATGTGACGTTGCTCTGAGGTATTGTCTTTGCATACTGGAAAAAAGTGACTTCTACATCCATGAAAAATGCCAGCTTTGACTCCAGGCCTGAGAAACAGCTTTCAGAACATCTTGCACAATAAAACTCTGTCCCTGAAATGGTGAACAGTACTGAGAGGTGCTAATGCTACCTGAGATCTGTGCGTGCTGTTCTTTCTTTGTTCTAATGAATAAAGGCCCAGATAAAAATCCAGTGTTCTGTTCCATGTTGACAGGTGAAATGCCAGACTGCCTCTCTGAATTTCAGCCCTGGAAAATCCCAAAACTGATTTTAGTGTTCTGAGTATAGAAAATGTTACATGGCATAGTCAGTTTTTTGAGAAACTTGATGCTTTTGATGCTTTCTGTCACAGCCTTACTTTGCCATAATACTGATTTGGTTACTTGCCATAATCTAGGTATGTTTTTATGAAATAGATTTTATAACCTTAATTTAAAACATCTCTAAGATTTTGTAATTGAACATGAGAAAGACTTCCTTCTAGTCTAGTAGTTCAGAACGGGAAAGTAAGTTTAACAATACATTTTTAAATGTTTTGACAAATGAAATTTAAGAAAGCACAAAGACTACAGGAACAATATTGTTAGTGCAGGAAAAATTGCAAAACAGATAAATTCAGTTTTGGTTAGACTCTTTCATTGAAAAACATCTTCTGTTGCTCACTTCTATGATAGCCTTTTCTGCTGAAGTAGTTAAAAACACAAAAAAAAACCTCAAACAAAAGCCAAGCAAATAAAACCCCCACCTCTGAAAAAAGCTTCACCTCTTAAATTCCTAGATGCTATTACCACACTTTTTAATGAAAATACTTCTTAACCTTATTACCCTTAGATTTTTGCTGATGTGTTGAGTTCCTGGTAAAAGTTTGCTTTTTATTTTGCCATTGCAATTTAAAATTCTCTCGGATTCCTCTGTAGCAGCCCAGTGAAGCAAAGGCCCCTTTGGCTTGTGAGCCTCCCAGCTGGATTCTGCCACAGTGCCAGGGGCTAAAAGTACTGGTGAGACTTTCCTAGATTTGAAACACAGCTTTTGTCATTTCAGTAGCCAGAGTACAGGATGACTCCAGTGAGGAGAAGCTTTTAATACTGGAAGAAAGTGACTGACTTGAGTGTAGTAATCCACGGGGAGTTGTATCCAAGAGAAATCTGTATTGCAGCTCAGTCTTTTGCTTTGTAAATCAGTTCTAATATGCAGCTTAACCTTTGTGTCATTGATTCATTTTTCCTTTCAGTGATCAAGATGAGATTCCTGTAATCTTTTTAGGTAATGTAGCTTTTGTATATCAGCATCTAGCACTCAGTTCTGGTGAGCCAACTTGCCCTATTTTTTTTTTTAATTCCTTTGCATCTTCTCAAAAACTGAGTCACCTTGACTGGGTAAATATTTTAAGCCAGTTAAAACTGCATCAAAGTCCTCAAAGGCAGAGTCCTGTTTGGGCTTCAAAACCTTCTGCAGAATTGCCCTGAGACACTAATACAAAACTCTGTTGTTGTTCCCCAGGAAATTTACTGTGCTTGTTGCCTTAGTTGGTCTTTGAACATTTTCCAAGTCTAGCCAAGACAGGCAAATTATCTTAAAGATTATGAATGGTTAAAGATTAAAAATGGTTAGACAGAGGAAAAAAGGCCTTACATGCTCCCATACTGAGAAAAAAGGTATTATGACCTATTTCTCTGTGAGGAGGCAAAAAACCCCTCCAAAAAGCTGTACAGGAGAGAGCCAGTGGAAATCAGGCTCCAGTTGGGTCGCTGCTTACCAGACTACTCCAGTGTTTTCCTCACTCAGTTCATGTTAACAGGAGACTTCTCCTCCAGACCCTGTTTAGTTAGATTTACAAGTCTGCTAAGATAATGTGTGCAAAGTGCTTTAAGAAGGCCTTCAAAAGCACTGCTCAAATAGAAGCATTCCAGGTAATCTTACAAAGCTAGTAAGTGTTTGATGTGCTAGCAACATCAGAAAATGCAGAATTGTCCTGTTGTAAGTAGAAGTTGAATTTTTTTTATCAAGAAGTTTCTTTGAATTTAAAATCAACTAATTTAAGTGGGATAGTGCAGAATCACATAGGAGTAGAATTCAAACAAGGAAATTTAAAATTGTGGCTTAGTTGATCCCAGAACATTGTTAATCATTATTGAAGGCAATGCCAGGTCCAAGTCTTAGCACAGGGCACAAGTTGCTGTTCTCATTTGGTGGGTGAAGTATTTTGTATTTCTAGAATGACTTGCATATTTGTACTGGCTGTGGTCAAATAAATTACTTGTTAGCTTTTAATCTGCAATAGGAGGATCCAGTTCTTTTGGTTTGACTTTCTTTGAGAACTGCATTCAGGGCCTAACTTCTTCAGAAATATTTCAGGATATATAAGGATATATATCAGAGCAATTTGATTTTATTCCTTAAATTGGCTTCAGCAAGAACTAAGTTGTCTTTTACATAGATTTGGAGGTAGTTTTGTGTTATTTAAGTTAATGGAAATTGGTCCGTAGTATTTTTCCTCAGTTATACTAATTTTATCAAACATCTGTTAAAGCCAGTTGTTTTCAGAGGGGCTGTTGATGCTGTGTTTGTAGGTTCTTGTGCTCACCTGACACAGCCCCACTGAAAACCAGTGGGATAGAATGAACCAGTGAGAGGCTGGTTCCAGGAGGTGCCTTGCAGCAGGCATCCTGCCAGTCCTGGTGCTGCCAAGCCTGTTGAAATTTACTGCAATTTGGGAAACTTTGGAGCTTTATTTTAGGAATAGTTCTATTCCTCAGACAAGTTCTGTATCCTTGAGAATGCCATTAGAAATTTGGTTACCAGCTTTGCCTTTGCTTGCCTTCTTAACCAGCTTGGCTGGTCTTATCTACTTGGGATTAGAGTAACCCATCCTACCTGCTTGTATTCTTGCAGTGCACTTTTCAAACAGCAGCAGCTTTTCAGGAATACATTGGTTTTCTAAACAGATTGTCAGATGAAACAGTGCCTCTCTGTGCCTGTCTTTATTTCCATCTTGAAATTTGTTGTAACTTCTGGTTTGTGCCAAGTAATCCTCTTCCCTTGTCTCCAAGGGATAGTGCTTCAAATAAAGCAACCCAAGTTAAAAAAAAAAAACAAAAAAAACCCCCCAAAAACTAAGGACAAAAATTGGATTTGATGAGTGAGTTGCAGATTTACAGTCCAGGATGGGGTACTGGAGTCAGTGGCAATGCAAGTATCGAATCCATTGCAAGGCTGTGTCAGCAGTTCCTTCTGGCTGACTCTTTCCTAAGCTGATCACAGCAGAATAAGCAAATACAAACAGCCTGCCTTCATGAGAAGTGAAGCAAGATTAATTCTTCTCTTCTATAATTGTGGTGTGTTCTTATAAATCTCTTAATCTCACAGTTTTCAAGAGCTCAATCTCCTGCTTTATTCATCTGCTGCTCAGGGTTGTAGCAGTAAGCTAGCCATTAGGAAACTCCTGTAAAAAGTGCCCTGGGAGTGTGGGATGGGAAGCAGTTGCCTGCAGCTTACCCAGTGGGCAAGAGGTGCTGTAATATTTTTGATTGTGCACCTTGTCATGCCTCTGTGTATTACTGCAATCCAGTCAGCAAGCCTGAGCTGCTCCCAGGACTGTGCTTGGCAGTAAGGCTGATTTTTCTGATGAATATTGATGGTTCATTATGTAATGTCAGAAGCTATACATGTGGAATTGTCAGATGCAAGAAATGCTCTAGCAATTCAACAGCTTTTAAAATGGTTGTTTCATGTCTGTATTTACCTTTAACAGATCTGGAGTTTTCAGAGGATGCATCTGGTGTGCATGAAGGCAATAAGAAATCCACAAATAAACAAGGTGATAAATCTAAGGAAAACACCAGGAAGATTTTTAGTGGGCCAAAGCGGGTGAGTAATAATGCTGAGACCAATACAAAGTTCTTATTTTACTGAACTCCTCACTATTGATGTTTCTTCTTAGATATGCAACAGGGCTTTTGAAATCATATGTTGGCCTTTAATATTATTTCTGGAAAAGTGAAATATTCAAGTGCAATACTTTTGTATTTATTACTGGAAGGTTCACTTTTCAGGTTCACATTACTGCTATGGAGAACCAGACTTGTAATGTAGATGCATTCCTTGGAGATATTTAAAAAAAAAGCATCAGTAAATTCTGTGTATTTTACTTAGTGGTTTGTTTGTGTTTGGGGGGGGGGGGGTTCTTTTGTTCTCTTTTGTTTGCTCTCCCAAGAAATACCTATCATAATATAGGATAGAACTTTTCTTAAAACTTCAAACTGGGCATTGAAATAGTCTTTATAAGGATAAGTGCATTTATAGCATTTGGTATAGTGAGATTTTCTTTTAGTTGGAAAAAAAAAGTAACCTCCAATCCCATGCCAGTCTTGCCCAACTGTGTAATATTCAGTATGAATTTGCCCTTTCACAGCATGAAAAGAGCTTATTCATTTTCTTGATCTTACAGAAACGTGGTTTATCTGTCACTATGGGTACTCAGCATTTTGAGGTTTTTAAAAATGAGCATACAGCAAAAATGGAGTGTAGCCACCAGGTAAAAGTTTGCAATAGGGGGATCCATGTAATCTCCATTAAATGAAGCTTTTATGACCCTAATGTCCAGGACAAACATTTCCAATGCTTAAGGACTTCTCATGAGCTTTTTGCATAACTTGTTTTTGTTACCTGGTGGCAGCAGTCCCTGTCTCACCATCATTGCAATCCCCAACTGCTCTAGGAGGAGAAAGAGGGAAATGAACTTGTATTTCTGCTTTCCCTTGGAGTTCCATAGGTTTTGCAAGACCTGGCAGTTGCATGGTATTATAGAAACTGTCTTTTATGTGTGTTCAGAATGTGCTCGTGAGTCCAGCAGTTCAAAGAAGTTTTTAAAATTATTTTTTCTAAGAAATCCTAATAATTCCTCATGAAGGTAACTAATTACATGTGTTATATGATAGTTTCACCGAAGTAATTTTTAAAGATGCTTTGTTTTTTGGTCTTCCAGAACCAGAAGATTTATTATCTCCCCAGTTGTGTTGTCGTATATCAATTTTTCATTAAAAAAAAGGATTTGTGGGTGGAGAAAGGATGACAAATTTCGTTTAGCTCTTAAAACATGCTGGGGAGTATTTTCATGTGGGAGGATATGTGACCAGTAGGTCCTGTCAGTTGTGATGCCCTTTGAAAAGGAAGTGTCACTTGTTGCTTTGAATTTGGACAGAATGAGAAGCTCCTCCCTCCACAGTTTGAGGTCAGATAAGTGAGGAGGGTGTTTCCACAACTGAAATAGTATTTCTTGGAGATGGGAGTTCCTCAGCTTCTGCTGATTAAATAATCATTTTTAAAAATTCAGCTTCTTATCAGTGAACATGCTACAGTACAATGAGAAACAGAAGTACAGGAAGTGCAAATTTGACTGTAACTTTTTCAGTTATATATTTTAACAGCATAAAACAGTGTGGGTGTTCTGCTAAATACTGGAAGGTTTTAAATTTGAATATTTAAATGCCACAAATATTATTCTGTAATTGCATTTAATGTGTTTCTTGTTTAATTTTTATTCTTTAAATCTCTGAGATTTTATGTGAAAATGGTTCTAATTAATTTTGAATGTATATATCATGAAATTATGGGGTCAGGAATAAGCCTTACAGCAATATCATACTATAAGAAAGAATGGTATCAACTCTAGAAAATTCTCAGTTGGGGATACATTTTATTCACGTGGGAAAGTTGAGAATGAAACAGCTTTTTTGACCCTGTCGTGATATAATGGACCTAGAAGTAGATGTTGCTGTAATGGAGATTCAGATTTTAAACTTCAGTGTTCTCTAATCATATGGCTGTTACATGGAGTTACTAAAAAGCTTGTAAGGCTTGTTCTGATGGTAATTAGAGCTGCTATAATTATCTTCCTAAAATATAGATATAGACTCTTTATCTTAGTTGTTTCTTAAGGGAATTCTCATTCTGGGAATGGAAAAAATAACTAAAAGTATTAACCTGGTGATAATAACTAATGATCTTCAAAAAGAATTCTCTGGAACTACTTCGCTGTCTCAGTACCATTTATTTTTTCTTGTAGGAACTAGCAGACACAGTATGAAATATTTTCTGATTTTTCAGAGCTGTGGCATCACATTGAGCTGCCAAGAAAAAAGCTCTGTTACTCAGGAAGCAGCAGGTGCTATCATTAAATTTCAGCAGATGCAGAAAGCTCAAGTATTTTTTCCAGTCTGTATTCAGGAGGTCTGTCACCCACATTTGTAGTTTTGAAAACTTGATCATTGTCTCCTAATGCTAAACTCCAGTTCTTGAAACGTTGAGTGCAATAAAATATTACTGGCATCATTGCCTTTGTGAATAACAGTGGTTCTAAACACTGCTTTTACTGTAAGGACTGAAACCACTGCCTGGTTGCAGTAGCCAAGGACATTGATAGGTGAGTAAAGTCTCAACCAGAGCCATGCTTTTAAGTGAATTAAACCTCTTTATCCTGAGCCTGAATTATAGGGGGAGTGTTACATTCCATAGCAACATAATTAAGTACTTACAGTACATAAATATTGGCATTGCTTGAGTTGCAAATTATGGGTGTGAAGCGTACATGAGTAACATCTGCAGAAGTTTGTTTGCAACTGTTTACAATTTTAATTCAACTGGTTGGGTAACTCATGCTCTAGCATGTCAGTTTGGGAGCTCTGGATACACCCACCTGCTGGCCCCTTTGAGCTTAGTTCCCTTCTACAGATGAAACTAATTCTCCATTAGCAGGCAAACCCAATAGAGGAGACAAGAAATTTTTTGTTGCTGTGGTCCAAATCTACTGAGACCAAAGACTTGAAAACAGGCAGCATAAAAATTCTTTCCTGACATTTCTTGCTCCTGCTGCTTTCACAACAGATTTTAGCTAGAGTCAGCAAATGAAGAGAAACAGTTTTTGTAGGAATACTCTGGAACACTTTCCTGTGGTCTTATGCAAAATATGTCTCTAAATAGGAATCTGAAAAAAGCCAACTTAAAAGTGTAAGGTAAGGAGGGCTAGTTTATCCCCAAACTTAACCTTTTGATCTATCAGCCCTATAAATGAGTGATTATACTTAGTGTTTTGTGTCAGTTCAGTGTCTGTGTTGTCCAGCATGTGACTAGAGACCACCAAGTCCTCTGAACAGCACATTTTCTGGGATGGCCCCTCTGCTCTTAAACTCAAAATGTATAATGAATGATAATGAGTGCAGCTCAGTGCTGATCCTAGTTCTGCCTGTGGCCATAGGAAGCCAACCTAGACATGGTGAATACTGATTACCTTTGAATATTTCAAGGTAAGATTTTAGATAGAGTTGCAAATCATAGTTAAAAGGTATGGGAGCCTTTCAGTTTGAGGGGCCTGGGAGGGGGCAGAAACTATAATCTTTCTGTTACTGCTCTTCAGGGCTGCTGAGGCATGTGGGAACTTAAAGAGCTGCACGAAGGAGGCAGAGGAGGTATAACAGGAAAAAAAGCACTGACTCTCTCAAGTTGGCACAACTGGAAGCAGACTCAGTCTTATGTTTTCTCAAAGTAGCATGAAATTTCAATTAGATGAGTGCTTTATCAGGATTTTTTCCCTATGCCTTAGAGTAGGTCAATTTTAGAAACAAGTCCTTTGGAATTAGTTTCTTAGATGTTGATACCTTTTACAGTGGGTATATTTTATAAAGCTTCCGTGCTACTATAGAATGCAATTTTAGCACATATGAAACACTGAAAATTTTCTGAGAGTTGGAAATGTGTTTTTTATGATTGGTAAGATGAGGAACAAAGTGCTCAGAGTATGGTCAGTCTATGTTGGTGAATCATGGACTACTGATCAAGCTAAAAACTAACACGCAGGCTAATTCATTGCTTAATGACTTGTGACTCCAGTTAAAAAGGGCATGTTTCAATTAAATATTCACTTTTGCAATGAAAATTTATTGTTTTTAAATTACTTGAAGCTAGCTTAAATTTTTTCTTATTCTTACATTGCTATAGGAGAAATGTCTTTAAATTTCACTAAGTTGTAATCTTAGCCCTAGAAAACCTGTCTGACTTGCAACTGAGTACACATTCCCACATGTACCCAGTGAATGGGGATATATCAGTGGGCTGTTTCTTTTCTTCTTGTTGTGCACATATTGGCTTGTACAGGAAAAGGTATGGAAAAACCTCTTTGCCACCAGCTTGTTCATGGTGTTTCCTTTGGCCCATTCAAATACTGGACCACAGAGTTTTCTGTTTATGCTGGTTTTGGCTGGAATACAGTTAATTTTCTTCAGATGAGCTCTTACAGGGCTGTTTTGGGTTTGTGCTGAGAACACTATTGGTAGTGCTAGGATGTTTTTGTTATTGCTGAGCAACACTTAGAGCCAAGGCCTTTTCTGCTCCTCATCCCACCCTGCCAGGCAGGAGGCTGGGGGTTTGTAGGGGACACAGTGACCTAAGTGGTATTCCATACCATATGACAATGTGCTCAGCAATATAAAAATCTGGAGGAGGAGGAAGGGGGACACACACCTTTGGAGTGATGGCCTTTGTCTTTCCAAGTAGCTGTTACACCAGATGGAGCCTTGCTTTCCTGGGAATGGCTGAAAAACTGTATGCCCACATGAAGTGGTGGATGAATTCCTTGTTCTGTTTTGCTTGCATTCATGGCTTTTGCTTTCCCTGTGTAACTGTCTTTATTTCTTTGTGTTTTCTCACTTCTACCCTTTGGATTCTCCCCCATCCCACTGGGGGTGAGTGAGCAAGGAGGTGGGTGGGGCTTAGTTGCCAGCTGGGATAAAATCACAGCAGTCCTTTTTGGCAGCTGACATGAGGCTCAGTGGGTTTGAGATAGTGACAGATTTGATTGGGATGTGCTAGATCAAGCTGATAGCTGTTAGTGCATTTTAGCTGTTAATTGACAGGTGTCTGCCTGCCATGGGGCCCCCTTGCCTCACTGTGTGGCATGGCATTTGGCTTTCACTGCTTGCTGTGCCTGGGAACATTTTGGTAACAGTGCTTTTTTAAAGTGCTGTTAAAGTTTAGTATGCTAAAGTGGTATTGCTTGAAAGTTCCTCCACTAGTGTGGACTGCGTTTGCCATGAAAAGCTGAGATCTTCTTGGATTTACAAAAAAAGCCACAGTCCCAAACCCAACAAAGCCCCATCTACTGTAAGGACTGAAAGAGGCAAAAAATACTTACAGAAGCATGTGGTTATGCTGCTCTTGTTCTCCCTTTGCTTGACCAGCTCCCTCCTGTTTCCCTGTGCCTTCAGTTTCCCAATGTTGTGTATTACTCTAAAATTAACTCACTAAAAAGGAAACATTTAACATAAATCTTAGTCCAGTTTACAGAGAGACTCTAAACTATTCTATCTATTCAGCTGGGGGGACCCAAGAAGAGAAATTAACTCCTCTTAACCTGGTTAAGTCAACACTGCAACTGAGAAATGCTCACTAAACACAGCAGCGTTAGCAGGATTCCATGCAGCACTTTGATCAAGTGATGTTAGCAGGGTTAGTCATGACAGAAGTGTTGAATATGTGAATGAAAGCATGGCTGAATTCAGACATGGCTTAGCCAACAGACTGCTGCTTAACCTTGTATGCAAGAGGAAAACTTGAGCCAGTCATAACCCTGTAACTATTGCTTTTCATATTTTAGTAAGTTTTAGGAATGACTTCTGTACCCAACAAAGTACAGAAATGTGTGCAAGATTTCCAAGTGTGGTCTTTGGACAGGTAAGTTGGAAGGACATGTTAAATCAATACTGTGAAAAGAGCACTTATTTCCAACTACCAAGTGCTGAACCAGGAAGAAATTTTCTTTTTTTCTTTTGTGTTATTTCAGTCTAATCTGCAACTAGTCCTTAGTTCATTATTGAAATGCATCTTTTTTTGTCCTATAGCCAGGTTTTTTTCCATGAGGAGGTCAATTTCATAATGGAAAATAAAATACTCCTGTTATAAGGTTAGGCAGTGTCAGAAACTGTCAATACTTGAAAAAAAACTTAGACATGAGCCTTTATTTCTGCTAGCATTTGTTGTAATACATGTTTTAAGGGTATAAGAGATTTTTTACAGTTTGATGGGAGCTTTCTCCACTGGTGTTTCATGCTGACTGGAAGGAGCTATAAATATCAGTTAGAAACAAATCCTGGCTCTAAGTAAACTAGAAGTTCAAAATGAAAAGCTTATACCTCGTCTTTGAAAGTATTTTGAAATTGGAGAAGTACGAACCCGTGCCCGCTCTGGGCTGGCTGTGTAATCTTAGGGCTAATGTGACAATGACGTGTGTGTGGGAGGGGACAGAAACTGGGCTGCACTGTGGTCTGTAGTTTTCCACTTAGCTTGTGTTGTACTGTGCAGCAGATGTTTATCAGGCATCCTGCGAGTAACGTTTCTTTTTGCTGGCCTGCAAACGAATCAGCATTTCGCCAAATCAGATTTTTAAAGATTTTTCTTTGTTCCTTAATTTTTAAGTTTTAGAGTATGTGAACGTTAGTCTACCTTAAGTGCATAAACCTGTGTGATTTTGCTTAATTACTTTTCCATAGCTTAGTTCAAATAAATAGTTCTGAAAAAGCAGCAGAGGAATCATAATTGAAAAGTTTTGCTATCAGTCACAGCCCTTTCTATATATATAATGGTAGAATCAGAGTAGACTGTTCAGGGCTCATTTTAAAAAGAACTGCTTGTCTTCATCTTGCATAACCTTTAGTTAAAGTGTGTCCTACCCTAAGGATGAACAGTTATAATAAAGCTTTTTTTCAGTGATAATAAACTGCTGATAACCATGCACATTGAGCTACTCTTTGCATTCTAATTTAGAAAGTCGAAATTGCTTGTTTTTAGGAGGAAAGATTGTTAATTGGCATAAGCTGTTTTGACTCCATTGAGGAGTCAAGCTGAATTTGGGCAATTTAAATACTCTGTACTAAGCCCAGTCTGTCTTTCAGCAGGCTGACAAACATTTCTGGGCAGAGCTGACAACCTGTGACTGCCTGTTGCTGCTTCTGCAGTGCATTCCTTTCATTTGCTCGTTGGTGCTTCTGGCAGATTGGCTCCCCAGTCCTGAACTGAAGCGGTTTTTGTGGGTTTTTTTTTTGTCCAAATACATTTTGTTGGAATGATAAACAAGAGATGAGCTATTGTAAGTTCCAGCCAGTTATAATCAGCTTGTCTATTGTAGGGAATTTTGATATATTGCTGGAATAAAAATAAATTTTAAAAATAATATAAAAGGTGAGAATAAATCTGTTCAATAGCTGATTTGTTAGAAACCAAAGCCTCATATTAACACTGTAATTTTGCCTAACATTTGCAAAACCAAATTCTTCTGTAAGCATATTTATTTAATACTGGCTTCCAAGTGCTTACCATTTAGTGACTTTTTTATTATTATTAATGTAAATAGACCAAAACCAATTCTTAATGTGTAAGTTACTAAGCAGGATACTAGTCAGGGCTGGCAGGTTTTTAGATTACTCACCTAAATTGAAGAGTGAGGTAGCTGCTGTAATTTACTGAATTAAGTTGGGATTTAGCGCCTCAAAGCCATCCTGGACTGAAAGCAAATGTCAGGATTTGGTCTTCTCACAAAGATAATCATTTGATGCTGATAAAAGTTTTCTTCTCGCTCCTTCATATTAAACCATGGTGAAGAGGGTGTTCTGGTAGATGCTAAGCTGGGATCGTTCTGGGTAGAAGTTGTTCCACAAGTGTCCTCCATACGCAGCTGCTGGGTAGAACTGTGGGAACAGCATTCTTGGAAATGCCTCTTTTCTAGGTGGTGTCAACAGAAATATTAGCAGCTTTGTCTGAGAAGGGTTGGGATGCAAAGTGAACATAAAATGCTAAGTCCTCATAGAGGCAAGAGGAACAAATGAAAAATATGCATGGAAATCCTTCTCCCCCTGTGCACACTTAGGCTTTTTGGGAAATAGAAAAATCAAGTTGAATGGAAAATGTTTAATGTCACGGTGGAAACGTGGCATTTTATACTTCTAGTTCCTACTGGTATTAACTCTAAGGCTAGAAGCAAAGATTGATTAAAATATTTTTCAAACTAGATTCTTTCTTGCATCCTCATATTCCCTGCAAAAAAACACAGACACATCAGTTTTGTAGTTCCCGTAATTAACTTAATGTTTTAGTAAATTGGCAATGCAGGGTAGTCATGTAGGATAAATGTTACATTGCACAAGGTCTCCTGTAGGAAGTTCTAAAATGAGAAAAGTTCTCAAAGGAATTAAAATACACCAGTTTCATTTGCTAGTGGGAGCTTGATTTATATGCAGATGAATATGAAAAATTGTCTTCACAGCTCCTGTGTACTGTGTGAGCATGGCTGGTTCACTCAGCTCTGTCTGAGACTTGATGTGCATTCAATAATTGCACCATGAGATGCGAGCATATCCTGAGGGGAAAATTGGTGATGTTGAGAGCCCAGTGTCCTTGTTAGACCCATTTCAAAGCTTTTACTTTGAATTGGCTTTGTTTAGACCTGGTGTAGGCAGTGCCTGGTGACAGGTGGCATGAGGTAGGTGCTCTCTGGAGGTGCAGCTGAAGTCTGATGGCACTGGGAAGTGGTCAGGTCAGCATCCTCAGACTCAGTGATGCAAACCCCAGAGCTGGAACTGAGCACATCTGGGACATTTATTTGAACAGTGTTTTTTACTGAGCCAAATGGAAACGTTTCTGGGGATGTATGCACACCTCAGCTGTATCACCTCTGGAACTTGATTGCAGTCACTATTTTGTAAGGCTTTCCTTTTGGTAGATTGATACACTTTGAGTAGATTAGGATTAACAGGAGGAGGGGAAGGGGGACGCGTGTCTGTGTTGACCTGCTTCTCTCTGCCTTTCCCGCTCTGCCAAGAGAGCAGGGAATTTTTTGAGCAGTTTGTGCTGGGAAGTGCTTGTGCCAGGGTGTTCCTTGAACTGCAGGTTTTTCTTTTCTCTTGAGCAAAGCATTTTGTTTCCAGTATTGTGGTGATACATCTGAACTATTGTACCCTGTCCCTTTTAATTAGACTTATTGAAGGTTTCAGGCCAAAATAGTTATGATAAGTCTATGGCTTCTGCTTCTAAGCTGACCTTTGAATACACTCAGCATAGGCAGCATAAAGAACATCATTGGCTATTTCTGTTAATGAATCTCATTTCTTAGATTGTCCTGTTTCTTAAGTTCTGTTTTCATGCTTCACTTGGGTGTTTGACCCATCATCTTGCTGTGCCCTGTGGGTCTCCTCCTGAGCTTTAAGGAAGAAGAAGCATTTTGCAGATCGTCAGAAGTTTGATGCAAAAAAAAGCTTCAGTGACATTTTTTCCCTTGTTCCTTGTGTTGTCTAATACTGTTAAACTTTGTCTGACTAACAGCTTGTAGTTGTCTGGCTATGTGTGTGCATAATGTCTTTTGTGTTTAAATGGAATAGCACCTCACAATTAAGTGATCCCTGGCAGTGGTTTTTTGGCACTAATCTGCTACTTTGATCCAAGTAGTGGAGATGATCCAAGTAATGGAGATGGAGTTCAGATTTTGAACACTGCAAAATCAGCTTGATGCTGGTTTTAAACTACTATTGGAAACTGCTGTCTTCTCTGAAGTCCAAATTAACTTTTTTTCTGTTCTCTAGCATGGCTCAGCTTGTGCTGAATTGATACTCCATCTTCCTGTTTTGAGGTGTGATTCCTTTTTCATTGCTCTGAGTGATGTTCATTCCTTTCCCTTTTCAAAAGGAACAGTCCATTATGAATATTTCTGTGCTTTATAACATGCTTGTTACCTTTCTCCTGTTCAAAGTGAGACATGCAGGACAGGATAGTACTTTTAATGATGATGAATACAGAGTGGTAGCTCATATTTTGTTTACTGGGGTTTTTTTTTGAACTTGTAGTTTTGACAAGCATCTGGCATACAGTGTTACTGAATGCCTTTCAGATATAAATAATTCATTTATCAGGATATCTGCTGAAAATAGTCTTGAGTTTTCTTTTGCCCTTGTCTTCTACCTTGGAAAGCAGTCTTGCCTGCAAATAGATGCTCTTCCTTGTTTTGCTAGTATTTTCTGTGTGACTCGTGTCCCTGGCTCTTATTTTCTGCAATTCTGACATCTGTGAATGGCAGGCAGTGCTGCATCAGTATGTGCATAGTGCCAGCTCTTGAAAATTTCAGCTTTGAGGCTTTCAGGAATGGGAGGTTAAGCATGACCCATAGATAATGCCATTTGGAGATGTTCTTATAAAAGAGACAGCTCTGTGCATTTTATAAAATCCCTGGCATTAGTCCTGGTTTTGTATCTGCACTCACCCCCCCAGAAGCACATGCAGAGTCCCACAGTACCATATGCCTTATGCCCACTCTGGAATATTTGCAGTCTTTCAGACATGTGTCTCTGTGAGCAGCTGTCAGTTCTAGATGTACAGAAAAAGGAAACTCTTCTGCTATTCAGCAGAAGCTCTTACAGCTGATTAATATTGCAGAACTTATTTGCCTTAAGAGCACAGAATTCAAAGGAATGATGTACTTCCACTTGCATCTATTCCAAGTTAGTTTTGAGAGAAGGAATTATTAAAGAAAAGTCTGTGTTATTTGAATAATTGCAAGGTTTTCTTGTCTTTAAGGGAAAGTTTCTTAAATTATTGCTGCTTAAATACCATTTTTGCTTGTTTAGGGAAGCTTGTTATCGCAGGCATTTGAGTTGCCTTTTAAAAAAACACCCCAAAACCAAACAAACCAACCTCTTTGCTTTTGTGATCAAGCCCTTCTGAAAAGTCTTTCTTCACTAGCATTCATTTGATCTTTGATACTTTCCCTGGCTTCAGTTCTGTCACACAGCAATCCAAAGCAAGTCCACACAGTGCTCACTGCTTGATCGGTATTGGTGCAGTTTCTTTGCGCTTGATCTGGAAATTCATCCTAACTCTGTGCTGCAAGGGAAAATGGGAAGGTTGCTTTAAGAGGTTTAGTTGGAAAGGAGGGACGTATTTGCTATGTTGAAGTCCACCTGAGTTGTAAGAGAGGCTCCAAAGTCTCTGCCTAATGTGTTAGAGCTGATTAGAGCATATTTCTTTTGAAAGTGGTGTTGGATATTTGCAGGTGTGTTCTGGTGGACCAGCTGTCTGCAGGCAGTGTGAGAATGACCAGATACCAAGTGGCAGGGTGTCTAAGGAAATACTGCTGGGAAGGTATGGAATCACAGGCCAATCACTTGTTTAGATCTTTTCTGATTTGAAGTGGAAGATCCTACAAGGAATGGTCACTAAAACTACCCTTCCATAGGTATTTGAGATTTTAAGGGTTACTATTTCCAGCTGCGCTTCAGGCACTGTTACAAGAGAGCTATTAAATGCAGATGTCCTCGTTTCTTAGAACAGGCATTTATTGGTGACATTGCTTGTTTTCTTATGTAAAATGTAGCCGTTTTCCTCTATTGCTCTAGTAATGGTTAAGTTGTAAACTGCCATGTCACAAAACACTTTGGGATGCCCTAGCTTTTGATTTAGTACGAATTAAGGGAGATGGGAGAAGAAAAGCCCATTTTTGACTGTTAAACAAAAAGCATACCATCTTTGGAAGCCTGTGAGCCCTGGGTATTTAGAAGGAATTTGCTTTTATCTGTTTGTCCTGCCGCACCCTTTCCTATGCATCAGCTGTTGCTCTCTGCTGAGGAGGACTCACTAATGCTGTGTGGCCCTTCTGATTGCACTGCCACAGCTGCCTGTGTGCTTTGTTGTAACTCCCTCTCAGGCACTGAATGTGCTTCCTGTGCGCTGGGCCTCCTTCCCCTGCGTGTGTGTGCACAGCAGAGGTGCTGGATTTGGAAGAACCGAGGAGGCTGTGGGTGCTTCTGTGGTGTGGTCAGCAAGGGACCGGCCCAGCTGCTGCCTTGCCAGGACAGGCTCAAACCCAACCTGGCTCTGCCCCCCTGTGCCTGCCAGGGGCTGTGTTTGGCTCCTGGCGGAGCACAAGGCCTGAAGGAAAAGGAGCACACAGGTGGGGGGCACAGGCAGGGAATTTCACCCCAGACCAGTCTGATTCTATAAAATGCTGTACCATGTGTGTTCCTTAGCAGAGTGTGTTGCTTCCTTCAATTATCCTGTATACCAGGATAGGGCACCCTCTCTTGCCAGTCTTAAATATGCACTAAATGAAGTGTGGAGCAATTGTGAGCAATTCAAGAAACAGAAACACTCAGTGTTTCTTTTCCATTGCAGATATCTGTGAAACTTGCATCTTTCTTGATTAAAAAAAAATAATTTGTTTTTAAATTGCCCTTCCTTTGTTCATTGGGGACCCTGAGTCAGATTCCAGGTAAATATTTGCTGCTTGGAAAGGTATAGGAGAAAAGAGAGTTAACATCTGGACCATTTTCTAACCTTTTTTCAAATAGGGATCCATATGACTCTTTCTTCCTATTTGTGGGCCCAGATGTCCTCCTGTAACTGAAGTATGCTGAACATGAAACTGGTTTCTCAGTTAAACTTTTTGAGTTGAACCAGATACTGTCTAAAAGAGCTTCCTTGCAAAACTGATGAAGCTTAAGATAATAACCACTGTGTACATGTTGATGAATGGTACATGAGCGCTGCTTTAGGAACATAATTTAACAATCCAGATTTCTCATGACCACTCAAAGGCACACTCAAGGGGGGAAAGAGGCTTTTCTGTTGTCTGGAGACTGGAATGGTTTCGTGCTTTGGGGCTCTGAAAACTCTTAGCTGATGCTTTAACCCTGCTAATATTCCTTGAAATTTTGTTCAGTAGGGCTTTGTCTTGTGAAGAATGGAAGGATGCAGCACAGTAGGGTTTTACTCTGCAATAATACAGAAACCCTTGACTTAGGGAATTGCCTTTCTAGCTTTTGGCATGCTAGAACCTTGTTGCACTGTGTGGAGTGGTGCTCAGTCCCTGGCTGGTCCTAAGACTTGCCACATGTAGCCCCTCTGGGCTTGAGCTGTATTTGGGTTAAATAGTTAAACATTATATTTTGACAGAAAATGTTTATTTGAAATTCTTTTTTCACATTCAAGATGCTGAGTAACTGCTGTGAGGAAGCAGGTACTTACTCAGTTTACTTGATGCATGGCATGGTGGGAAATGGTGAAAATTGTAATGCTGTGTTAGTCTAGAACAATATTGAGCAAGTAGGTTGATAAACATGAATGCTGGAAATATAATTCTGTCTTTGCTTCTGCTAAGGAGTATTTTGTATTTCCCAAAAATTCAAGGACAGTAAATTTTGATGCATTTTGATTTGCCTTGACACATTTTTAAGCTAGACTAAAAAAAGACTGCCTAATTTATTAATATAGATTAAGGCATTTCGTTTGAGTGTTTTTCTTCCTCCTAGCATCAAAGTCTATATGAGTTCTGCATTTTTGTTTCTAAACCAGTCATATTTCTACTGACATGGTGTTTGCTAACATGTTATTTTCCCTGAGCTGTCAGTTTTTGTCTATAAGAAGGTTGCAGACCTTTTGCCTTTGAATAAGTTGAAGAGATGAGACAACTAAAAAAATTGTTTAAATACATACATATCATGTCTTTTGCCATTTGAGTGGATCCATATGTCTTTAAAACCATCAGAGGCTTCAAAGCCCCTCTGACTTTCCAGTACATGGGATATTGAGAACTTGTGCTGCTGGGAATTCAGCAGGGAAAATGAGGCTTGTTTTCCTTGTTTGGCTACAGTATTGCTACAGTGATTTTGAAGTATATAGTGACTAATGGTAATTTACTTAAGAAATAACTTTTTATTTTTATCTTTTAGTCTCCCACAAAAGCAGTGTATAATGCTAGACACTGGAACCAGCCAGAATCAGAGGCTCTGCCAGCACCACCAGCTTTGAAAACTCCCAGTGTCCCAGTAAGTAGACTGTTGGTTTTTCTCAAGTTTACTAAATCTCCTCTCCAGATTCACTGATTTTTAACTTTTTTTAAATTTTTTTTAAACCCAAGCTCTTGCTATCTGGTAATGTCACAGTAATTCAGAATGAGGTCCACTTTGTGATGTGAGCCATTGGAATTTGATGGAAAGGAAATTGTTAGTGGAAGTACTGTAGAATAGGATCTTTCATAAAGCTTCAGTATAGTTGCAAAAAAATACTTCAAGTTATGTTCCTCAGTGCTGAAGTTAGGCTTTCTAATAATGGACTCCATTCCATTTTCTGAGAGAACTCCCAGGATTAACTTAGTAATGAACACAGAAGTCAGCAACTTGCTGATGAAAAAGAAAAAACTTTAAAAGAGCCTTATCATTTATCTTTCCTTTCTAATGGAGTAGTGCTGATGGCTGACTTGAGTCTTTAGCTACTGTGAAAGAAACACCATTTTCTGTGTACAGTCAGAAATGCTAATACCAACATTTTGGATATCAAAAATACACCAGGGGTGAAAACAGCTCTTGAAATTGTTTGTCCAAAAGTAACTGGTTGTTTTGAGACTCAAATAAATGGTTTTTGAAGTCTTGAGACTCTGGGAATCCAGGGTGTTCAGCTAATATTGCAGAAATTGTTACTGATTATACTAAGAGAGCACTGTACATTGTCAATAAATGTAATTTCATTTGGTGCCTTGCTGATAGTACTGGTCTGAGAACAGAAAATAAGAAAGATAATTTTGCAGTGATAAGTCTTCAGCTTTTGTTGTTGTCACCAGTTTGTAGTTGTTTATTTTTTGTTTCTTTATCTTGATTTTGTTTGTTTGGTTTTTTGTTTGTTTGTTCTGTTTTTTGTTTTTCCCTTCCTTCTTTTTCTCTTTTTTTAATTCTACCCCTGTTTGTGGTGTTCTGGTACTTCTTCCTCTTTGATTTGTGGTTGTTTCTGGTTGCCTCCTCACAGTATTCTGAACAGCCTTCTTTGGATGTTAACTGCACTGCCTGGAAAATGCAGATAACTGAGTTGAAAACAGCCATTTCCACTAGAGTCTGAGGAGAAAGCAGAAATTTCAGCCCTGGGTTTTTACTAAACCCCCTTCTCAATTTAAATTATGTACCTTTGAAGTGAAGGTTTTGTTGCTTACTGAATCTCTTGGTGCTGTTTTTTGTGAAGAACTCTGATAGCTGACTTAAGGGCAGATTTTGTGTGTCTTGTCAGACAGACTTTGGATATGGCTTTTTCAAGCTAGGGAAATGTCTGTTCCATTCATTCAGACAGTCTCTTTTGTCTTCTGTCAGACTTCCACTTTGTATCTGGAACCATCAGAATATTAACTCAGGAATGTGGTAGAGGTTTGGCTGAACAAACCACTGAGGGGAATTTGTATGTGCTGCTCATGTTATGATGTACATCTGAAGTTGCTTCAGACATGGTTTTAAACCATGATTTACATGTGTGTAATACTTCAAAGGTACAATGTAAAAGAGCCTTGAGCCAAATGTTCAGTGGTAGTTCCTGCACATATGATCCTGCCTCTTTAATTTCTGTAGAAATTTCTCACCTGAAGGTTGGGAGAAGTCTGTCTCAGGTGTATGGTGAGAAACTCCCAGCATGCAAACTGCTTATGCCAAGTACTCTCTTAGGGCCTCTCCAAGTGCCCTTGGAGTTTGCTTTGAAGGGGCAGCCATTAACCAAGACTTGGATGGGATCCTTCAGTGGCTCTCCTGTGTTCACTGACTGATAAGATCTGTGCTCCAGTATGTGCTCTAAACCGGTTTTTCAGGGTGGTTTATTTACCATTTCGCCACTGGTGCTTAAGTGAGTGAATACTGAAATGCCACCCTGATAGAGGCAGAATGTAAAGAATACTTCAGTAATATAGCAGCTTCTTTTGGCTTTTATTTTAATTTTGTCTGTCAATGTACAGTGCACAAGAAGGCTTTCTCTCCAGCTCTCCCCTGGAGTAAAAGGTCATGCATCTTCTATGCCTACATGTTAATTTTATTTTTTCAGCCACATTTCTAAAATATTCTCATTTTTCTGTGTAAGGAAGCTAAGTACATGATGTTACTGAGAGATTGAGGGTGTGTAAATGCCCATTGGAATTGGCACTTGTGCATTCAGAATTTGGCATTTGGAGGTCTTTTTCCATATGCCTTGTTTGCTGTAGTTTGTCTTCATATTAGATTTTGTGCCAAAGAAGTAATCTGAAGGTAAGCTGCACTTCAGCTTGTAGTAGCCTCAAACTAATACAACCAAGTAAGTTGAGGAGAAACCTGTAATACTTGCTGGAGTTGTCTGGAAACCTGTCAGTAGGTATTCTAGACCTAACATCAAGTTCTCTCTTCCCTGTAGAACAGGTTCTGCTGTATTTTATGCCATGATATGCTCCTAAAATATTTAGCAGCACAAATAAGAGAATACTAAGAGTGTGTTCTACCTGGTTTGAGGCCTGCTCTGTGCCTCTCAAGGCTCTGTGTGGCTGTTGTTGTGCTGCTACACAATGGGTACTGGTATTCTCCTGCTCCAGGCCAGGTGGAGTTTGGAGTGTGAGGCTGGAGGGTTGGGCAGCAGTGCAGTGTCCTGTGGCAGGCAGGGCCAGAGCAGCTGGCACAGAGCTCTGCAGGCCAGGCCAGGCTGGGCTGAGGCTGGGCTGGCTCAGGGCTCTGCTCCCATCCAGAGCCAGCAGCTGCCTTATAATGCAACCAGCCTGGCTATTCCTGGGAGTGCACAGGGGTAAGAGCTGTCAAAGAGCAACAAATAAGCACTGAATTTGCTTGGTTTACTTACCCTGAAGCTTAAGGAACTAATATAAAGGACATTTTATTCTTCCACTGGTTTTAGTTTCAGAATTCCACTGGAGCTTTCCTGATAACTGGAAATATTTTGGTTTTTTTTTTTTTTTTTTTGTATTTAAGAGTAGACACATTGTCACACAGCTTAAGTACGTACATCTTGGTAGTGCAAGGCAAGGACTAAATAGTCCCAAAATGTGAGTTTGACAATTGCACACCTGTACTGTTTCCTGATGTATTTAGTGTATGTTTTCATGCTCAAAACATCTGCCCATTTTAGCACTTTCTTATTAATAGGTAAGGCTATCTTCAAAGGAGGCAATTCATAAAGATGATGGAGTTTTTAAGGCTCCTGCACCACCTCCCAAAGTGATAAAAACTGTGACAATACCTACTCAGCCCTATCAAGAGATAGTAACTGCATTGAAATGTAGGAAAGAAGACAAAGAAGTAAGTATTCTTAACAAATTTTTAAGATAAAGAATTACTAGTAATCCTAACTACTGAAGGAACAGTGTCAAAACACAATTTGGCTTTCCTATTAAAATAATATTTTGAATGGCCTTTATTAACATCTTAATGTTTCCTTGCACTTAAAACTGAATAGATTTTTAAACTGTACTTGTTAAGATTATTATCAATCCCAAGAGCAATTTACTTAGGTCAAAATATTTGTCTTTTCCAGTTATACACTGTTGTTCAGCATGTAAAGCACTTCAATGATGTAGTGGAATTTGGTGAAAATCAAGAGTTCACAGATGATATTGAGTACTTGCTAAGTGGATTGAAGAGCAATCAGCCCCTAAACACACGTTGCCTTAGGTAAGACATCTAATACAAAACATGGAACCTGTATTTGAAAGAGATACTGAGTTAAATATGCATCAGAGAAGTGACCATGCTTTAAAATTTCATGGACATTTACCTGGCACTTCTGCCATGAAGAGTAAAATTTGAAAATAATTACTAAAGATTGTATATTTTGTATCATCATAAGCAGTATGGCTATGAAGCTGAAATAGTAAATTGTGCAGTAAGAGACATCTTTGACACGCTTGTTATCCTTGCTGTAAATCAAAAAAATACCTTCTGATAACTTGTTCATGTAGTGCATCTTGTGTGTGTGATATCTGTTCTGTTTTTAATGCAAATTCAATTCTAAAATGAAATCCCTAAGACTGCAGAGTCTGATGAAAATCTTGAACTGAGGTAATAGTGAGATGTTGTTTAACTTCAGCTGCCTCTTCTTTATCTTCTATTAAGAAATAACATAACTGGCAGCCACTAAAAGGACTGAAGCCTCAATATTAATTGGGAGGTTCCTTAACTGGTCTTGGACTAGTCTTCATATTCAAGTTACACATTATTTTCAAGTTGGCATCAGAAATGTTAACCTTACTTTGAAAAAGTTTGTGACTTGATACTGGTGTCAATTGCCTGGACATGAAAGTAATTGTAATAATGTTAAATAAAATAACCATGCAATAATGTTTTTATATACCTAAATTTTTCTTTCTGTTCAGTTAAACTAAAATAGTAGAGAAAGAAAAGCTTGAATTCATAGAGAGGGGTGATGGCAGTGCTTTGTGATTTGACTGTGGCTGAGAAAAAGCTTTCTATGCCTCTAAAAGAGCTACTTGAAAATTTATTTGTTCCTCAGAAATTAGCAATTAATATTGTTGCTGGAATATAAGTATGAGAACTCTATAACCACTTTGTTTATACACTATGATAAGAATAAATTAATATAATGACAGTTTAGGAATAGCTTTCATACGAGTGTTCCTTATTTGCTCATGTGGCAAAATTAATCAGATTTTTAACTAGTTCTTCACAAATTTATATAATGGAATGTAACTTACATAAGCACAACAAAAAATCTTTTCTTTCAGTTAACACATTAAAAGAAAAGTGTTTTTGCAAAGGAAATCAATGTTTAAGGATAGGAGTAGACGTAAGAGACTCAAACAGGTCGGTAAGCTCTAACTGGTGCTGTTGTGATGGGAGACAGCAAGACCCCTTGTTCTTTTAAACACCTTACTGTGTGAATTTCTTAGAGGCAGGTTCCTCAGCAGTCATGGAAGACTTGATTGCAGAATCACTCCCACATTAGTGCACATTTAAAAGCAATGTATTTTTAGCAGTTGTTATGTTGCACTGTGCTAGAAATGGCAGGCAGCTTACTGAGAAAGCTGGGGGAAAAATGCCATTTTTAAAAGAAACTTATGCTGGTCAGTGATTACTGATACATTTGTCAGATGTTTTCTGAAATCTATAGTGTTTCCATCAATTATAAATGCAGCAATAAATATAAAAAGAGGTTTTATATGTAAGTAATGTTAGGCATAAGTGAGACTAGTCAGTTAATTAGATAAGCATTAGATAGCCAAGGAAGCTCACATTTACAATTTCTCATAATGTCTTGGTCCCTAATGAGCTCTCCCATGTCTCTAAATCAGAGCTTCATGCTCAATCCATGGCACTTTCCTTTCAGTTTAACTATTGGAAATTTTCAGCTATTTTTTTAAAAAAACAAATTCAGGCTGCCCTTTAAAATCCTGGTTTCAGCCAAGCTTAAACTAAAGCAGACATAGTTTGGTGCTGATAAGCAACTTGAATAAAACACCGCTCACCAGTCGCTGTTCACCAATTGCAAACCTGCCTTAGACAAATCTTAGAAGAAACATTCCAACAGTTTACCCAGGTATGAGGCACGTTGTCAGTCTTGTGTTGAAGACTTGTTTATCTGCTGTTCTTGTTAAGTGTGGTCATTTCAGTGGTTCTAACCCAGCTAAATCTCTCCAGTGTAATCAGCTTGGCGACCAAGTGTGCCATGCCCAGCTTCCGAATGCATCTGAGGGCACACGGGATGGTAGCCATGGTGTTCAAAACACTGGATGATTCCCAGCACCATCAGGTATGGATCCATTGTGCATTTCTTTGAAGTCTGGTGACACCTGTTCTGCTGGCTGGGGATTTTTTCAAGGTCAAGCATATACCCAAGTATATTGTGTACTGTTGTGTGTATATGTATATATATTTATAGAAACAGTATAATGTATCTATCTAATGGTGCCTCTGGGATCAGTGGCTCCATTTTAGGGAGCACTCATTAGTGGCATAAAAAATTAGACCACCTGTGTTCCACTGACAAATTCCTTATTCCACAGTTTATGTGCTTCTGGGTTTGGAAATTCTTTTTCTTTTAAATAGGGATTTTGTAAAAATGGACTGTGCTTTGGATTGCTATTTTATTTATTCTCTTGAGCTTTTAAAGAGTTTTACTGTGGTAGTTTAAATTCTTTCAAATACCTTTGAAAGGAATCCTTCCTCCTTATATTTAGAGGTGGCTCTCAGTGCTCATCTCCAGACTTGCCTGTATGGGAATTACCACCTCTTCTGTAGCTGTTGTAGGGATTTTTTCATGTCTTGTGCTTGTCTCCTTGAGCACTGCTGTAATTGCAGTTTTAGGATTCCCTGAGCATATATAATGTTCTGTTGGAAAGGTAAGTTTCATCTATTTATGGTAACATGACCTTAGAGTTAAACTCAAGCAGTTTGGTTTTCCTTCTTATCAATGTTACCTCTCTGGGGTATCCCTGAAGATATTTTTACAAAAACTGGAAAGATGAGGTTTTACTTGGAATGGGTAGTAGCTATGCATATCAGTCAGGTTTATAATTTTCTGTAATAGCTCTAAGAAGAATGGCATGCAATGCAGAATGCAACTTTGCACCCCCAGAAATAGACATTTCAGGATGGCATTTGACATCTTACCGTGGGTGGGGGGAAAAAAGCTGTAGTTTAAGTAACTGTTTTAGAATAATAGCTTATTTTCCATCTCCCTCAAAAATTAGCAATGGCTAATTTGAAACATAGGCACCAGGTTCAATGAGTTCATTATTTTGTGAGCTGTCAAAATAGTGCCAAGTGATACTAGAAATAAATGAATTACAGTCACTCTATTTAGGGCAGTTGCCACTACTGAGTTGCAGGAGATCAGCAGAGGACAACTACAATTCCCTGGAAAATGTACGAGCTTGCTTGGGTGTATTTTTGGCTGTCTTTTAACAGTTACCATTATTCCTTCATTTTCAAAAGAACTAGCACATGCAGTTGAAAAGGAAATTGCATGCTATTATTAGTCTGCAGTAACAAAAAGCATTGATTATATTCACTATTTTCAGTATATTTGATGGAATGCTCCCTTTTGTCAAAGAAAAAAATTGATAGTTAATGTTTGAATATCGTTACAGTACATTCTTGGTACAGGTTTTACAGTATTGTGAAATTACTGATTTATCAAACTACTCTTGATAAATGGTAATGGGTATGCCCTAACTACTGACAGCATGTGCTGCAACACTAACATCTCTGGATAAGCTCACTGTCTGTCTATACTACCCTTTCATTCACTAATTATTTCACTGATACTTTATTTTTTTTCAAATGAATAGAAATTTCTCCACTAAATCTCAGTTCAAAGTAACTGAAGAATAATAAATCACACCCAGCTTTGCATGCATGGCTCAAATCTCTGTAAGATAAATAAGAACTGAGCTAAAAATGCACAGTTATTCGGTTAATATTTTCTTACAGTATTTTGAAGATGGGAAAACTGCCACAATGATACTGTTAATGGAAACAAATATGAACTTCTACTGCATTCATTGTTCTAATGCAATAGAATAGACTGAGTGTACAGGGGACTCTTTAACATTTCCATAAGGAGTATAAAGTAGCAGTTGCATACTGGCAGTTGGCATTTCTTGAACCAGCAGGGAAAACAAAATGCCATCTATCTTACAGAGATTTGCCCAAAAATAACAACATGAAAATTACTTGTTCCACCAAATTTTTCTTGTAGACTTGTGTTTAAGCATAAGTTTTTAATTGACTTTGTCTCTTCAGTGGTGCTCTGTAAAGATTTTGAAGCATTATTAATTTTTAAAATAAAAACTATATTTCCATTATAGCTGTCAGTAGTTAAGCACATAAATGTGGTTTTATAATGTCTTCAGCATGAGAATAACTTAAAAAAATATAAAAGTGCATTATATGTAGTGCTGAACCCTAGAAAATAACCATCTGTTCCCTCAAGCTGGAGTATAAATAGAACAAGCAAGAGAAGACAAGGATGAGAGTGGGTGTAAGTGGTCTGCCATTTCTGGAGTGTATGTTCAAACTAGGATGTTTTCCTGAATTCTGAAGAAGTATGGAGTGCAAATCCATAGTTAGATACTCCATGAAATTTGTCCAGAGCAGATTTTATTTATTTTACTTTTTTCTCTTCTCTGCATTTTTTTGGAAGCAGAATGTGTTTTATGCATCTTGAGGAGTAGAGTGGGATGGGGGAAGCTCACCTGAAAAAATCACTCTTCTACTGCAGTCTGTAAGGGTGGCATTTGGAAGGATTGATTTGGTTCTTTGGTTGGGTTTTTTTTGTTCTTTTAGAATACTGATCAAATATGAGTTGTAACAACAATTTTCCCCTCATTCCAAACTTGGAATTATGTGTATGGTAGGGCATGAGATAGCTTTTAGGCAGTGTGGTTAATTCAACACTTAGAGAAGATCAGAGCAGAACGCAGAATTATTTTATTCAAGATGAAGACTATAGGGACTAGGAGAAACCAGCTTTCCAAAACCCCTATCACTGGTATGAATCTAAAGCAGGTTTGTTCCCTGCTGTAAGCACCATTCACAGTTGAGATCCTTACTTTTATATCATCAGTATTTTCGTGCTGCACATCAGCATTTGGAGGCTTACTGGCCTGAGTCTCTGCTGTGTATGTGCTGTGGCAGTTTGCTTTCCCAGCTGCCCTCCTGCAGCCTTAAACCTCCTGCATTGTGTCTTGGTGATCTGATCACATTTAAATGTCTTGAAACCTGGGTGGCCAGTCTGAAGGGAAGTGTTGGCAGAGCTAATGCAGAGGGAAAAAGAGCCATTACTCCCTTTGTAATGGAGAGCTGGTGTGATGGAAAAGAAAGGAACCTGGAACAGGCAAGGGCTTGGGTACAGACGTTTAGAGTGAGTGTGATTGCCCTTACCAGACTTTGGGGTATCTGTAAAGCATTTCTGAGTAAGGATCTAAGAACAGTCTCTGACTTCTTGAAATAAATAATGATGGCAGCCCAGATTATAAATTCAGCACTTTCCCTCTGTTAACTGCTGCATACTTGCTAGTTGATAGAAACTCTCTTGGGACCTTCAGCATTTTTCTTAAACCAGGAAACTCACCTAGATAATGCTGGTCATTAAAATATAGTTCTTCATAGATGCTGAAGTCCCATATTGGCTGAACAATAATTAGCTAACCTTTGGTTCCTCTGGAGTGTGTGCGTTCCTGTGTCCTGTTTTAATCACTGCCATTCTGGAAGATCCCAGTTCTTCAAGGAACCTGACAGGTGCAGTTTAAGCCAGCTGCAAGTAAATGAAGAGTAAACAATTTCTGTGATTAAAACAATAAAATTGCAAGGCTGATAGGAAAAAGTTACTGAAAATCAAAGGTAAACGATGTATACCTTCTGCAGACAGGTCACATAGATGCTTTCTGCCTTATATTTGGCAAGGCTGAAATAGTGATGAAAAGCTGAGGGTAGCCTTTGGAAACTCTTGCTTCCTTCCTTCAGTAGTTCAAATGCATCTTTGGTAGTTGGTCAGATTAAAGTCTTTATTCACCTGAGGATTTCCTAACTCAGACAGGAAGGAGTTGTGACATAGCTTTTGATAGACTGTCAGCTGGCTAATCCTGTCTTTGAAATGCTGATACTGCTTAGTATGACCAGGTATGATTATTACTTACTTCTAAAATAAACAGAGTAGATAATGATTGCTTTGGTGGTTGGCTGAACTCTAAACAAGATGTTAATCTGCTATGACACAGAGTTCTGCTCTTTCCTGTTGAGCTGTACAACATTTATATTCCAGAATTAGTTTGTTTCCATGTTTAATTTATCTTATCCAGAAACAATTGTGATGGATGCATGCAGCATGTTGACTCCTGAGGGTTGAACTCAGAAGGAGCACACATGCCCCCCACACCCCCCAGCTCTCAACTCCTCCAGTTATTGACAGTTTTGTGCCCAGCACACCTCTGTTCCCCGTGAACATTTCTCCTCTTTCCTGTAACTTGGAGCTCAGTGCTCTCAGTGCAAGTGCAGTACTTAGACACCAGGGATGGATGGCTTTGCTTCACTGCTGTCTGTCCCTTCCTGACAGTCATCTTCTGCCTTGGCTTTTCTGGAGCTGCATGAAGGTAGAATTTAATTCCTTCTTCAAGAAGAATCAAGTATTCTTTAGCCAGTCAAATATGCCTGTTCATCAATTCTGTGTAAGATATGGGCAGTCAAGTTAATAACATTCATGTGTTAAGGGCTGATGGGGATGGACAGTGAAGCTGGTTTACACTCCGGCTACTTCTGAAAAGCAGAATTCCGCTGGAAAGGAAATGTTTGTATGTTGGAAAAGTTTGGATAAACTATTAAGTGACAGACCCATTGGGCAGAATCAGAATTTATGTCCCCAGGTGCTCCCTTTTTGCAGACAGTGTCCCCATGATCTCTGGATTTTCTGGTGCTGTCACCAGTTCATCCCTTCGAACCAGAATGTTCACCTACCTTGCCATGTACCCTGAGCTGTTTCACTTTGTTCCCCTGCCATGTGTCTCTTCTCTAATACTGTGTTACTGGAGTTACTGTTTCTTACTCTGTCTCTAAAAAGTAGAAATCCCTGCTTTTTTACTGGGGCTTTGTAAATATATTAAGTGCTCTATGTCTCAGTTTTATTTGTCAGGAGAATGCATTAGTAACATGCCAGAAGGAATCTCCATTCAGCAGTGGGTGCTCATGCAAGTGCTAAGACTGGGGCCTGTCAGGCATTTTCTTTTATGAATCTTCTGCTTGTTTATTAAAAATAGTGAAAGGCCTGCCTAAAATGTTAGTAAAAGCTAACTGTTTTTTTTTTCTTTCTCTCCCAACCCAAGAATTTGTCCCTTTGTACAGCAGCTCTAATGTACATCCTTAGTAGAGATCGTTTGAATATGGATTTAGACAGAGCTAGTCTAGACCTGATGATACGGCTTCTAGAATTGGAACAAGATGCTTCCTCTGCCAAGCTGCTGAATGAAAAAGACATGAATAAAATTAAGGAAAAAATTCGGAGACTCTGTGAGACTGTTCACAACAAACATCTTGATCTCGAAAACATCACGGTGGGTAACATGCTTTTATTGGAAAGCCTTCACAGTTGTGGAATGCTTAATAAAATGGAACTTGCAAGCATCATCCTTCATTTCCCTTCCCCAGCAAAGGATTCCT